>NC_079147.1:229519453-229890822 GCF_945859685.1 Eupeodes corollae
ATTATGTAGACACCTTGATTTAATTTTCTCATCAGATGCTCTTAATTCTATCGTTTGGGAATGTAATCATCGTAATTATTTGGCAGGCTTTCTTCAATTCCCAATCTTTTTAAAATAATTGTCTACGACTATTTTTAGTGTAGACCTTATTTTCCTCCACAACAGCATGGCTTCTTAAAGGATAGATCTGATTGTAAAGTCAGTCGGAATTCGTGTCTAACATTCTACACGGAATGGAGAAAGGGAATGAAGTGGACACTATCACCATACCCTTTAATAAAGCCTTCGAAATAATCAGTCATCAATTTATAAAACTTAAACATAAAAGCCATTGATTATTTTATTGATCAGTCAAATCGGGCCATCAATATCTGATTTCCACCACCCAGCCACCTTTGTCCTTTGATATTCGTATTAAGTTTAACAACTGTCTTTAGACGTTAGAGGCAAAAGTTGCGGCTGCAGATCCATTGAAATTTGCTTATGCAACGGATAATCCGCTGTCGCTGTTTTCGAAGAAGGGAAATTTGAAATTACTTGGTCCATTCAAAGTTTCGAACGTAGCCGATAATTGTCAGCTCATTTTGAAGACTTTGTGAACGCAACTTCAAGAGCACAAAACTTAAACACAAATTTATCGGTTGTAATTCTCGACCGTGTATGCAGGCAATAAGAAATTTAGTGGATAAATTATCTTCAATCACGAACTCATTTTTGAGTCAATATGTTCATCAATAAACGAAATAGAGCCAATAGTTTCCATATTCCTTGTGAAACCAATCAATTCCAGGGTGTTCTAATGAATTGGACATTGCATTGCATAGAGCAGATTGCAGAGTATTTTGGCTAAGGATCTTAGTGTACGCCCATACAAGATTAATATGTTTCAAGAATTGAAGCCGACGATCCATTTGAAGTGAACCAACGATATCCGATTTTATCGCAAATTATCTTCAGTGACGAAGCTCATTTTTCTGGATCAATACTTTCTGAATAAAGAAAATAGAGCTAAGGGTCTTCTTTTTCGTTAGGGCTTCAAGCCGATAACATTGGTTGGAGAGCTGAGCCAACATTAAACTAGGAAAAGCGTGCCTGGATAAGATATCGAATTTTGGGTCTAGCGAATCAACGGAAAAAAGTTGACAAATGCTTATTGGAAAATCCGATATTTCGAAATTTAAATTTAATTTTTTCGATTGAGTTTCCTTTAAGTTCGACTTGCCTTCATCAATTGAATTTAAAAACGCGCAAACAAAAGTTATCTTTTTAGTTGAACATAGTCAAACTAGTCTTGGAAATCAGAAGCTATCCAAAAGAGAAAAAAAATTACAAATCACTGTTGGTTTGAAACTGTCGTAATTAATGATATTGGCAGGTTAAAGTTCCGTTGCACGGCTCCCTGAAATTACGCCATAGGAAATTACGCCAAAAAAATAAAATGGAAAAAACGCCAAAAATTCTCCATACAATTTTTTGGCTTTTTTTCCTAGGAAAAAGAACCCAAATAGTTTGGTGTTAATTCCGGATTTTTTGGCTATTTTTTCCGAAAATTTCTTGGCGTTTTTTCCTTTTAGAATAATGAAAAAAGGCCAAACAATTTTTGTTTGGAAAAAACGCCAAAAATTTGCTTTTGGACTTTTTTTCCAACCAAAAAAAGGAAAAAAACGACCAAAAATAAACTTTTTAGTTTTTTTTCAAATCTTAAAGCAAAAAACGCCACAAAACAGAAAATTAACCGTTCGTTCTTCCAAATCAAAAACAAAAAAGTACATGTTTGTCGAATGTATTCATATGGTATACAAAATTATGTAACGGCAAATAACAGTATTTTACATGTTTTTCACGAATTTTGAAGAGCATATTTTGTTAAATTTTTTAACGTGATCAGTAGTGATTGATAGTTTGTTGTTTCCCTACCATTAGTAGAAGAGCATTTTGATAAAGCGATGGACAAAATGGAAAGTTTTGATTATGAAATTATAAGTGGTAAACAAAAAAATAGCAAACTTTTGTACGTAACAGAACAAAAACAAATACACAAAAAAAAAATGTGTGTATAAAAAAGATGTTCATTACATTTGTTATATTAACAATTGTGGTGCTAAAATGAAAGTAAAAAGTGATGGATTGTGTGTAAAAGCAAAGAACTTCGTTGACCAATGTCCGTGTTGTCGGTAGGGAAAATGTGGCAGATGTCCTTCAGGTTTACATTTAATACCTATACAAAAATTGACAAATTGAAATAAACAAAATTATAAGAAAATGTGTTCTACAAAACAAATGCACAAGTACCTATGATATAATCAACGGCGGGGGAGGCAGCGCGTACGCGTCGCGTTCGCCGTTGCGGCGCGACGCGCGCGGCGCCGCCCCACGCGGGTTGCACCGCGCCGCTCCATGTTACGTCGTACGTTCAGATTCTTTCATAGACTTTTTGGGCTTTAATTCCAAATTAATTTTGGAAATTAAGACAGAAAAAGCTCTGTCCATTCTTTAAAGGCTTAATTTTCAATACTAATTTGGAAATTACACCAAAAAGTTCTTATTTTTTTGGCATTTTTTCCAAAAGTTTGGCGTAATTTCCACACTTTTTGGCGTATTTTCCTTTTTGTTTTTGGGCGCTTTTTCCTATTTTTTTACGCCAAAATTATTTGGGCTTTTTTTCCAAAACAGTTTTTGGCGTAATTTCCTATGGCGTAATTTCAGGGAGCCCGTTGCACTTGTCAATATATTGATTACAAAATATAATTTTGTTAAATAGATTTTTAGTCGAAAACAAATTTTTACCAATTTTAGTAGCTTTTTTTAAATTTTTATAAATTGGATGAATGAAATTAATTTTATAGATATCAAGAACCGAACGTCGATTTTTACAAAATTTGCGTACTATTTTTTGTAGATATTATTTTTTTTATTAAAAAAAACGGACTGTTGGATTCTATACAATAATAAATAATAAAAAAGTTTGAAGACAATATTTTTAATTGTTGAAAAGCTTTTTAAATCGAAGTAAATTTTTACCAAGTTTTAGTATTGTTTTTTAACTTCGCGTAGGAATTTATTGTAATGGGTCCGATTTGTCAAATTCAAAATTTTGACATTTATCGACGTTTCGAGGTCCCTAGAGTCGAAATAAAAGACTTTTAGAAAGATGTCTGTACGTCCGTACGTTCGCGACGTTTTTTTCGTCGCCCATAGCTCAAGAACAAGAAGAGATATCGATTTCAAATACAAAAAGGTGCAGAAAGATGTAATATTGCAATACATATGAAGAGAGACCAACAGTAAGGTGAAAATATTTGTGAACCTATTCAGATGAGCGCCAGTGTATAGTGATTTGAGGGTGTTATAGGGGTCGGAAAAATCCCTATAGTTTCTTCTGATAAACCCTAGCATCCCATTAGCTTTACTGACTATGTAATCGATGTGCTTATCAAACGAAAGCTTTCAATCCAAATCCTTTTTCACCGTAACCCTATCTAAACTCGTATTGTTGGTAGTATAATCAAATATGATAGTTGTTTTTTTTTTCTATGGCATGTAAGGCTCTGACATTTGGCAACATTCAGGAACAACTTGTTAACTTCACACCATTTAGCCAGTTTTTGGATATCTTCTTGTAAATGCAGACAGTCTGTAGAAGATTTTATGAGCCGGAAAATCTTGACATCATCGGAATACATAAGATAAGATACTTTTAGATTTAAACTTTCACAATTTTACAAATTGAACCCGATTTTTTAAATAGGAAGAAATCCATTTTATGAAATTAGAATGGAAACCAAGTTTTTAAAAATTAGTATATTATAACTAACTCTATAAAAAGCTTTTGCAAAATTTGTAAAGATAATATCAGTCTGTAAACCATTTTCGAACCCGCAAAGTACATAGCAATGAAAGGTTTTTAGCAGTAGATCTTCCAAAAACAAAACCATGTTGGTATTCGAATATTAAATCCTTAACAAAAAAATATAATTTTTTACAGGCAAGCATTTCGAAAAATTTTGGGATCACTGATAATTTGCAGATAGGCCTATAATTGGTCACATTTAGCTTCGAGCCAGCCTTAAATATTGGAGTTATATAAGAGATCTTCCAACAGTCCAAAAACTGGCCACTTTTTAAAGACTGATTGAAATCAAGGTAATGTCAAGGAAACAGCTCAGTTTTTTAGTGCAACAGGGGCTATGTTATCTGCACTTTTATTTACATCAAGACTAGCCAGAGCTTCAAAAATATCAGAAACAGTTAAGTCTATACTTCCAATATCAATAGCATAAAAGATGGAGAAAAATCAGAGGGTTCACAAGGAGCAGAAGGCCAATAAACAGATTTAAAATAATGAGCAAATAAATCGCGTCCATATCACTAGATACACAACTGGAGTACTTCATAAAGTTTGGAAACCCTAAAGACTTTCTTTTAATATTTATAATTCCAGAAGTGTTTCGAATCTTTTCTAATTTTTGACACAGCAGAGAGAATAAAATTATTAATAATAGAGCTATTGATACCGTCATATTCAAGGTGGCACTGAATGTATTTCTGCTTAAGGGCCAGATTATCTTTTGTTGTTTTATAAGCTTTATATGCTAAATTTTTTTTATTTTTCTGATTAGATAATCTTCTGTTAAACCAGGGTGGGTTTGAATTGGGTTTAACTATTTTTTTTTAAAATATACATATCAAAAGTTTCATTTAGAAACATTGCAAATTTTTCAAACGCATATTGACTATAAAAATCTATAACTGCCAATTCTATTTCAATATGAACATCGAATGGCACTAAATATTTATCGTCCAAATCTGGTTCCCAGCTTATATCACCAAGATTGAAATCTCCTAAACCATAACATGATCATTTTGATTTAAGTTATTAAAGACTTATTGACAGTTAAACATCTGCAAATTATGCAACTCCAATGAACTTCCTGGTCGAATATAACTTACGCTCACAAAAAGTTTAAGTTTCTGTTTAAATTAATTTTAACTATCAGCTGATCAACATCGAAATCTGATATAAGACTTTTGTACCTTACAAATTTACAAATAAATAAATCAATCTGCAAGTACATTTTGGAGTCAATATTCGATAAACTATTGACGAAATATCACCGGATATGTTATTTTCCCGGAAGCCTAAATCCATACTAAGAAATGAAATAAATTTTTAACGAATATGAATTCAGGATTCTACGGTTTTATACAAAGTTTATGTATCCAAAAATGTTTTATTTGTCAGTGTAAGTAGCATTTTTTAAAGTGAAAGAATCGAAGCAAAAGTTTACGACCAAAGATTAAGTGTTCAACTACATGGCCTTTTTCTGGAATTTAAAGCAAATTTGATAAAGATTATTTTTTAACTATTCATTCCTAAGGACGATATTAAATAAAAAGTAAACACAAGTTCATTTTGAAAGAATTCTTTTTTATCCATTCAGCCTTCCCAAGAAAAGTAACCGAAGTACTATCTATTGGGTGAACCTATGGCATGCTAATAGGCACATCCTTAATCAGACCCTGATAAGTAAGAACTCGTTACAAACACAAAGTGTTAAAAACCAGTAATATATATCATGCGGAAAGTTTCTTTCCATTGTTTATTCTCAAAAAACTGGATAAGAAAATTTAACTACTGCTTATTCCCATCAATCCACCAAAAATAAGCACATAATACACAATTATTAACTAACGCAGGCAATTTGAAAAGTTTCCATCACGTAGTCAGAAATAGGCTGTTCTACCACTGTTACTGTATGTTTGAATGTACCTATTCTTTAGTGAGAAAATATATTAAAAACTTTTTGCTTGTTTCAAGCATTTCAACCCCTCTCTGGTTTTGTATAACAAAATATTATTAAGGCCACGTTCTATTAGTGAAAGTCTCTTCCTTCAACTAATGGCTGATAATAATTATCGTAAAAAATAATATCCTTTCGTCCAAATAGAGTTGACTATAGGCTTCCTTAGTTCCTTGTGCACATGACGAAATTAAGTGCCAGAGATGGATCTAAACAATGCCCATGAACAAATACCAGATCACACTCTTAAAAGTCGTAACTTTCAGAGTCTGCCAAGAGGCAAAGAATATGAAGATGAAGAGTCCAAAATTCAAAAGTTGTCGCTGCGGCGGTGGTGGCGACGGAGGCGGTGGTGGTGGCATCGGAATAAAACTCCATCATCAATGAAATTGAATCATGGAAATAAACCGGTGTTGTCTTATTTTGCATTTGCTTCTTAAGATAGTACAGAGTAAGCTGAACCCACTTGATATTGATAATAGTACTATTTAAAGCCAGTGGAAGAAAATTGCCAATGCCAACACTCTTCTATTGCACCCCTAACCAGTAACCACCACCATCGTACCACACCGCCAACACATTAAAGCTACAACTGTCGAAGGGGTTAATTTTCATCATACTGAGTGCTTTCCTGGCTGCTGCGGTGCTGAGACAGAGCGCCCGGGCCCCGCCAAACGAAGGAGGTTCAACTTTTTTAGCAAAGTGCGGGGTGTATTTGTTTGGTGTATTAAATTACACAAAAACACAGGATCATATCCGTAAGCTCATTTTCTTCGACAACAAAATTTCTTTTGAAGACCACAGGCGTTGGAAAATGAATTGTTCTGCTTTGTTTCGTGATGATGTTCTGTTTTTGTTGCGAAGGAGCAATCACGATGGCATTGGGGGCTTTGCAAAATTATACTGATTTCAAGATATTAGGTGTTAATTTTCAACCCCTTTACACTTCGTTAAAAGACATCGATCTCGAGCGAGAGCGTTCTTTAGCCAAACCACTCCACCAAATTTTAACTACCCCTTGGGGAGTTCTATACTATATACATAGGTACTTGTGTTAGAGAAGATATTAACTTTGCAGGACCTCCATTGGCAGCAGAACATCCTTTGTTTCCAAGATAAAAGCATTTTATTTTTATTTTTGAAAATAAATTCTTGGTACAATACTTTATGGAACTACAGACAGGAGTTCTTAACGCACGAATAGCCCACAAAACGTGTCAGCAGTCTTTTCTATGGTTCTAAAATGTACCTTATCAGAAAACCTAAAACATTAATCGAAATCAATTCAATTTAATCCTTATTTAAACTTTGAGTAGTTCACTAACTTGCAAGATCTTATTTATGTGTCCTGTGGCCTGGCCAAATGCGGACAAAAATAAAACTCACTTAATCCAATTTCAAAAAAAAAAAATAAGTTTGAGAAAAAGAATAGAACGTAATGGAATTGGTGAACTTACCTTCAAAAAATTCTGGGATATAGAGGATTAGGTTGTAGATTCGTATGTGCATAGGTTTTCGTGGAATGGTAAAGATATACCCCAGTCCGTATTTCGTCCTCAGTTGCTGTAAGAATACGGTAAAGGTTTGTTTGGGTGGTGAATAAATTCGTTGGGAATTCTCTGTCTAGCCGTGTGCGTTGTCCTTCTGTTATTCAGGAGTCAGGACCACGGATCAGAAACTCTTACCTAGTTAAAAAAGATATATTGTTAAAGTAGGTGCAATATAATAAATAGATCTTTATTTTCATGTTTGGATTTAAATAAAGTAGCCTATCGCTTGTAAATTATATACATTATCTATGTACATAAATATATTGAATCAAGATTAGTTGAAAAATGTTTTTTAAAAGAAATTTCAACCTAAAACTTCAATACAAAATAAAAGTTTCAGGAACATTTTGACTCAAATTTAAGATTAAAACAACAGAATAAGTTGTCATAAGGTCAAGTTAATCCAAACATATGGCAAAAAACGCAAATTTTGGAACAAGTCATACTTTTCTTTTATTGGTTTTCATATTTTTTGACAGCTCAGTTACAGCTGTCATTGAAAATGTATGTCATAGAAAACTAAATCATTGAAAATCAAAACTTAGAAGTGGACAAATAAAGAAAGTGAAACGCATTTAACCAATCAAATCAGCCTTTCCTTGTTATGGTTTTCAATATTTAAACAAAAAAGTAAATTGTTAGAAAGGTTTTGGGTGAAATAAAAACTAAAGAAAGGGAATGGAGTTATTTGCAAAGATACTGTTTAGGTTATATTCTAAACCGAAGTCGTTCTATAGTTGATACGGAGTTTTCAACAAATTTGTGTAGGACTCTACAAACATTGATATTATAACGGTCTCCATATATATAAAAAAAAATAAATGAAAAAAAAAAAACTGAAAAAAATGTCACCTCGAAAATTTTGCGAATAAAAAGTGATTTAATTTCCAAAACAATTCAATCTGGTAAAATCTTAAGAAAAATCAAAAGGACAGTTTTTTTTTAGAAAAATATAAACTTACAAAAAATGAATAAAAGTTGGGTAAAATTAATTTTTGACTATCTTTTCAAAACTTTGAGATATTGGCTTTAAACTACTTTTATTTTAAAAAAAATATTTTTGTCAACATTCAGTCAAAATTTGAGAAAAATCGAATTGACATGTTTTAACAAAAAAAACCTAAAAAACTTAGCAAAAGTTGTTAAAAATAAAATCTTTTAAAAAATTTTAGATAATGGTTTCCAACTGGTTTTTACTTGCAACAAAATTTATTTTCAACATTCGGTGAAAAAATGGATTAACAGTTTTAAAAAAAAAAATAAAAAAAAAATACTAAACATGGTAAAAATTTACTTTCGAATCAAATAGCTTTTCAAAAATTATAAATATTGGCTTCAAACTTATTTTATTTCACAGAAAATGTTGTTTTAATAACAAAACTAGATTTTGAAACTAAACTATTTCTTGATATGAAAATTATTGTTGGTAATTTTTTTTTTTAAAGAATAATTCAACTGACAACTTGGGTATCGCAGCCTTTATAAAATACAATTTATATTTTACTTCCCTAAACTTTGTTGTTAAAGAAAGGTCATACTACTTTTAATTGAGGACTTGACAAAGAGCATAATATGAGCCATATTCCAAAAACACAGCACAAATTCATCAACTTTTTATCAATGGACGATCCAGGGGGGGTCGTTGTATAAATAAAGATTGCATCTAAAGATTTTTAAGTGATCAAACGACATTCACCCAAAAGTGATTTGCTGTCAAAAACAACTAAAAAGATTGCCATTTCTAAGCTCAAGTCTAATACAGCCGCTGGAGCAGATGGCTTGAATGCCGAGCTCTTTAAAGCAGCGGGAGATAAGTTGGTTAGAAGCATGCACCAACTTATCTGTAAGATATGGTCTGAAGAAAGCATACCCGATGAATGGAACCTCAGTGTTGTTTGCCCGATCCTGAAAAAAGGATACCCTCTAAACTGCACCAACTACAGAGGAATCAGTCTACTTAACATCGCCTAAAAAAACTTCACTGCCGTAATATGTGAACGTCTAAAGCCTGATAGGTCTTTATCAGTGTGGTTTTAGACCAGGAAAGCCCACAGTTGATCAAATATCTCAGATCTTGGAAAAAACCCAAGAACACCAAATCGACAGCCACCATCTTTTTAACAATTTCAAGGCCGCATATGACAGCATCTACAGGGACGAGCTGTATAGAGCCATGTCTAGTTTTGGCATCCCTGCCAAATTCGTCCGTTTGTGAAGGTTGATCATGGAGAATTAACGCTGCTCCATAAAGGTTGGAAACAACTTAACAGAACCTTTCGATGTCAAAAAACGTTCTAGACAAAGTAAGCGCTGCCATGCGATTTCTTAAACATCATGCTTTAAAGAATAGTGCAGAGCTTACACGTCAACTCTAGAGGCACTATCTTTCAAAAGTCTGTCCAATTACTAGCAAATGCTGAAGACATTGACATAATCGGAAAAACTCAGCGTGATGTCAATAGGGCTTTTGTGATTATTGAGGCAGAGGTGGCAAAAATGGGTTTAACGGTTAATGAGGGCAAAACAAAATACATGCTGTCCTCAAGAAAGGACATACAATACCGACGTCTTGGTCAAAACGTCACCATTGACAGTAGTAACTTTGAGGTAGTCAAGAACTTCGTCTACCTAGGCTCCGCTGTTAACGCGGAAAACAACACCAGCGCTGGGATCAAACGCAGAATAACTCTTGCTAACCGCTGTTTATTTGGACTAAGAAAACAATTGAGTGGTAAAGTCCTCTCTCGAGGGACCAAAGTGTTGCTATATAAGACCCCTATTATCCCCGTCAGTCTATACGGTGCAGAAGCATATACTATGACAAAAGCGGATGAAAGCACCTTGGGTCGGTTCGAGAGAAAAGTTCTTCGTATTTTCTACGGTCCCGTATGCATCGAAGGAGAGTGGAGGAGAAGATGGAACGACGAGCTGTATGGCCTGTACAGCGACGTAGACTTAGCCATAAGGGTGAAAGTCCAACGACTAAGATAGCTGGGTCACGTAGAGCGCATGAAAACCAATGCTTCGGCCAGGAAAGTCTTCGAATCCACAACCACAGAATAGTGCAGTAGAGGAAGATCGCGCGCAGAAGTGAAAAGTGACCTCACCCTTGGAGCGCGTGGAGAAGTTTTTTGGGTGAGGCCCTAGTTCACACAGGACTGTAGCGCCACCTTAAGTAAGTAAGTAAGTAAGTGAAAGGGTTGCCGAAGACCCGAATGTGTCGATCGCTCGTCTGTCTCAGGAATTAGGACTGTTATTTGGATCTACACATCCATTTAAAGTCCAGCTTACACAACTGAAGACAGCTGACCATTCACAACGTGCGTCGGAGATACGTCGAATGGGTGCTTGAACAACAGGCGGTGGACGGCGATTTTTCGGACAAAATTTTCTTCAGCGACGAAGCACATTTCTTACTCGTTGGGTATGTTAATAAACGAAATTGACGTACCTACTTAGGGTTTTGACTGTTTGGTGCGCTCTTTGGTCCGAAGGTGTGATTGAATCTTAATTCTTCGAAAACGACCATGGAACGACTGTCACCGTCAATTCGGAGCGTTATGGTCATATTATAACCGATTTTTTGCCGGCTATTGAAAAACACGACTTGGAGACTTGCCACACAACTCGATCGAATGTAGCTTTATTGCAAGAGACATTTCCTGGCCGCGTAATTTCTCGTCTTAGCGTTATCAATTGGCCACCAAGATCATGAAGATTTTATTTAAGATCGGTTCATTGAAATTTCTGTAAAGTCATCAGCACACAGAAAGAATTGAATTGAAATTGAATCTGATGTCTCCGACCACCAAGATCCAGATTTCTACACTCTCGCCAAGCCGTTAATTGTTTTTAAGAACAAACTGATAGTGTTATTGTTGTTCCTTTAGGGTTTTTTTTCAAAGAACTGCCAAGGTTGAACCTGAAAATTTCATTCTGCACCAATTTTTACCTTAAAAAATCCGAAAAATGCTCTAGAAATAATAACTTATGTACTCACTTAGGTCCTCCGACCCTAGCAGGACAAAAGGCCTTAAATAATAACACACACTTTTATGTTCTTTGCATAAAACCATTGGGTTATTTTGAGTAACATTAGAATTTTGGCTGAGATCCATACAATATTTTATTCGATTTTTAAAAACGAATTGATATTGAAACGATTATCTTTAAAATAATAGCGATTCATCGTTTATGAAGCTAAACTCTATTAAGGACAAGGGCAGGGATCGAACACGACCGACCGAACCACCCTTCGTGTACTAAACGCGTGTATAAAACAAAAATTCTGTGTGAAGGAAAATATGCAGATAAAATCCCGGCTCATTCCATATGTCTGTCATACTATAACCCCTAAATTCCATCCGGCTTTAGAAACTGAACATCGAATACCCAAAGACTTCCATTTGAAGGCAAATCGAAAAGCAAAGCAGATGCAGATGCTTTCTTTTTTCAACCATCCCACAATAAAGTAGAGACGGCGAGTTTACTAGCATTCTACCGGCAAAATGGTCAACAGTCCTCTAAGCCATTTTAGGAAGGTATACATTACATTGCAAATATGTATAGATACCTTCATCTGTGTACTCGTATGTAATGGAATGTCATTTGGCATGGATCCACTGGCTTTATTTTTTTTTGCCATACTGTATGCATGTTACCCCATTGAAATTTCGTCACTGCCATTTATATTGAAGGTTCTTTCTTTTTTAATTCAACGGGTCAACTGTTTTGTTTATTCACGCTCACGCCCGCCGATAAACTGCAATTTGGTTTTCGTAGGGGAAAAATTAATTCGCTCGATATGTGTGTGGTAGCCGTACCGTATAGCCGGGTATACGACTCGACGCGACGGACGACCGACGTGGACTTGAAAGAGGGCGAAAGACATGACCAATTGATTTACTGGACTTTCCATGCCAAAAATTAATTGAGTTGACGACAAGTGCAATTGATTTATGATGCGAAGAATGCGTACTTGATGCTATGAAATTCATCCCTTTTATTGAATTGGTATATACGAGTAGCAGCCCTGAGGTTATGGATGATGAGTATAATTTAATGGATATGGCAGTCATATGTATTTTTGTTTATATTATTTTTAATTGTATAGGTACATATGTTTGTACACGGATGCAGGATAAAATCGGTTTAAGTAAAGACCGACAAGACAATATGGACCACCAATTTATTGGGACCTCTTACAAATGCAATAGATTTTTAGTTCATATGGTTGCTGTTTGGGGCACTTTTGGGCTTTCTATAACTTTCTATTCAATGCTATAAATCGTACTTAATAGTTTTATTAAAAAAAAAACAGTTCATAAAAAAGTAATTGAGATCATGCCTGCATAGCTTTCTAAGTCGCCGTCAGTGCTGCACAGTGGATACCCGCCCATTCGACCATACCATATCTGCTCAGCTGTCTCCAAAGCAAACATTTTGAATTTATCGGCTTCGATGTTAAGCCCAGAGTTTAATACTTGTAAAATTATGGCACAATTTTTGATTAACGTTGGGTCGATTCCGGTTATTTGTGCCGCAATTTTAGGATTTTTAAAAAGTATTCTGGTTATATTGCCATCGTTTGAGGAACCAGTGGTTTCGGTCTGTTAACGATTAGTTTTTCTCGGAACTGAGCTTGAACATTTTTCTCTTCATTTTCAAATTCAAATTTGTCGTCACCTCTTACCTGCAATTTCTTAAATGTAAGTCTGTACGAAAAAAACTCTAGAAACCTTATCCATGAGTAGATTAGGGACAAGCCTATTGGCCATTAGGCCGGAGTGAATTTAAAGGTGGTTCGGTGATCTTAACTGTAGCCCATTTTATTAGATCGATGTTATCATCGGCATCAACATTTATTTTTGGGATCTTTAACTGTCGGATTTCATTACTTTTCCTAACTTGTAAATCCGCTCTGCTTTTCAAAATCTTTCTAAGGCCTAATTGGCAGACATTGCTTCGGCTATCAGCTAAAATAGCGAGTAAAATATTTTCTGGTTGGCAAAACTATGAATTACGCTCTATTACCGGATGAACAATTGCTTTAAGGTTTTTGGGTAAATATTATAAGTGCTAAAATGTATTCTGGTCCATCTAAACAAGTTGGTTTTATTTTGATTTGGAACCAAAAAAAGCATACACTTTTATTATGTATGTAGCCAGAACAAATAACTCTTTTGAAGGTTTTTCAACTGCTACATAGAGTCGTAGAATCCTGTTTGGTGTTGTACGCCACCTTGAATGAGACATTCTTCCTGGCTGTCCGTTTGCAAGCTCTAAAGCTACATTATCATTAAAAACTGCTTCACACATTAGACACATATAGATATTTCTGATCCGTGCTCAAATTTTCTATAGTTATCGGAGGCAGTTCTGTCATTATATTTTCAAAAGCTTGAATTAATAAACTATTACAGCTCTCAAAAGCTTTAACGCCAGAAAAGCCCTTTGGTCATTAGTTTTTCCATTAACATGTGCCATTAAATGATGAGATGGGAGTTCATTTAGATGAAGTAAACAAATAAACCAATTTATTGACTTACCAATGGCTGCTTTGAGCTGACATAGTTAAGTTTATTGGTAATTGTTACTAAAACATTAAGATAAATCTTATAAGGTGGTGAGAGTTTATGAATAAATTATATATGATAACATCTAAATTGTACATCTATGAACAAAAGAAAAAAATCTTTAGCCAAAAAACTTTATTGTATCTTTACTATTGGTTATTATTTAAAAAAGTAGAAGAAAAAGAATGACAAAAAAAAAGAAATAGAGAATTAGAAGTGAGATGTCTGTAAAAGATAAGTTAGTCGTTTTGATTAGAAATGAAATCATGAACATTTTTTTTTGAAATTTGTGTATGTCACTAAGTTCTCGCAAGTAAGATGGGAGTGAGTTCCAAAGGCGTCATTCATTGATGAAAAATTGTCTCTCAGATGTAAGACACGTAAAACGAGGATGAATTAAATAAGTTGATCTGTTTGATACTATAGAAATCACAATTATGATAGATTTCAGATCCGTAGGTTAAGATTGGTAAAACCAAAGACTTAGCAAGTAGAGTTTGTGTTTTAATGTAAAGCCTTGAGCAGTCCATAATGTTCTTCAAGTGCCATATGCTTTTCCTACTAATGAGTTTATATGGTCATTCCATGTAAGAGTCCTATTGAAAACCACACCAAGGTTCCTAGAAGTGTTTACAAATTCTAATATAGTACCATTTAGCATGATTGACGGAAAAAATGACAAATCAAGTTCTTTTTGGGATATTAAAGGCATTTACATTTGTTTGGGTTAAGAGCCAAACCGTTATCAGCTGCCCAATTTGAGGTCCGCTCGAGGTCCGGATTGAAATCAAAATCACAGTTTTCGACAAGGCCTAGTGAACAACTTCTATAGATTTGTATTTCGTCTGCATAAAAGTCCTTTGAAGCGTCGGGAATAAGAGAAGCGATTTCGTTTATATACAGCGAGAATAGCAGTGGTGACAAAATAGAACCTTGTGGAACACCTTTTAGTAACGGGAGGTACTCAGACAGACTATTATTCAAATAAACGACTTGTTTTATGTTGCTAAGATAAGAAAAAAGTAATTTGATTGCATCTGAAGATACGTTAAACTCCCAACGTAGCTTATTCATCAGCAAGGTGCTGTTCAACATGTCAAAAGCTTTGGAGAAGTCTAGAAGAACTAAATACGTAACGCTATCCTTATCCAATTCGGTCCTTATGTCTTCAATGACTTTAAGAAGTGCAGTTGTGCAGCTGCAGAGCGCGAAAGCCTGACCGAATTGGTACCAAATAATTGTTGCGGGTTATATAGCCGTTCAGTTGTTTTTGCAAAATGCATTCACAAACTTTACACAAAAATGGAAGAATGGAAATTGGTCTAAAGTCCTCACAAAGTGAGTTTTTGGGAATAGGAATTATGTTACCCATCTTCCATTTCTGAGGAAAAATTATTCCGGTTGTAAGAACTGTGTTGATAATGTGGATAATATATGGTAAAAGCATTGGCAAAAATTCATTTTAAAAACACAGGATTTAATTCATCAATTCCTTCAGCAGTGGATTTTATTGACAGAAAACTTTCCACAACATCTAGATTGCTCACTCCTGAAAAGCTAAATGCAGGGTCTATCAAAGATAATGTTGAATCAGTGGATAGTTGAGTTGAAATTACATAGTTTGGAGTAGATACAAATTTACGATTAAGTTCGTTTTTATCAATGTTATTTAGATTATTTTGTGGTTGTTTACCAATCCCAAGCTTTCGAAGATTTTCCCCGAATTTTCGACCATCGCCATTAACGTTTAGTATGCTAGAGAAAAATTGTTCTTTAGCATTTTAAATTTCTAGGACAACTTTATTACGTAGGGTCTTATATAAGCTCTCTGAAGTTCTTTCACCCGGAAAACTGTCCAGCTTCAATAAGTTCAATCTTGTTGGTCCATTAATTGTTTAATTCTTTCACTAAGCCAGGGCTTTGATTCACATTTATACTTTTTTGTTTTCAAATGCACGTGGCAGTTAAACAGCATTCTTAAGTTTTCATTTAGAAATTCCATTTGATCATCTGGCTAAGGCAGAAGATAAATATTATCCCAAAAATTTAACGAATATGTTGTTGAAGTGCTGACATGTTAACGTTTTTATAGTCCCTGCATTTTATTATATTTTTGCCGGAAGTAGTTTTAGTACAGAAGTCAGGTCGTGTTTGAAAAAAACTGGAGCGAATAGTTTATTATAAAAAACAACCCGATTTTTCTCAGTTACAAAAAAGAGGTCCAATATAGTACTTGAAGTCTTATTAAAGAGTGTTGGTACAGACAAATCAACAGAATGCCTATCAAAAGATTTCATATTTTCACTTAAGCTATCATCGACTAATTAGTTTATACTAAAGTCCCAGCATACAATACTATTTGTGGAACTTATTGTTGTTTGGTCCATAAGTAGAAGGTAATTGACTTTCCCTATTATATCTATAAAAAGGCATTCGCATGGAGAATCCGATGGCGAGAAATCTTTTTTTTCCAAATTAGACCCTCTTTAACATAAATCGCCACTCAACCCCCGCGGTCAATTCTATCTGAGCGAAGAAGATTATAACCCTTGAGAGAATTTGAAGCGTCACTTATATCTTTCGAGAACCATGTTTGCGAAACACAAACAGCGACAAAGTTCATCAATTGTTCGGCTTCTTTGCCGTGAGAAAAAAGGTTTTTTTCTATTTGTTCGAAACGTATCATAAATTCAGCTCGAAGATCATTTATGTGTTTTGTGATTTTGGAAACAATATCTTCACTCAGATTTTTCATTAGGATGTCAATGTCGGTTGGGGATGGTGTAATTTTGTGTTGTATTTTTTTTTATCTAATTTGCTCTCCAAGTTCAGAGAGGCACGAATGGAGTGGTACGCTTGGGAGTATTTGCCAGTTTCTCTGCGTTTGTAGAGCTAGATGGAATTGGAGTGTCTGAATTCTAAGAGATTTTGGTTCCTTTTCCAAGTCGTGTTTAACCTGTCATTCTCACACACACAGAAATCCAAACTGTTGTTAGTTTTGATTTTAGAAAAAAATGTTAAACTTGTGAGAGGAACAAAAATAATCTTTATTTTATTGTTTTTAAGCTTAAGCTTATTATTTAAAACTTGGGATTATTTTTTTGTTCCTCGCACGTCACTGTCGATATTTTCCCACTCTTAGAATTTGAATGGGTATTTAAAACAATAATGATAATGAATATTTTGCCTCACGAAACTCTCTGTACGTGTATTCTCTAGAGCATATTCACTAACTCCAATACAATACCATTTTTGGATCCTGTGTTCACAATAGTTCCATCGCATTCAACCGCTGTAATTTCATCCATATTAACACACAGGATGTTTCTTACAAAGTCAGTTATGCTTAAAGATATTGTTTTGGCATTCCCACAGGATGGAGTAACATGTTCCAGATACTGCCCTTCTGGCTCAGAAACAAGTACAATGTGTTCTGGCCCCCAATATTTTCCAAAAACATTGTTTTGTCTTTTCGTCCGTCAAAGTAAAGGCCTGTTATATTTTCAATTTGACATTGAAGATTTTGACATAATTTTTGTCTTTCTCGTCTTACTTTGCTTCTGTCAATTACTTTTGACGAATCCAGCTCGGAAACGACACCAATGTCTTGCAAAAGAGAACTTACCAGAATTGATGGTGACCTGTCGGATACCCTTGTTCTGTCGCAGGCTGATGCCAAATTCCTTAAATTTATCCTAGCTTCTAATTTTGGAATTGACGGATTTCTGCTGTTTAATACCGAAACGTCGTCGCTCTCAACATCGCCCTTGTCCTCGTCATAACTTAAAACACTTGGATCATCCCCACTTTCATCAGAAATTTGAAGATCATTTTTGAGTTTCTTACGTTCTTTCATCTCTTCATGCCTTTTTCGTTTTAGACCCTCTTGAATTTTGCGATCATTCTTTTTTTTAATCTTTTTCGTCAACTCAGCAGAGTTAACACTATCAATCACAACACTCCTTGACTGTCTTTAGTCAACTAAAAACAGCGTTCTGGTTAAGGAACTTTTATTGGGCAAAGATACATTGAAAAGTCATTACATTTACAAGCTGATAAATCAAAAATTATATTTCTGGTCGATTTAAATAAATTAAATTTTTTAATAAATGAGCTTTTCTTTGACTTTATATTTCGCTTTAATGCTTTGTATTTTTCATTGTATGTTTTAATTTTATGTAAAATCTACTGATCTGACACAATAGGCAGAGTTGCTTTGGATCCTTAAATGCATTTCTGATGAACAAATACGATTTCATGACATCACGATAATTTGGAAGAACTTTGGTTTTAAGCTCGGAGGTCGCTCCAAAAACTTCACTTTCACTTCGCGTGTAACCACTTTTAGTTCGTTCGTTTAGTTAGTTCTATGGACTTTTCACCAATACTTCCTAAACTTCTGCTTGAACGGTATTGCAGTATTTCCATAAAATCTCCATATTTACCTTCTAATTGAAGACTTTTAGAGGTTTCTTTGCACATCTTTTCGAGAAATTAATAATCTAGTTGCTATATCCGAATTTGTTGATGTTTCACGCAAACCTGTGGCTATAGAAACATCAACTATTTATATTTCTGACAAACGTCTCGTTTAGTACGAGCAGAACATTCCTGAAAAGTTTTCCTTCGACGACCTCGTTTCTGTGACGCACTCGCACTCGTACTTGCGTTATTTTCTTCAGCAACGCTTAGTGAAACGATCTCAGGTTTATCGAGCCATGCAAAATGAGATCTTATCAAAAAAAATGCCTAGCTTTACTTTTTTTCCGAAATTCCGTTAACTTACTGCAAACCATAAGAATCCGGTCATAGAGAGGTTAAAATTTCATGTTTTTTTCGCCTTCATCAAACCAACTGCATTTGATGCCTTCAAGTACACACGTAGAGTTATTTTCACGGATTTCTAACCATTTGCGAAATAAGAAACGCCGCTCCGTGAGTCACAGCCTTCATAAAATCACTACCTACTAAAGTAAAGGTAAAATAGTTCAGACACACAAAATGTTTTGTTATTTTTTTTTTTTTCAGTAATTTTATCGTAAAAATGGCCAAGCTCTTTACTTACATTTCTGAGAACTTTTTTAGAGTTGAATGCAAAAAAATACAGTGACCGAGATCCATCTCAAGCTGTAAGTTCGAACTCAAAGTGTTGAAATCGATCTCTAGAAAGCTCTATTTGAGAAAGTTCTAGTTTTGATATGAAAAAAGATGAACAAACGCTCGATTGCATGAGATCGATCTCACAATTTGTTGAGGATGGTTTTCTCTTACTCAGTTCATCAACAACTATCAAAATTGCCGAGTTTCTAAACAGTTTTGTTATAAATCGTGTTTATAAAAATAGAAAATGTCTAATTGATGAAGATTTTCGAGAATTGTAAAGATTTAGTGAAACAGGTATGCAATTATTGACAGATGAGTTAATGGACCCAACCCTGGCAACATGTGGTGGTTCTTCGACTGATCAAAAAAATGAAGATTTTTCTGCGTTATGTAAGAGATCCTGGATTTCAAATCTGTGTTCGTGAAGACATCGGTGTCAATCAATAAACGATATTAAGGGTGGTACAGCAAGTCGCTAAATAAATTGCAAGCAGTACAACTGATTGGATCATATACCCACACACTTCTAGAGAAATAAAAGAAGCGCAAAGGTTATGGAGCAGTAAGTATGAGTTTCCTTACGCCATTAGTTTGGTGCCCTGGATTGTACACATGTGCGTATAAGGAAACCACCCTATCACCACGAGAAGTACGTCAACCGAAAAGGATACTACTCAATAATTGTACAGGCTAAGTGCAACACGGATGAAAAATTTACAAGCATTGAAGTTTGCTGGCCAGGATCAATCCACGACTCCCGTATTTTGAAAAATAGTTTTTTATTTAATCATATGAATAGTAATTCTTCAGCAATATTACTGGGCGATGAAGGGTATGGCATAACGCCTTAGTAAATGACACCGTTTAAACAAACAAGTAACAAAACTTTATTTAGTTTCAGTTCTTTTACTATAATCCACTAAGATGGTCAGCAATATTGTTTATGATTACACTTTCATTTTCGCTCCCAGAAGACATTTTGCATTCTTGACTCGACTGACAGCTCAGAAACTACTGTTATAACTAGTGCAAGTGCATACAAACAGCTTTGAGATCGTTCTCATATCACTGAGCCAGAGCTGTAGAGAGTGAACTCGTTTCTTTGCATATAAAACTGAGTCCGAGTCCGTGTCTGCTCGATCGATATCACATGCAAATTCAAGCTCGTCAGTTTTGATTCTAAGAACTTTCTCATCTTTTAGCATATGATCTAATATTCTACACTTAAATACCAAATTCATAGAAGGAGCTCGAAGGGAAACCTACTAAATCTCTAATTTACCGTAAACATATCTATAAAAAATACTATACAAAATGTTCTGCTTCAGAAACCCATACAATTGGACTTCAAGGTATTTAACAATACAATGTAAGGTTTTTAGAAAGTACTAACTAACTAATTATATTCATTACAATAAAATCTTGCCCAAACTCTTTTAACACAAGTTATCACTTTTAAAAGTTCGCTAACAAAAAACTTCACTGATAAGCAAATTGTATGATTTAATAAATGTTATCTTTGAATGTCTGTAAAGGAATGAAGAAGGAGTTATCCGTTAAATTTGTTTTAGTTTTGGCTTAACGGGAGTTTGAAGAACGTTTTTACTCTTTGAATTCTTGACTGCTCACATTATTTTTTTTGTTTGGCCTATTGAGGTACCCACTGTGCGCTCGGGTAGATTTCTAAAAGGTTGGCCGAATACAATTTTTGTTTCGAGGAACTAAATGTGCGATTTTTCTGTATTAAGGTAGCCACTGAGATCAAAATCCGCCCCCTGAGGTAAGAAGATTTTTCGCCCAATATTTTCATCCAATTGAAGTTGCTCTAAGGCCCAAACTGCGAAGCAGTTCCATTGTTTGCGTTGTAATCGAATAATCTGAAATCTATGCTTAAAATTTTCCTCTAGCTTTAGATAAGTGCGTGAAATGTTAAGCTGGGATTCGGGTTGAAATAATGAATTGGTCATAAATAACACTGTATGAATAAAATTTTCTATGGTCAAAATTTTGTAGGACAAAATTTTGTATTTCAAAATGCTGTTAAAATGAAAAACCGTTTTGGTAATGTAACTGAAGTACAGAATTCGTAAACATTTTTAAGGTAGCTAAAAAACAAAACTAAAAGTATTCTAAGTTAGCTTTTTTTTTGAAATACAGCCTTCAAGACTAATGAAATTATGACCAAATAATATCATACATTGTCATAGAGAATATTGATTATACTAAAAAACAGTGTTTTGATGCACTCCCGTTGAGCTATTGAGGTTATTTGCAAGTTGATGTTAGATGACATAACCTACAAAACGACGCTATGCATGGTTAGTTTGGATATTGCGTTCAACAGTTATAGACATTTAAGATTTTAGTTTACTAATGCCGAAATTTACGATATTTTAAAGTTTTTCTTCTATAAACGCAAATCCGCTAGAGAAACGACGATTTAGAGCTTGTGAAAACGACACCATGGATAAACCAGCCGGAGGAAGACCCATGGAAAACATCGAGTTAAACCAATATTTGGCATCTTCTGGCATCGTCCAGGAGATGGAAGCTAGTCACCAAACCATTTGGGTTGGTTGGGTGCCGCATTATTCGACGCAAAAAAACTTCTGGACCGAATCAACGCCTGCGATATTCTGCTGAAAAAGAAACGTGGTAGAAATGGCGATCTCAAGGCAACCTAGCTTGAGATCCAACTAGCGTACAAAGAAACGTACTCGACACATTTTTAAAGCGGGTGGTGACTGGCCACGATAAATGGATCACATACGACAATATCAAGCGAAAACGGTAGTGGTCGAAGGCCGGTCCCAAACAGTGGCCAAGCCGGGATTGACGTTCAAAAAAGTTTTGCTGTGTGTTTGGAAGGGAATCATCCACTATAAGCTGCTCCGATATGGCCAGACGCTGGACCGCTTGAAGCAGGTGATCGACCAGAAGCATCCAGAATTAGCCAACAGGAAGGGTGTAGTGTTCTACCACGACAACGCTAGACCACACACTTCGTTGATGACTTGTCAGAAGCTACGGGAGCTCAGATGGGAGGTTTTATCGCATCCAACATACATTATAGCCCAGACATAGCATCAAGGGGTTGCCACATGTTCCTGTCCATGGCGAACTCCCTCGGTGGTGTTAAATTGAATTAAAAAGAGGCTTTTAAAAAGTGGCCGTCCGGCGAATATTTCAACTAAATCTGATCACTGTAACACTTTTCATATAGCATTGAATAAAGAGCAAAAAAGCTTTTATTAAAGTCCTGTTTTTCAACGTCGAACTGTATTCAATCTATTCTAGAAAACCCAAAATTGCATTACATTATAAAGTAAGTGTATTATTTGAGGACACCAATAATATTTATATTTAAAAGTAATGTATTAAGGGGACATTATAGGGATTTCTAAGCTATATACCCTTATTCAAGTTAAACGCAAACAATATCTTCAAAAGTACTACAAAATAAGTATGTCTATTAATTTCGTTTCATATCTACGACTTCAATTTGTATTACTCCATTCTATAGAAGCACAACCATATCAAATAAAGGATAAAGTTTTCTACTGCAAAAATTATACCTAAGATGAATATTCGAAGGTTGAAAAGAGGCAACATTTTTATGTAGTAACATAAATTAAATTTTTGGCTAAAAGGTGCACAAGACAGTTGCTCTTGTAAGATGAAAGTTCTTGAGGTGCTTATCTTATACAGCATGAAGCTGAATTTTTGTTTTACTCCTATTTAAATATATATAAGTTTGTAAGTTTAACAAAAATGTCGGAAGTAGATTTGGAATATGCATGGCTCTTCTAGACAGTTGCTGATTTAAACACAAACAAAGTTGGAAGGAATTAAGCATTGTTCTATCTTATGCCAAACTCATATGACTCATTTCTTCCAGTTTACCTTAGCTACATGCCTCAAAGCTCCACCCATAAACACTATGCCATAAATTTGATGTTACTTTTCCAACTTAAGCATAATGTAGATAAATAATGGGCCGTAAAACTCATTAGTTGCCCATCGCGCAATTAAACACAAATGACGTTTTATTTACCAAGAAACAATGCAGTTTTGGAGATCAGAGGCTTAAGCGCTAGACGAAAATGAGACATGAGGAAATTCCACGGGGCTTGACTAAATAAATGGTTGTTTTTATTAAATCAAACTATTAAGAAATAACCTACAATTGATAAATTAAGAGATATTATTGAATAAATGAAATATTATGTTTTTTTATTCACGATAAGGAATGGATACTCCAAGAAATTTGTAGGACGACAAACACTTGTCAAAATGGAGAATTAGTTGTCTGTCTACATTAAGAAATATGTGATGAGTTTAGACTCATGTTTTGTGTAAAAAGAATACATTTCTAAAAGTTGAAATTCGAATAATAAAAATATCTATAAAATTGCAAAAATTACAAATTGGGGTTTCCTTACTTTTATTTATAAGTAAAGGTAAAGGCAGAAATGTTTGAAGAGTTTATACTCATGTTTTGTGTAAAAAGAATACATTTCTAAAAGTTGAAATTCGAATAATTAAAATATCTATAAAATTGCAAAAATTACAAATTGGGGTTTCCTTACTTTTATTTATAAGTAAAGGCAGATACGTTTTTCATTTTAACTTTCACAGTTGTCATATTGACTAAAGTGGTTGTCATATTGACTTTACCGCAGTTGTATTATTGACTACCGTGGTAGTGCTATTGATTGCTATGATTGTCATACTGACTGACGAAATTTTCGGATTAACTTCCGAAGTTTCAATTTCGTTCCAGAAAAGTTCTTATTTTCCATAGGGCAGTTGTCATATTAACTACCAAGTTGTAAAAACATTTCTGATCCCAACATTGACAACCAAAAATAGTCCTATTGACTATCGCAGTTGTTGGCCGAAAATTGACTATTTACTAGTCTATTTAGCCAGCCGAATAGTCAATAGGATGACTTCTTTACGGTATGTGTATAAGGTTTTCAGAGAAGAGATGTTTTGAAGAGATCTCAATGGATGTATGTTTCGTTTTAAGGAGGACGGTGAAAAAGTATATCCGGCACATAGTCGCCAAGGATGCGATTCTTATGACAGATAGATACATAGATAGATACAGATTTTATTGAATTAAAGTAAAATTTAAAAAAACATTATAGCATGATGGCCGTCCGCCAGATTGACAACAAAACACAATGAATGTAAAAATCCCTCGATACATGTATTTACTTTTTAACATTCATTTCATTCAATTAACTTATCACTTGATCTTCCAATAAAAAGTCCATTTTGAAATACATTTCTTCTTATTTATCTGAAAATGTGGCACTTTCCCAAGAAGTGGACAATATCCTCACTTTCTGATAGCTTCTTCTTGCTTGCTTAGGTCCTCAGACCTGTTAAGTCCGTTGGGAATCCTTTAAGGGGCATAGGGCCTCTACTTCGCCTTCGCACAATCGTGTACTCTTTCCAGAGATGTGTTTCAGCTCCCTCCAACTCTTGCCTAGTGACACTGATTCCGCCTCGCGTCATGTGCTTTTCGGTCGCCCAGCTCTTCTTTCTTTTTGTCTAAGCGGATTCTACTTGGGCTCCAATGCAGTCGTTACCTTTTCGAAGCGTATGTCCAATCCATTGCCACTTACATCTTGGTATTATAGATTCTATAGGTTCCTAACCTGTCTTTCTATGAAGGACCTCATTTGAAATGCGGTTTGGCCAGAAAATGGTTAGGATGTTACGAAGACATCTATTTACGAAGGTTTGCACCTTTCTTGTTATGGCCAAGTGTACAGATTCAACATTTGTGCGAAACAATCGTAGCATTGTTCTTAAGCTGATAGAGTTATTTCTCCAAATTTTTGACAGCATACCGAACACCGCCTTTGCTTTGCCGATGCCGCAGATGACGTCTTGTTCGGTTCCGCCGTCGATGGAAACGATGCTTCCAAACTATTAAAAGCTCTTCACTTTTTCCACCAGTTACGAGAAAATATTTATTTGAGAGGATAGTCGGGTTCCGAGGGTGATCATTCTTGTTTTGGTGGAATTTATTTTCAGCCCCACAACTTCTGCTAATCTCTCAACACTTGTTGTCAGTTGATGGAGATCCATGATCCTATGAGAGAGTAAGCAAACATCGTTTGCGTAATCCAAGTGCTTTAAGTAGGATGTCAAAGTCCATTGAATCCCTCCGCTACCTGACAGAGCTGAGCGCAGTACATCGCTTATCACCAACAGTACATCGCGACAGAATACAGCCCTGTCTGACTCCGCTTCGGGTTTCAAAATCATCTGACAACCTACCATCGTGCAGTGGTTCAGGCTTCTTTTATGAGCGGATGAAGCAGGTCGCTTGATAACGTTGGCGCTGCTTGTAAAAGCTCTACGGGAATTCCATTAAGTCCTACCGCTTTGTGGTTCTTAAGTGCTTTAATTGCGGCAACGATCTCTATTTACTAGGAGGTGCAGTGCGGATTCGGGGATGAGTTTTTTCTAGCGCTTCAGAAGGTATCGGTTGCACGTTGTTTTCAAACACCCGGTTTAAAACCGAGGAAAAGTGTTCTTTGGTTCTTTCCACCTTCTGTCTTGCTTATCCACCGAACTTATCACAGTACGTTCTTCTTCTTTTACCAGGTGTTGTTGAGCTGTGTGTACAGGTCAGCTCTTTGCGGCATCTTCTGCTTATAACGCCAATACGTTGATGTAGTTACGCTTGCCGCGGCGCACACTACAGTGAACCTCTCTCTTTTTCATGCAATACGAGGACTCCAGCTCGTTTCTTTCTTCCTCTTGTGCAACAGTTATTTGAACACTTAACTTTTTGCGTTCGTTGATCCTTGCCCAAGATTCTTCTGAAATCCAAGTATTTTTGCTTCCTATTTCCTGACCGACTATTCTGTCAGCACCTGAAATGAAAACATTTTTCACACCATTCCAATGATGTTCGATGTCGTCATGTACTGTGCTGCTGATTGTTCTCATTCGTGTGCAGGTGGTCCCTAAATTGTTGACGAGTCGTGGGATCCTTTAGTCTGGCGATGTTGAATTTGGGGGCTCGTGTTGTTCCGTTGAACATTGAACTGTAGCTTTACGCAATCTCAGGGTAGTTATAATTGAGTGGTGGTCCCGGCAAGTCCCATATCTGTTTCGTATATCCAAGAAACTGGTTCTAAAGCGTCGACTAATCGCGAAGTGGTCAATTTGGTTAGAAGACGCTTGCCTGTCCGTCTGCACCCAGCTAATTTTATGTCACAGTTTGGGTTCAAACAAAGTGCGACCAATCACAAGGCTATTGGCGTTGCAGAAGTCAATGAATCTCTCACCATTATCATTGCAATTGCCGACTCCGTGAACACCCATCACATACCTTAGCCCGTTGTTTTTACTGCCAACCTTAGCATTGAAGTCTCACATAACCAAAATAAAATCTCCGCGCGGAGTGTTGTTGTAGGCGGATCCTAGTTGACTGTAAAAGCATTCTTTCTCTTCATCAGATGCGAGCTTCCTGGGTTCGTAACACTGTAAAATGGGGACGGGTCATACTCTACACTGTAACATAGCTTTGATTAACCTTTCCCCAAAGGCCTCCCACGAAATAATGCTTCTGGTTGCCGTTTTTGTAAGGGGAAACACAACTCCATCTTCTCGTGACCAGAGTTTCCTGCATCGTGACCAGAGTAGAGCAGTACAGTGTTATGACTTGTATTTGCCCAATCCCAACCATCGCACTTCGCTTAACCCTAAGATATCTATCCTGTACCGCATAAATTCTCTCTTCAATTGGAGGAATCTGGCATTGTGTGGACCTTCACTTCTTACGTCCAGAAGCGTCCTCACATTACAGAAACCAATCTTTGTCAGGCTACAATAGCCAAAAGTCGTCAACGAGTTATCATTAATTATCCGAGGCTTAATTTTGGTTTCCGTAGCGGGATGGAGTTTAGTTACGAAGATTGCTAATCTCCGTAACCTATCCTTAAGAGTCAGAAAACTTCTCCCGTTCAATTTTTGCTATTTTATGTAAAAAGAGATACACAAATCATTGCCCGGAGGCCACCACGAGGAGCTAAAGCAAGAACTTCGACATATCAAGAAAGTGGCATTTTTTGCCGTAAACCAAGTTTTAGGCAATCACCAACTACCCGATCTGCCACGCCACAGGCACCCCACCTCTTTTTGATAAGTTGCACATATTTCACTCTAGGGATGAATCGGAATGTAATTTAAATCCAACTATTTTGTTCTTCTATCGCTTTTATGGCCACTCTTTTCAAGACCCGTGAATCATTCATTTTAAAAACATTAAGCAAGAAGTCCGCTTGTAACTTCGATGCTTTGATAAACAGAGAAGAGAGACCAGTTTCCAGAATGATGACGTAGTTTGGCGTATTTAACGGCAAATAAAATGTTTTTTTTTTTTTAATAAACCAGCCGCCCTGGTTCCTCTATATAGATGCTAAAGAACGCGACCGAACTTCAATGATATCCTAAGACTTTACAGCTTATAGAATAGAGTACATCAATGGAAATATAACAGCATCTCTAGATTCTTGTGGAGATAGTTCTCCCTCCAGAACTGTATTAAAAAGTCTTAAAAGGTGCTCTTTGAGCATGACAGTTCCATACTTAAAAAATTCGAAACAGCTGCTTTTCCATATTTAAGCGTCTGCAGAGTTTCCTCCAACTCGCTAAATGTTATTGCCCAGAGAGTCGTCTACGAATCCAGGTGATGCCAATTGCCACTTTTTCGGCGTTATTTCAGGATTTAAAAGATCTTTGAAATGGGAATACATTGCATTTAAAGACAGTTTCCAGAAATTAGCGGAGTTTTTACCAGATTCTAATCGGACTGTAGTACCCGTGGCGTGATGGTTAGTGTTTGGACTGTTATGCCAAAGGTCTTGGGTTCGATCCTTACCTGTGCCATCTTAAGTTTTTTCAAGGGTACTGCCTCCTGCGAGAAATTGACAAATTCTCAAAGAGTAATTCTTGTCATGAAAAGTGCTTTCTCAAATTATAAGTTCGAATTCCGCTTAAAACTGTAGGTCCCCTCCAATCCTTACAACATCACTCACAGGAATGGTTGCGAGTTGTAAGTTACTAGGTCCTAGTTCTCAACGGGCAGTTTAATTTATTTATTTTTAATTGGATTGCTTGCTCTTTGGCGTGTAACTTTTTTTAGTCTTAAAAAGCTCTTTAAACTTCTTACTGGCCCTTATATAAGAACCCTTAAATAGTCCTCGGGTGGAGTTACGGAAAATCCTCAACCACGCAAAAGATGTTATTCGAGATTTTTGACATTCTTAATCAAACCAGAGTTCTTTTCTTGTATTTCCATTGTTTTGCGTGAGTCCTTCTCGTGGGTATGAGGCTTTCACAATCCGTCTTCAATTTGCAGTGATTGGAGTTGCAAGTCTAGAAATTGTCGATATTCCTGAGCCTTATAAAGCCTCTTTCCATTTGAGTTTGGACAGGAGCCAAATAAAGGTTATTTCCTCATCATTCTTAGTTTGAATTTGCATTGTCACAACAACAGGAAGGCGGTCGAAATATGATACTTCACTTATCTCAAAATCTTTTACGAAAGGTTCCCAATCTTCTCCTATGATAGCATAATCGACCATTGATGTTTCTTGACTGCCAACAAACAGTAAATGACGAGTCGCAAATTCTAATATTTTGTTCCTCTTGTGTTAGAACAAGGTTCTTTTAATTGTTTGCGGCAACCTCTTAAATCATTCATGCATGAGTTTCAACTCCAGCATTCAAATCTCCAATTAACATCACGTTTTTTTCGAAGTCATCTTCCCAGTTGTTACAATTCAAATACATCGGTAGTATCGTAAGACGGTTATTGTAAGTTTTGAATTCCTCGATAACTTCAAGGGTTCAAACTTCAATTGGTCTGAAATCGATTTTCCATTATTGGTATAGATTATATTTCATATAGCCCCAAAGACGAAAGTCTCAACGTGGTAAGAAATCTCAAGATCTCTGTGGCAAATAATAACACCTCTTCAAGAAATAATGGTCAGATAACTCTTTTCTTTTTAAATTGCGAACTATAACTTCCATTTTTAAATTCAATTAGTCTACAGATATATTGATAGATGGTTCTAGATTTTTAGATTCGTTTCTAATGAAGATACTTAACAAATATACCCCCGCACATGTGTGCCCTAATAAGTTTATTTTACAGGTTATTTACTATGTCCATGTGTTATCTCACTAATTAAATTTACTCCACGCCGACAGGGGCAAACTTCCACACTAATGACACTATTATTGACATTGAGCTGCAAATGGAATCTATACCTTCAAACAAATAAAGAAATCAAACTTGAAACGGAATACCACAAATCACAAATCTACCTTCACTTTCAAAACCATTTTGTGTGTACAATTGTGCAATATACATACGTACCTAGGTGCTTAGATATTCAAAAGTTATAGAGAGTGAGGTATAAATCAAAAAAACACAAACCTACGTATTTTTGACAACCCTCATAAATCACTGATTGCATTCATAAACATATTATGTCATATTATAGCATTTGCCATACCTTTTGGTTTCGACATATCTAAGAAATATAAAAGAAAAAGATCCTTACGTGAGTGGAGTGCCTTGACTATGTGCTGCTTACGGGACACTGGATCATCTGCCATTGCCAGGCTTTTCGTTTTCCTTTTCTTATTCGCTCTTCGGTCGTCCCAATAAATTGAGTAAAATAATAAATAATCATTTCTTTTGCCATTCTGAAGCTTTATATAGGTACGCCTTACGACTGCCTGTTCTGAATGATATATGTGGGTTAAGTACTTGAGGAATGTCTGTGCGGTATATTGTATATACCATCGACAAGGATTTGTCATCCCTTTGCATAAATCATAGAATCCCTAATATTTTTGTGTTGAAAGTGTGTCTAAAGTATATTATCCCATAAGGCATTCAAGGAATGTCGATTATTATTGTTTACGTTCGAATCAAAATTGAGAAATTCCTTTTTTCTTTTTTTATTTATGTGTGTATGTATAAAAGGGTAGACTCACTCAAGACCGAAGAAAAACAGAAGACTGTTGATATTGTTAGTCGTAGTCGCCATCTCACCCTTGTGATTCAACAGGTCAGGTTGTCTTGTCTTGTCAGAGTATTTACTAACGCCCTCGGTATCATTGACTACCGATTAATATCGTGTTTAACCCTTTTATAACTTTGGGGGAAAACTGTCCCAGACGACCTTTTACCAGTCTAACCCTTATCATTTGGGAGTTTGACCAGAATACATACCAACTACTGGCTAAACTATCTTACATTCCAAAAGCAAGGTCCAGCATATTGAACACATAAAAATAAATTATGTAATGAAGAAAAATATTTAGGTGGGCAATGGTCAATTCAATTACATATACCTACATCTTGAGAGTATCCTTTATATTCATGGGCCTTAATGATATGCACGTTTGCACTGAATAGGGTGGGTAAGATTTAACGATTTATCTTTGATTTTTTCTCTGATACGAGTGGCATAGAAAGGTGGTTGATTTTGGACTCGAATATCTTGTCAACAATTTTAGCATTTCGTATGATTCCAAATGTCAGTTTCTATATTAAAAATTCAAATCAATATAAAAAATTGATTTCTCGAGCCTCTCGAGAAAAAAAAAGGGATATGTACATTCCTTTTGTTCAAAATGTTGTTGCTTTCTAATATAGTGTTGTTAGAAAAATCGAATCGGATTTTTTTTATAAGAAATAAAAATTTTCAAAAATGCTACAAAAGTTGCTAAGCAATGAGTTTCGACTAAAAATCTCGGAACAATATCATCAAATAGTGTTGATAACTTTTAGTTAGGTTTAAAAAAAAATCGCACTGACAGCTTTTTTACACCTTTAGTATCCTGAGAAGAAATAAAGATATTTGCGCAAACTTTTAAAGAACCTATTGTTAAGGGCTTAACATTTTACTTACCAGCAAATTGCTAAACAATAAGCAATTTACCAGCGCATCCCAAATTTTAAAATTTTCTTTTTCATAACCAGTAAATTTTATTAGAAAATGATGTCCATCCGAACATAGTGGCAGTTCGTAAAAATAAACAAACCAAATAAGCTTTAATGGACCTATTAATTGGATTGCCCAACTGCAGAAGTGCAGACTGAGTCATTCAAACCACGGCTTTTATTATAATAGTAATAAACAACAATCTTGCGAGTGACAGTTCTGATGGATTGACGTTTCTTCAACACCTGATCGGGGATGGTACAGAGGTTCTTGCTTTCACCGCAGCTAATACTCATGCGGGAAACACAATGGAGTCGAATAGTAGCCGTTCTTTTAATAAGCCAAGTAGCTCAAACTGTAATTTTTAGTAAAAATGCCGTCTGCCTTATTAAATGTTATCGTAACCTATCAACAAGTAATAATTGTAATCGAGAACTGTATTATTTTATGATGTCAAATGAAAATCCAAACGTTCTCTTAGCAGGCGACTTTAACGGTAGATGTGGGAATGAAACTGGATTAGCAAATGGATGGAATAATACGTCATTCCAAAGATGAAACGTGGAATGCTAGAGGTAAGAGATTACTTGACCTATGTGACACCTTTGGACTGCGAATTGTGAACGGGACATCCGCATCAGACGAGTTTTGTGAACTAACTTTTGTTGGAGCAAAAAGAAAATCTGTCATAGATTATTGAATGATAGAAGGAACATGGAGCGACTATTTTCTTGATTTTAAAGTTGATGTAGTGACATTCTCGGATCATCTACCCACAACTATGAAGCTACGAGTCGGTGGATGTGAGGAGGATGGTAGAAGTCTTTTACAATTGTTACCAAAATTAAAGTAGAATAATAGCTTCCTATCAGAGTAGCCTCAATTCTTTATTGATGAATGTGGATTCCGAAATAGCATCGATCACGAATTTCATAAGATCTGCATATCCAGCCTTTAGAACCAGCCATAGAAAGACATTGCCAATTGAACCTTGGTTTGATAGTCAGTGTATGCGTGCTAGACAGTGATCTTTTACGTGGCTGAAGACGCTTCGAGTTTACAATAATGAATACAGCAAAGATAAATACTTAGAAGCCAATAAGATATACAAAGACATTTGTAAACAAAAACGGAACCAATATTTTATAGAAGAGTCTAGGAGGTTGTCACACTGTAAGAATGCTACAGATTTTTGGAGTCTGGTAAAGCGCTTGAATGGAAATAAGTTTAAGATTCACCAGAATCTAACATCGACTGCGCTCTGTCAACATTTCAAAAACTCTTAAATCCCCCGTCAGGCTCCGTAAATATATCGTATGCTGAACCTAAATTCGACAATTTTCTCTAAGATGCGAAAAATAACACAAGAGGAGATAAGAAGCACTTTAAAAACCATAAAATATGGCAAAGCGGCAGGCACCGACAGAATACCGACTGAATTTTATAAATACGGAACATCGGAACTTATTGAAAAACTTTATATTTCATTTAACCAAATTCTGGAACATGGTATTATACCGCAAGAGTTTAAATAGGCCTTAATTTTTCCGATTCATAAAAAAAGGAAGTACACAAAATCCAGAGAACTACCGTGGGATAAGCTTTGTTAATGCATCATATAGAATATTTTCGTCAATTTTGCATCAACGACTCAATGAGTGGATAAACGAAAACGGGTTATTAAAAGAATTGAAAGCTGTTTTTGGGCCTGGTTACTCCGAAACTTTTCTTCAAAACGGGAAAAAACAGTACAGCTTTTTCGTAAATTTTAAAGCAGCTTTTGGCGCTGTGGATAGGCCAGCGCTTATCTACAAACTCTATGCACTGGGGATGTCTTCAAAGTTTGGAAACGTCTTACAAAATCTGTATAACGAAACAAAGGCAGCTGTTTGGAATGGAGAGGAATTTTCGGAATGGTTTCAAACGGAATCAGGTGTTCGACAGGGCTGTACGCTGAGCTCTCTTCTATTCGCACTTTTTATAGAAGATTTAACAGATTATATTTCTGGAGGAGTTGAGTTTGCGGGGACCACTTAAAAGTTGATGATCAACCAACTATATAGGTACTGTACTACGTGGAATCTCCAAGTAAACCTTAACAAATCGAAAATACTGGTCTTCAGAAATGGAGGTGGAAGAAATAGTCAGAATGAAAGATGGTTCTTTAATTCAATACATATTGAGGTCGTAAATGAGTTTAATAACTAGGAGTATGTTTTTCAAAAAACTTGTATGGAAAAACATCTTAATGAAAAACTCTCTAAGGCCAAGAGTGCGATTGGAGCAACATGGAGAAAGTGTTTTGCCAACAAAAGTATTGCGCATAGCTGTAAGTTTCAGTACTATTTTATGCATCGCAAGTATGGGGTTACAAACAATACGATTGCGTAGAAAAGTTGCTGAGATTTTTTATCAAAAGGATATTTCACCTGCCGTCCAACACACCAAACTACGTAGTTGTATTAGAAACTCTCTCACCACTCTTTATTCAGACGCTGAAAAGTCAGGTAGACTATGTTATAAAAGTTCTACATATGAATAATGATAGACAGCAGCTTTGCACGTAATCGACCGAAGTCTCAGTTGGTATGAGGAATGGAAGGAGTGTGGTATCGAACTGAACCTGCATGTTGGAAATCTCAATGAATGGAGGGGTAAACTGTACGAGCTTGTTGCCTTCGTTGACGAGAAGCTTAGGGAGAAGTGCATTGAAGATGCAGTCAGCTCTAACCACAGAGTAATCTACACTCAACTTTGTCATAATCTAGGCCCAAAAATCTACTTTAGAAATGAGCATTGTGTGGAAGAAATTTCAACGATGTTGAGACTGCGTGCTGAACTTCTTCAACTGAATTACAGAGAGGATCTCCCAATCTTATGTAGTTTGTATAACCTCAGGGAAATCGAAGATGTTTTTCATTTCCTATGGAAAAGTCAGGTCATTTCCTATGGAAATGTCCGGTTTTAATGGAAACTAGGCGGTCCTTCTTCGGCTGCAACTTTTTAACTGAGGCAGAAATGATAGCTTATTTAAATACAATGGAGGTGAAAAAACTGTTTATGTACTGCAAAATAGCAGAAGCTTATCGAAACAGACTTCTCAATGATATCTTTTGAACAAATTTATATTAATACAATTTTTTGATAATTAAAAAGCTTAGACACAGTGTGATTATATAATTCAATTAAAATGTTAATCTGGCAGACGGCATTGCCATGCTATACTTGATTATTTAATCTTTATACTGTACATTATTTAAATTTGAAAATAAAATCACTTTACCACTTACTACTAATAATAATAATTGTACAGAAGTTATATGGGCTTAGCAAATTGCTTAAAGTTAAATTAGCTATTCCGTGGTTTTAAGTTAGATTATTAAAAAGGCAACTCAATCGATTTTAATTGTGCGCTATTAGACATGTTTTTTTGGTATTCCAAAAATAGTACAGTGAGTAATTGCTAAAAAAACGATCCGCCGTAGTCCGGATTTTATTTTTGAAAGTTGATACAATTGAATATTTGCCAGAATAATCTATCAACAAATTCTAAAAAAATACCGAAATTTAGACCAGGATTGAAATCGTGTAAGCTGATTTTTGTCTGTGTAATGCGATAGTCGATTTCAAAGTTTTAACCAAACAATTTGACATAAAATAAAAACTTCGAGAAGGGGGTTTGTTCGTAGACTACATGAACATGTGGTGTTGAAGCGAGCTTGAAGCTCTCCTAAATTCATTATATACCTAAATCGAGTTGAAATGAGCTTGATTCGCTTCGATTCTGGTCGGGGATCGGAGTCGAGTCAAATTTGTGAAGAAAAACCTGTGTGGAAGAGTTAAAAAACCAAATTAGCACATGGAATAAGTAACATATTCTTATATCGTGCTGAACTATTAATTTTTTAATTGTTTAACACGAATCAAACTATCTCACATTCACTTAATAAGAAACATCGAATCTCACATTTCCATTTTAGAAAGTGCTGTCAAACTTAATCATTTTTAAATCTTCTTGTGCGATGGAAACACAAAAAAACATTTATTTAATCTAAACTGAGATAAACCTTTGATGGAAACATAGCAAAACTTAATTATCTTTTCTATTGTTTTCCATTGCAATATAAGCCCAGTAAGTCCATTTTCATTAACAAAACTAAATAATATCTACAGTAACAGATTGATTTTTTTTTCTAATGAAAAACACATGATTCCAAATGCACAACTACTCAACAAACACAGCCATCGAGATACAAATGCAATATCCATCGTACCAACATTTGAGAACGAAATCACATAAGATCCATTCGAGACTCGTATAAATGTTAAAAACCCATCCGTAGTAAGATTCTACTTTAACTTTTATCGGAAGTATTCATACTGCGGATATTGTTTTTGGTATTCGTGTAAAATCCTACTCTACTATTGATAGATTTTCCAACAAAACACGGGTATTGACTTCGAAACCTTTTTATCTTCCAAAATATATTCTTATACGCAGTTGTGTCTCAAACTTATAAGACGCAATCAAAAGTGTATTGATCTGTAGTTGTTCTTAATCACCGTAGAAGTACTGGACAACGCCTGAATGAGCCTCGGCGCAAGATAAGAGCGACAAGATCAAAAGTGTTGCTTTAAAGACAAGACAAGATGAACAGAAATTTATCCGTCAAAACTACAGGATTTACGCCAAACTCCAAGGAATATTTTGAAAAGGTTGGGAAAGTCCAAAGACGACATCATCCAGCTTCGGTGATGGTCTGGTGGGGAGTTTCGGGAGCGAAAACACGTGCTTCCAATTAAAGTCATTTCGAAGAGAAGGTTGTAAAGCTCTTTGTTAACAAATTCCAGCGGGCAAGCAACACAACGCAAAAACTACCCAACTTTGTCTAAGGGATAATTTAACGGGGTTTATCGCCGCTGAAGATTGGTCCTTGGGCAGTCTGTATCTTAATCCGCTGGACTAGCGTCAATGGAATGGCTTGGAATAGAAGATTTGCTGTAAGACTCACCGAAATATTGAGTCTCTAATTAATAGCTAATTTTGTTAAGAAAGCAGTTTCGCTACCCCTGGAAGTCATGCGTCTAGCGATAGATGAATTGCCTGATAGTTTGAGAAAGTATTTCAAAGATAAGAGTAAATAATTCGCTACAAATTTATAAAGTCAATATAATACAAAAAATATCGTGAAAAGAATGAAGTATGAATATGACATCGTTCAAATGCCCTCCTCGGCTTCGTTATTTACGGTGTCCACCTTACTAACGTCGTTTTGAAAAAAGCACGGACGAATTACGCCGCGAGCCCAAAATTCACCCAAATGGTAACTTTTTGAGGATGCATTATCACCTGGGGAATCTCATGTGGATTGGTGTCGTTACATTTAAGCAGTTTTACTTGTTAACACAGCCATTCATGCAAAAACGCGGATGAAGACCCAAGTCCTGACGAAAAATGTGCTAAATTGAAGTCTTCGAAAGGCCGAGTTCTTGTGCACAGCGCGGAATAGACTGCCTTGGGTTCTGCTGTATACTTTCACTAACTGAGGCGATGTTCGATCATGCGTTCCTTGAACGTTCGGGTGTTGGTCGAATGTTTACTGAACCAGTCGTCCCAAATTTGGCCACCAAACGTTGATGAGTCGACTGTAAAATGGTCGGATTGCGCCAACGTTTTGCGTTAATGAACACTCATTTTGATTATATAGTTTCATCATTTGAAAGTTCTGTTCAAGCGTCTTACTCGCCATGATGATTTGGCATAAATAACCCTCTCTACTGAAAACCCGGTTTGTAAGTAAATTCTTGATTCAGGATTAACTTACTTTGGCTTTAACTCGGAGTTAACTTAGCACTGAAAAACCGGACCTTAAAGTTTTAAAAAAATCGACAGACAGACACTGTTTGGATGTTATTGAGGTGAGACATGTTGTTTTTCTTATTTGCATAAATATAGTTTTGATTTTACTTAACATATTTCTAATTGCAAACTTACCTGTTAATTTCAATTTTATTTCCAGATTTCCATAAATGTATGAGCGTACGCGGTGACAAAGAACCGATTTGATTTCAACGGACTTTGCAATTGATTTTTATAGCCACCGAATGATTCATTGCAGCTTATTGATATTTATAGGCACTGAATAATTTTTAAAGCCGCCGGCGCCGTTTCAATTTAACACTTAAAAGAGACAATTTCGTACACTGCTCATAATTTTTGATAAATAACAAAACACTTAACAACCTTAAAGTTTAAAAAAAAGTTTTAAGAAGCTATTGCATTCACTTTGTTTTTTACTTGCTTGTCAATGTATTACTTGCATTACAACCAAAATCAATATAGACTAAGATATCAACACTTGGTAGTCATTTTGTTCTGCCTACAAGCTAACCAAACAGCTGGTTTTGGAGTGGATTGTATGTATGTGAAAGATCACGTCGTTTCATCAATATTAGTGCCATATATTACAAATCAAAGGAAAGAAAGCAAATGGGTGTGGGAAACCAAATCCCGGCAGGTTTGCAATCTTTATAGAGAGTGTTTTTAATTTCAATTTGTTCTGTCATATTATCTTTGTATATAAAATCTATAACATTTTTTCGCGAGATTTAATGAGGCGACACCTTGAGGATATTGTGGCATTAGCCAACGCCACTGCTCCACGAGAATACTATAGATTTTATATGTGATATATGAGTTTATGTATACATATGTACTTATAGAATATTACTTTATTTAAAAAAGAGACTGGGATGCGACCCACACTGATAACTTCCCATCCCGTCCGTCGATTTGTCTTGCTTAAAAGTTTGTCTATATGTACTCGTATCAATGTTTACCAAATTTGCGTACTATTTTTTGAAGATTTTATTTTTTATGAAAAATCGGACTGTTGGATTTTTATATAAAAATTACTGAATATTGAAAACAATATTTTCTGTGAAATAAAATAAGTTTCAAGCCAATATTTTTAATTTTTGAAAAGCTATTTGAGTCGAAAGTAAATTTTAACCAGGGATATTAGTATTGTTTTTTTTTAGAGTTTTATTTTTTGTAAAAAAAACTGTCAATTCGATTTTTTTTTCAAAATTTTCTCGAATCTTGAACAAAATATTTCTTTTAAGATAAAATTAGTTTGAAACAAATATTTCAAATTTTTTAAAAGATATTTTAGTCGAAAATCATTTTTTACCAACTTTTGTTAATTTTTTCGGTTTTTAATTTTTTGTAAAAAAACTGTCTATTCGATTTTTTTCATAGTTTTACTGAATGTTGACAACAATATGTTTTGAAATACAAAAGTAAATTAAAGCCAATATCTCAAAGTTTTGAAAAGATATTTGAGTCGAAAATCAATTTTTACCAACTTTCATTAATTTTTTTTCGGTTTTTAATTTTTTGTAAAAAAAACTTAATTCGATTTTTCTCAACGTTTTTCAGAGTGTTGAAAACAATATTTCTTATAAGATAAAAGAAGTTTGAAGCCTAAATTCCAAGTTTTTGAAAAGACATTTAAATCGATATTCAATTTTTACCAACTTTGAGTAATGTTTTTTTTTAGATTTTTATTTTTTATAAAAAAAAACTGTCAATTCGATTTTTCTCAATATTTTATCAGATGTCAAAACATTATTCTTCGTTGCAAAAATTTGTTTTGGAGATGAAATCATATTTTAGTCGTAAAATTTTGGAGGTGACAATTTTTTTTTTATTATTTTTGATTTATAAAAAAACCGTTAAATGGGTTTTTTAAAAAAAATATACTTCTTTGATACAATATACAATATATTATATAAAATTTAATTGAAGTCTGAAAAAAGGGGACCCTCTAAACTGCACCAACTATAGAGGAATAAGTCTACTTAACATCGCCTATAAAATCTTCTCTGCCGTAATATGTGAACGTCTAAAGCCCATCGTCAACAACCTGATAGGTCCTTATCAGTGTTGTTTTAGACCAGGAAAGTCCACAGTTGATCAAATATTCACATTACGGCAGATCCTGGAAAAAACTCAAGAACACCAAATCGACACCAACCATCTTCGATTTCAAGGCCGCATATGACAGCATTTACAGGAACGAGCTGTATAAAGCCATGTCTAGTTTTGGCATCCCTGCCAAACTCGTCCGTTTGTGCAGGATGACCATGGAGAATTCACGCTGCTCCATAAAGGTTGGAAACAATTTAACAGAACCTTTTGATGTCAAAAAAGGCTTTAGACAAGGTGATGAGCTGTCATGCAATTTTTTTAACATCGTGCTTGAAAGAATAGTGCAGAGCTCACACGTCAACACTACAGGCACTATCTTTCAAAAGTCTGTCCAATTACTGGCATATGCTGATGTCATTGACATAATAGGAAGAACTCAGTGTGATGTCAATGGGGCTTTTGTGAGTATTGAGGCAGAAGCGGAAAAAATGGGTTTAACGGTTAATGAGGGCAAAACAAAGTACATGCTGTCGTCTAGAAAGGACATACAACACCGACGTCTTGGTCAAAACGTCACAATCGACATTAGTAACTTTGAGGTAGTCAAGGACTTAGTCTACCTAGGCTCCGCTGTAAACGCAGAAAACAACACCAGCGCTGAGATCAAACGCAGAATAACTCTTGCTAACTTTCTTTGGATTAAGAAAGAAATTTAATGGTAAAGTCCTCTCTCGAGGGACCAAAGTGTTGCTATATAAGAACCTTATCAACCCCGTCCTGCTATACGGTGCAGAAGCATGGACCATGACAAAAACGGATGAAAGCACCTTGGGTCGCTTCGAGAGATCTACGGTCCCGTATGCATCGAAGGGGAGTGGAGGAGAAGATGGAACGACGAACTGTACGGGCTGTACAGCGACGTAGACTTAGCCAGAAGAGTAAAAGTCCAACGACTAAGATGGCTGGGTCACGTAGAGCGCATGGAAACCAATGCTCCGGCCCGAAAAGTCTTCGAATCATCACCCACAGGACAGCGCAGTAGATTAAGACCGCGGATCAGGTGGAGCGCACAAGTGGAAGGTGACCTCACCCAACTTGGAGCGCGAAACTGGAGACATCTAGCTAGGGACCGAGCTAGATGGAGAAGTTTGTTGGGTGAGGCCCTAGTTCACACAGGACTGTAGCGCCACCTTAAGTAAGTAAGTAATTGAAGTCTAGCGTTCTTGGTTCGTAAGATATTTAGCATTAACCAAAATGTTCACCTTTTTTCAAACTGCAATTTCTGTATCTTTCTTAAAATATTTTATTTCGACTCTAGGGACCTTGAAACGTCGAGAGATGTCAAAATTTTCAATTTGACAAATCGGACCTATGGGAAGTTAAAAATTTAAAATTACTTAATTGCGGATGATGACACAGAAAAGAATACGTCGTGTAGACCAGGCGAGGGGGAATCCCTCATAGAGTTGTGGACAGACAAAATTTTAGATTTGAAGGGACAACAAAAAAAACTACACATCGTCAAGAAGTTGGCAGTCATTCTGAAAGGAAATTCATGAGAAGAAAAAGAAATACAAATTCACTTCACAATTAATTAATACTTAAAATGCTAAATGTATTCATTTCCAACGAAGCACTATTGAAGGCCTAAATTTAAGAAACCGCCTCAACTTTTCAGGTTATATAAAGCTATGGAAAGTGGTATAGATATTCGATTTTGGGTGTCATTATTTTTGAGTTTTAAAGATAACTTTAAAACTTTCCGGAATGTTATAGTTTTCTTTAAAAAATGTGACCCCTTTTTTAGATACGAGTTCTTTCTAAAACTTTCTGCATGTCTGCATAGTTCACGTTTTTTCACGAAACTTTAGTTTTCTGTCTGTGTTTTCCTCAATACATATACAGTTTATTAAAACACGGCACAAAATACACTTTATTTAATGGAAACATTTTTTTACAAATGAAAATACAGTTGTTCTTCAACTTTATCTTTTAATATCATTTTTATACGTCTTGTAAACAAAACGCACATAATTCAATGTTATAAATAAATTCCAGCAAAATGCCCAATTTTTGACTACTTTTTGTAGCAATGTCAGCAATAACGCGCCGAATATTCTCTTTCAAGGTATCAATCAGCTCCGTGGAATGTATTGTTTTATTAACAGCTGTCACTTGATTTTGAAAAGATCTTTTCTTAAACAACGTTTGCAAATCGTACAAATTTATTACGAAAATGATATTTCGATTTGCGCGACGACGCAACGATTTATTGATGGAAGTTAAAGTGTTTCAATGATATTTTAGCTAAATATTTTGTTTCCTTAGAAGAAAATTTAAATGGAAACGAAAAATACGCAAATCCCTTTGGCCTCTTTCACACGAGACGATTTCGTCCGTATGGTTTTTTTTATCCGTGAGCCATAAGCTAATATCTAATAAAATTAACTAAAGCTTTCACACTGGACCGAGACGGTGTTTTCCGCACGGACGATTTAAAACAGCCGTCTCAAGCGACCGTGCCGTCGCCGTCTTATCAGTGGCGTACGTGACTACGCGAACGCATTCACAAAAGACGATTTTTATTCGTCTGCCGTCTGTTTTTGTGGTCACTTGTACTACAGAAATATATCTAAAATATAACCAAACGTAGACGATTCACGGGGAAAATACGTTATGTGTGAAAACAAAGTCCGTACGGAAAAAAATCGTACGGATTTCAACCGTAAGGACGAAACCGTCTCGTGTAAAAGAAGTCTTTAGCTAATAAACAAATCATTATCGACATGCGCAATGAGGGCAAGTCGGGTGCTGAAAATTCAAATATCGTCAAAAGGCCATGTTCTTCCGTTCAGTACGTTGTGGAACAATTAAAAAAAAACGTAATTAAACAAACCAAGATGTGATCGTCCAAAAAAAAAACATCGTCGTACGAAGAAGAGATTGCTGAGGAGTGTTGCAGAGGATCCAAATGAAAGTGCACCATTCTCGATGGAAAACTGAAAATCAGCGACGGGGTTCATGGATGTCCTCAAACAATTCGAAATCTTTAAACAAAAATGGATTTCATGGTCGAGTAAGCCGGAAGAAGCCATTCATTAGAAAGGCAAATATGAAAGCTAGACCGGAGTACGCCATCGAACACTTGGCAAAGAAAAACTCATTTTGGGATTTACGAGAGTAAATTTAACATCTTTGCCTAGGATGGTCGTCGTATTGTGTGAGAAAGCCCAACACGGCTCTTAAAAACTTAACTCCTACTGTGAAGAACGGCACACGTGGCAATGTAATGGTGTGGGGTTGTATGGCCACTTCCGGTGTTGGAAACCTTCTTTTCATTGATTATATACCATTGATAAATATGGCTAATTGAGCATTCTAAAAGAAAATCTTCGTCTTAGTGCTGAAAACTGGGTCTCGGCGACAATTCTGTTTTCGAACAGGACAACGATCCCAAGCACACATCGATGCTGGTAAGATAATGGTTGCTTTATAATGCTCGGACGCAAGTTAAACATCCTGCTTAGCCCCCAGATCTCAACCCTATTGAGCATTTGTAGGATCATTTAGAAGCACAAATTCGTGAGTATACAATAACCAGCAAAAATGACTTCAAATCCATCTTACTTGAGGAATGGAACAAAATATCTCCCGATACTACTTCAAAACTGGTCCTTTCCATGAAAAATAGGTTGCATTAAGTGATAAAAAACAGAGGTGGTCCTACTAGTTATTAAGTAAAATTATTTATTGTTTTGGGATAAACAGATCCTTTTTTTAGAAAATAAGAAATACAAACTTTTTGAGGGTACGATGGATTGTTTAGTTGCTTATTTTTTTTCCCAGTGCTGTAAATTAGGATTACTTTAAGTTTTATTTTCAATAAAATTTTACTTTTTCTGACAAATTGTAAGTTGTAATCATTTCTTTCAATCTTGATAGATTTAAAAAAAAATGTTCTTTTAAATCAAACAATTTTAAATTTTACACAGAATGAGCAAAAAATATACTGCTGTACGGAGACTTTTTTGACTATGTGTATGTCAAATCATTTGCCTTCGCAGATAAACTCAAGACAATTGACGCCCTGAAAGAGAATATTCGGCTGACACGGCCCAATTCATGCAAAAAGTTTTCGCTAATTTGGCATTTCGGCTATAATTTTTCAAGCTAATCGCTTTCACCACTCGCCCGAAAACACTTTTAAAACATACTTACAAATTCTTAACTTTATAATAAAGCATTAAGTAAAATGCATTTATTTTGTTCTTGAAAACCACACGTCAAAACACCCTAACACGACCTTTTTATCACTGAAAGTTCTGTTTGATTAAATTTTGAATTCTTTAAACATTTCCATAATTTTTCAAAATATCAGACTATTTTGTGTTGGAAATTTTTTCAACAGCCGATTGATAGCCAATTGACAAACAAGCCTAACCATCTTGAAAGATATAAAGTATGTTTGTTTCGGTGATAGTTGACACATTGTAAGATTAGATTTGTTACTAGACCTTAGATTAAAAATGTGTCACAGAATTATCATGTATACCAAAATAAATATTTACGACCTTAATAGATTTTTAGTCTGATCGGACTTATGAAGCTTGCAATTTCTGAGTGTAATCTTAAGGTTCTAAAGGGCTCCATCCCTTATATCATTTAATAAAATCGTGCTATTAAAACAGTTAAACAAGGTATAGGCATTTTTTATTAACGCTTCCTTGTTTGGCATAGTGCTCTTGAATTAAATCCCACTGTCAGTGTCACTGTTCTGTCGAATTTCCTAAGATAAGATGCCAATTTTGTCACCTAAGTACAAACAAACGTAAACGTATGTACATATTTCTTACATTTTTTTAATTAAACTTTGTTTAATGACGATTTATTGATGGCATTTACCTTAAATAAGAAAATGCTCGCGCATAAATGCTATTAAAAATTGTTTGTCAACTCGAGGGTCGATAAAGGGTTGATGATTTACGCATACAAAGCCTGGTGATGGGACCCAATTTAATTTATTTAGCACATTTCATGGAAAAATGCCCTTTCGTTGAAGCTAAGTTCCTTGTAGTTTTTTTTCTTTGTTTTAATATCTGTTTTTATATTCCGCGTGCCAATTTGCTTGTTGTTTCATTCTCTTCCCCTACCCTATTACTCTTTTCCCTGGAAGGTAAGGTGGTAGGTATACGATATCCACGAAATTATTTCAAGCTGACAGATTGGGTGGTATACGCCTCGTCGCGACGACTACAACGACGACAACGACAACGGCAGAGACGAAGCTAAAAGGTACGAAAGATAAGGCGAACGACTTTTGTTTGCGTTTCCTGACATAACATTGATAATCCTTTTCTACATCATAGACATGAGTATTGCTTTAACCTTTTAATAAATTATATACAAAACAAAAAAGAACCGCAGAGTTCACACCAGAAGGGTTATTCAAATCCTAATAACTATAATTTTGCTATACTGAAAATAAGTACGTAGCGGGGGGAATTTCCCTTCTTCACTTCTTTAATTATAAAACCAAAAACAATAGAAAATGACATAACATTATGGACTTGAGAAGGGAAATGATGCGTTTTTCGAGTCGTTAATGTTTAAAACTTTTTCTTTAATCACATTTTATAAATAGGTATGTGTTTACATATGTACAGTACCTCATTGCATTTGTATACGAGTACAAAAGTTCTATCAGAAATACAAAAATAGGTATGGGATATGTTTCTCAGCGAAAAGTGAAGCGTTTTTTAAATGTCCTTTATCCATGTCCATTAATGTATTTGAAAATCAACACGGTAAACTAAGCTTACAAGTACTTAGAAAATATACTTTTTCATAGTCAAAAAATTGCCGCACGGTGCTCACTTTCTAACCTCTGTTTTTGAAACCGTTAAACGTATACAAATACAAGCATTTAAGAAAATGTTGTGCTTTACTATTTTGGTAAAAGTATTAAAACCATTGCTGCTAATAAAAACGAAGATAATTAGGAAAAAACGATTTTCACAAACTTTGGCGGTCAATAACTCAAGACGAGAAATGTTGTGAGAAATTTTAAACAATGTTTCGAAAACCAAAAATATATAAATTAATTGTTGCAACAGTTTGTAGAGAAATTGGATCTTGTGACTAACAACCATTAACCATTCCGGTTTGCTAGTCATTTCATTTCTCTCGTACAGTCGCATGGCTTAGCTTGTGTATCAAATTGCATTGTGTTTAATAACTAATGCAATTGATACACAGACTACGTCATCGTTGATAACAGATTGTTGACAACAAAAATTTTACTGTTTTGAATTAACAGGGCCGGATTCGATTCTTGTCACTACTAAGGCATAACACTAGTAGTGGCGTGTATCGAATAGCATTCTGTGGTTCAACGCAGTAATATTTTTCTTATAGTCTTCGTCTGTTTTGGTTTTTGTGTTTCTTTTATTTGCAATGGCTGGAAATTTCAGGGTAGATTATTGTAATATTCGTGGGCTCAGATCGAATTTTCTTTCTGTGTACTCCCATACTGCTTTAAACAGGCCAGCTGTATTGGCACTAAGTGAAACCCAAGTGGGTGAGGATTCCGATCCCACTGAATTCTTTATTCAAGGGTATAACTTGGTGCCATTATTCTTTTCTCACCATGGTCTCGCCATTTACATTAGGAATGATGTTGCTTATCAGTTTTTGCCACAATATGGTCCCTGCACAAATTCTTTTTTCAATTTTATGTGGTTTAAATTTTCCGTGAATAAGCAAATCATCCACTATTGCTTCCTTTATCGAAGCCCAAATCTAGACAGAGTATCAACTTCTCGTGAATTTGATGCTTTGTCTGATTCCATCCAAAGAATTGTTTCGTCCTATCCTCGCACTGAAATCGTTGTTACGGGCGATTTCAATGTACATAATTCTTCATGGCTTCAACATTCGGGCCAGTCAACACCAGAAGGAGTGTGTGCTGAGATCTTCGCTGAGTTAAACCACCTAACTCAGCTGGTCAACGAGCCCACTCGAATATCGGACGTGGTAGGTCGAGCAGAAAACACTCTTGACTTGTTTCTTACCTCTGACCCTGGTAAGTACACTATTAGTGTCCTATCTCCTCTAGGCACATCTGACCATTGTGTCATATCAGCAAATTTCTCGTGTAAAAACTCTCCAGTTAAAGAAAGAGCTCCCAAGAGAACCGTTTGGCAATACGAGAAAGCCAACTGGGACGGTCTCAATAATTACTTTAGGATCTTTAACTGGTCACTATGCTTCCTCGATAGTGACGTTGACGCCAGCGCTGATATGATCACAAGTTTGATTCTCCTAGGAATGAGAACTTTTATCCCGAATAGGGTTAAAAGCATCAGACCTAAGGAGAACGCATGGTTCGATGCGAGCTGTAAAGAGGTTATTAGGGTTAAGAAGGTAAGTTTCCGTTGTTTTAAAGCCAATCCAACTGAGGAAAACAGGAATAAGTTCAAGCAAGCCAGGAAGGCCTGCAACGCCCATATTCGACGGACCAAATTTTTACATGACCAAAAATTACGGCAAAAAATACTGCAATGTCCCAAAGGCAGTAAAAATTTTTGGTCATTTGTAAAAAATATGAGGAATTCTTCCTCTTCCTCGGTTCCTACGCTCGTTGTGAATGACACTCCATTTGTTAGCTCCTTAGAGAAAGCAAATCTCTTTGCTAGGCAGTTCGCCGCCAATTCAACTCTGCCAGTGAGTGTTATGACTCCACCTGTACTTGAGCGAGTTAATGATTCTATGGGGCAAATCTTTTTTCGCACTCGTACCGTAGCGAGGGTCCTAAAAGATCTTAACATACACAAATCTGCTGGTCCGGATGGTATTCCCGCTATTGTTCTGAAGAGGTGTTCTTCATCGCTGGCAAAACCACTGCGTAAGCTTTTTCATCTGTCCTACTCCTCAGGTCTCGTTCCGAGCGGATGGAAAATCGCATTTGTCCAGCCTATTCCTAAAAAAGGCGAATCTTCCTCACCGTCTAATTATCGACCGATTGCACTTACGTCCCTTCTTTCCAAGGTCATGGAAACGCTGATTAATTATCAGCTCAAGAAATATCTTGAAGAACGGAAGCTTCTCAATGACCGACAGTATGGCTTTCGTAGCAATAGGTCCACTGGTGATCTCATGGTTCATCTCACCGAACAGTGGAACAAATCTTTACATAGCTTTGGAGAAAGTAAGATTATTGCACTTGATATTTCAAAAGCATTTGATAGGGTTTGGCATCAGGCTCTCTTATCGAAAATGCGTGCTTTCGGTTTGCATGAATCCCTCCTTCATTGGATTAGTAATTACCTTTCGAATCGTTCAATACAAGTTGTATTGGATGGATTCAAGTCTGAAACCCATAATATAAATGCTGGTGTGCCCCAGGGCTCTGTTCTATCTCCAACACTCTTTCTCATTTTTATTAATGATCTCCTGTCTGCAACATCTAATCCAATACATTGTTTCGCTGACGATAGTACTCTTAGCTTTTCATATTCGTTTTCAGATTCACACCCCTCTTCTTCGGATGTGGAACTGCAACGACAAAATATGATAAGCTCATTAAATTCCGACCTAAACAGCATTGTACAATGGGGAATAAGAAACCGCGTGGAATTTAATGCTTCGAAAACGCAATGCTGTCTTGTATCGTTAAAGCGAAATATACCCCCGCTGCCATTATCCATCAATGGCACTTGCATCGAGGAAACTGAACATCTGGATATTCTTGGTATGTGTATCACCAACCACCTTTTGTGGAACGATCACATACGCGATGTCGCCAAAAATGCCGCAAGATGTTTGGGTTTTCTAAGGCGATGCAAGAAGTTTTTCTCCCCCTCTGATCTGGCTGTTATTTACAAGTCTTATATACGTCCAAAGCTTGAGTATAACTCCCATATCTGGGCTGGTGCTCCTGCAACTTACCTAAGCCTCTTGGATAGTATTGAACGTAGAGCATTTAGATTGATTGGTGATATTACATCATAAGATCATTTACGTCACTTGAACATCGTCGAAATGTTTCTTGTCTCACCCTGTTTTACCGTTATTTTAATGGTTTATGCTCTAGAGAAATAGCCAGCTGCATTCCTCCCCTTAAACAGTTCAACCGTAACACTCGCGCTTCTAGGAATGCTCATCAATATACCCTCGAGCCCATCTTCGGTCGTACTGTCAAGTATAGAGATTCGTTCTTTAGCCGTACTATGCGAATGTGGAATGCCTTACCACACTCTGTCTTTCCCAGCTATTGCAATATTCAGGAATTCAAAACCAATGTACACCGACATCTCCTTTCAACCCCTCTCTCCCTTTCCTAGTGCTCACACTGTGTCTACATAATAAGGGTAATATATCCCCTTGAGTGTGCGCTTATTATAAAAAAAAAAAAAAAAAAAAAGGATGAAGGGGATCTACAGTTTGTATGCGACTTAAGAAAGGCTTATTTGAGAAAGCACGTTGGATGACATGTCCCATGAGTGAAAATTATGCGACCACATTATTTTTACCCTACCGTCGATTTTTGATTTTACGGTACATAAGAACTTTTTTTATCACTAAAGGCACTTCTGATATTATTGATAAAGATAACTAAACAACTTTCCTGAATTTTAAATATTATACTAGAATCTCCTGCATAAGCACACATAAATTTGTTCGAACTGTTTCATCACACTTCTCATCTCCGGAACCACTATAGCGTCAAAGATTTAGATTATTAGGAAAACTTGAACATAATAAACTAAGGGGCCAGTTTTACCTATCATTGAAATCGATTACAAAAAAAGTTTGAATCGATATTTGAGGGTGTTTCCCTTTGATTAGAAATGAAAATTATATACTGATCGATCGGAAATCACAAAGATTTTTTTTGAGAAGAAGAAGTGTAATTGAGCATTTAATTTTCTCTAAGAATGTGTTTTTTTACTATTTTCTGGACTGAAATTTATTTTAGTGAAAAGCTTATGTTCAAAAGGGAAACAAATCGGTCCACTGATTTGTGATCCAATTCCACACAACAAATTTCTGTCTGTACAAATTTTTCGGTGGATTTCAATCAGGAGATATTATTCAATGACAGAAATGTTTAATGATAGCTAAAGGGTGTCCCAAAATTAAAGCAAGATTTGAATTTGCCGCCATTTGTGCAGTGAAGTGTTGGCAACCCTGAAAAAAAAGCAATTTGACAGCTAACAGTATAGGGTTATTAAAAATGGAGCGTTACACGATAGAACAACGTGTCTTCATTATTAAAGAATATTTCAAAAATAGTGAAAGCTTGGCGGCTGCAGTTCGAGCAAAATCATCCTAAGCGATGAAGCACATTTTATCTGGATGGCTTTGTCAATCGCCTTCATTTGGGGTTCGGAGAACCCACATGTGATTGTCGAAAAACAAATGCATCCACAACGCGTGACTGTATGGTTTTGATTTTGGGCTGTAGGCATAATTGGGCCATATTTTTTTGAAAATAATGCTGGTCAAGCAGTGACTGTTACTGGTGCTCGATATCGTGACATGATTACACTTCTGTCAAAATTGGATGATATTGATTTGTCCAACATGTGGTTTCAACAAGACGGTGCCACATGTCATACAGCCCGTGAAACAATTCAATTACTGCATGAGACATTTCCAATTCGTGTACTCTCCCGTTTCGGTGATCAAAATTGGCCTCCTAGATCGTGTGATTTAACACTATTAGACTTCTTTTTATGGGGTTATTTGAAATCACAAGTCTATGTCAACAATCCCACAACCACCCGTGCATTAAAGGAGGAGATTCAACGCTGCATCAACGAAATTCAGCCACATTTATGCAGAATGGTCATGGAAAATTTCAACAAAAGAGTACGCATGTGCATGCAAAGCCGTGGAGGCCATTTGTCCGATGTGTTATTCCATACATAACCCTATCCTATGTACTTTATGAGTCAATAAAAATATAACTATCAAAGGACTAAAAACGGCGTTTTCTATTTAATTCAAATCTTGCGTTAATTTTGGGACACCCTTTATAAACGACCTGTAAAAAAATGTTTGTTTACAATGATGAAAACCAATGATATCTATAACTGGCGCCTAAGATGGGTGCATAACAAATGGTCTAATCTCTTTTGAATGCAAAATAGTTGGTCTAATGCTGTTTAAATAGAGTTTTTATAAATTGTTATAAACAAAATTAAAGCACTGCTTTTGTTGTTGAATAATATAAGCTTTTATGGAAGTGGTCAATAGTTAGTTCTGTGTCAATCATTGCATTGCCACGAGACCTACAAAAATCAATAGTTCACGCATTTAAGACGGGATTGTCGAGCTACAAAATTGTTAAGAATTCTAATTTGTCATATTCATCGGTGTAGAACATTATATTAAAATTCAAAATATCTGGAAATTTAACACCAGGTAAAAAAACGGGACCACCAATTGCAAAGCCTCGTCATTTAAGGGTTTTAAAGAAAATTGACGACAAACTGCTGTTGCAATAACTATCCAATGTAGAGAACGAATTAAAAAAAAGTGTTTCTGTCAAAACTTATAAGCGGGCGATGAAAAAATGGGATACAAGTATTATAAGATTTGTTTAAATTAAAGTTACTAATTTGGTTAAAAATTCAGGCAAAAGAAATAGCACTTTTGACACCTAAGTAGAAGAAAATGCGACTTAAGTGGGTCAAACGACACAAAAACTGGATCAATGGTGATCCGTGATTTGGAATGATGAGTCAAGATTCGAAGTTTGTGTTGGTGATGCAAAAGAAGCATTTCATAAAGACTGCATTAAGCAAACTGTGAAGTTTCCTGAGTATCTTTAGTGGTATGGGGATGTATGTATGTCTGGGCGTCTTGTGAACAAATTCAATTCAATGGAATGGTAAAAGCTGCCAAGTACCAAAACATTTCCGAAGAACAGCTTCGACTATCTATTCCACTAGCTTTTATCCAATCAAGTGATTGATAAAAGTTATGTTTTTCAACAGGATGGTGCTTCTTGCCATGTTGCTAGAAATGGTGTGGTTATCTACTGCAGCAATTCCTTTAATGGAAGCAGCCCATATTTTGCACCAATCAAAACCGTTTGGCAGAAAATGAAGCAAACATTTCATTAGAAACCAGATCGGACACTTCAAGGCATATGAGCCAAAATAACAAATATTTGGAAAACTTTTATTGCCGAAAAATGCCAAAAGATAGTTGACACTTGACACTATGCCTCAACGCTTCGAAACACTTACCAAACCCAAAGATTAAAAAAAACTAATTGACCAATTATTTTGCTTCTAAAAGATGAGCTTTTAAAATATTAGTAGATTTGTAAGATCGCTACACAACAATTATTTATTAATCATTTAAAATAAAATAATTAAGCCTTAACATACAAAAATGTTTTCTGTTCAAAAGATTTTAAGAATCAGGAAACGTTTTTATCGTGTCCTCGGTAGACTAACTATTTTACGCTTAAAATTGCTCAAATTCCACTCTACTTCAACTGAATACGCAAACATTTTTCAAAAATGCTTTTTAATTTTTTTTTTCAAATATTGAGAGTTTTTGTGACTTCAATCGATGCTAACTACTCCTTTAAGATGTTAAGAATACATTTTTTGAAAAAAAATACCCAAATAAAACTGCGAGTCTTGCTTTCGCCCGCACTTGTAAAGTGTTTCATATGTTAAGTAGAAGCTTTTTTCGAGACAAGTGAATAGGTAAAATGACAATTTAAGCGTAAATTTAAATCAACACTTTTAGTGTTTTCAGTGAAATTAAATTTGTAATCTGAAATTTTAAGACCAATGGGTAGATTTAGAAGTGTTTCAAAAGCTAAGATTGATTTGATGAGACAGCAAGCCCCAACCGGACATGCAGCAGCTGATCAAATTGGAGAAGTTTTAAAGGGTTTTATTCTTACTTAAAAGATAAAGATTCGTACAGAAAAATAAAAAAGACAGTTAAAAAACGCAACAACAGCAGCTTAATGATAAGCATTTAAAGGGAGTGAATCGCCTTTTTCTGATTCTGTCTCAAGTCGCTCAACAGAATTAAAAGTTATCCAACATTTGACCCATTTGATAATAATTAAACTTTAAAAACGCTACTTAAAGATCAACGCTATAAGACTCAAATAATCTGAAGAAAGAATGGTATCACGTGGTTTCTTAAGACCGTACAACTTTTAAATTTTGATAAGTCTGATGGGCAACCTTTTATTTTCAAGATTCGAAAAAGAAAAAAGGTGTTAAAAGTTTCATCACAATTGTGATAGAGGTGTTGTAAAATGGAATGCTGTTAGTTATTAAAGAACACTTAAATTGAGGTCGTTAAATCAAAAATTACTGCATAAGGGAATTCTGGATAGATAAACTAAGCCTTGCAACAAGATAAATCGACTATTCACTTAGTGCACATAATAAAAGCTTGGACAGAGGAGCAAAACTTTTACGAATCGTTTAAAGGTAAAGATGGAAGTTAGCAACTTCTAAATTTAATAAAAACTGGTTTTAGTCCAATCCAATAAACATTTTAATTTTATGTACCCATTCAGATAACCTCAAAAAATATTTAATTTTTTCTAGTAGAATTCTTTGAAAATGGGCGAAAGAAAACCTCGTGGTTCATTTTGGATAATTATTTTCTTAACATCTTAAGGGAGTAGTTAGTACCAACACATGGCGCAATACCCATCAATATTTGGAAAAAATGTGAAAGTATTTTCAAAAACGTTTGTGCGTATTCAGTTGAAGCGGAGTGTAAAAGAATCAGACTCGGGGGAATCAAACCCCCACGGACGAACGGGGTTGTACAGAGCATTAATTTATAAACTCGGCACTCCCGCCGCTGCTGGCCGTGTACCTTTTACAATTTTTGGAATAGGAACTATTAATTTTTACATTTTTTATTTTAAGTCAAAAGTACGTATTTTAATATCGCACTATTTCTATATTTGATCAACCCTCCTTTTCAACCCAATTTAACTTGAGAAAATAAGAAGCATCCATATATTAAAGAACACTAAACTAAACAAGCATTACATCTATATTCTATACTTGCTTCCTGATTGATTGAATTATTTCATTAAGCTTTTTAAAAATTTAAATAAGGACATGTTACATTCATTATAATACTCCACAAAGAATACAATTGAAAAGGGACACATGAAATGCCCAGGAAAAATGCCCTGCCGTTAAGTTTAAGATATATAAATCGTCCATCATTAATATCTCAAAAAAATAAACAAAAGGGCTCCTGTTTCTGCTCCTTTTTCTTTTTAGAAAAAAAAAAGATTTTTCCGCCAGTTTCATTCCTTTTTAAAATACACACATTTTATATGCATATCTAGTTTTTATGATACTGGAAAAAAGTCTGGCTCAATGAGATAGACAAAATGGGTAAATGAATAAAAGAAGCCCATGTTGAATTTTGGGTCAACATGATTGATCTCAAACAATATTCAAATATAAATCTTTGAGTTTTGGAAGTAAGGAAGGCACTTGATAAAATTACTTTAATTTTGAAGAAGAAAATAAAAGCCAAGTATTAAGAGGCCAATGCAGGCATTTGCAATAACAGACCAGATATCGATCAACAATTTGGAAGGGTCGACTTTGTGATTCGTGTGGTGTTCTAAAAATTAATAACATGAATTTAAATTAAAACAGAACACATAAATAGTTGCTTATTGTTTTTAGTTTTGAGGTTTTTGGAGAGATGTCTGTGTTTAAGTACGTTCGTACGTAGTCCGTACGCTCAGGATATCTCAAGAACCAGTAAGAGATTTCAAATAAATTTAGTTTTACGGAAACAGTTTTACAGAAAGATGCAAAAAGAACTTTAAAAATGGGTGGTTTTTTACAATATAGACATTTTAGAAAAAAGGGGGAACATTTTGTTTGAACTAAAATATCTCACAAGCCAATTAAATTTTGTAGCATATTTAACGACATGATACTGAAAAGTATATAAAAAAATATTCAAATAGGAATTTTTTTTAAATAAATATTTTACGACCAAAAACTGATACTTCCTCCAAAATAGGCTTTGTTCCTGGCAATCATGTTGTATTTTTAAAATGGTTTTTATGGGCTTTATTCAATTCGGATTCAAAATTAGTCTATCAAATAAGGTTTTTATACATAACTTTTAAAAATAAAAAAAACACATATGTTTATAAAGCTTTTCAAGGTTGTTAAAATTCATTACGAAGCTTTTTTTTCAACATTCAATTCGTTATGGTTTTAAAATTCTTTATTCAATATTCAGGAGAAATATTAATAGTATTTCAATAAATTTACGAAAAATCTTCATAAGTTGTTAATCTTTAAAAATCCTCAAGTATTTGGCCAAACCTGTGTTCAACAGAAAAGCGCAAATCGGATTGAAAATACTTTTTGTTATGAATCCATCGTCTTAAAAATTCTATCATATCAAGTTTCTAAGTTAAATTAAAAAATATAAAAATAATGTTGAAAACGTGTATTCTTAAAATTTTAGCAGACAGTTTAAATAGAAGTTCGGATTTGCAATCAGCACTAAAAATTAGCTTATTTTTCAAAAATATGAACCCATTAAATTCAAGGCTCAAAACATAGATTCAAATAAAAGCTATTAACTAATGATAATGAGTATTTCGAGAAAATAAGCAAGATACTAAAACGATTTGAACTATTAATGGAAAACAAAGATTTGTACTTTGCAAAATCATTATACGATTTATGGTAAGGGATATGTTGTGGTTTAACTCAGCCTTTTTTTGGTGAGGTGATAGAAAAAATTTAAGGTGAAATTCTAATCCAGGACAACTTTATCCTTTAAAAAAGGTTTTTTTGAGTCACAGAAAAAAATCGTAATTTTTTCGAACAATACTAATTTCAAACTTTTTTCATTTTATTCAAAATATTGTTTTCAACATTCAGTACAATTTTTATAGAAATCCAGCAAATGGTTTCGATTCAAGTATTATGAGAACAAAAGAAGATAGGTATTGGCTTCAAATTGTACTGTCACAAAGTTAAAGTTTTAGAAAAATCGGATGAGAAGTTATCAGTGTGGGTAGCATCACATTCTTTTTTTTTCATTTTCGATTTATAACTTCGAAGTTTCAAGTTGGCAGCGTTGGTCTTTCATACCTGTCAAAGCTTTCAATTACATTTGAAGTGTCGTAATATTCAGATAATAATAATGATTGCCATTTGTGACAAAGAGTCGCTTAAAACAATGCATTAAAACTTACTATATAAAAGTTTTCGCTCGTTATGTGATGACAATTGCCCTTCTAGAGAAGAAATTAAAAGCGTTACAGCTGTCCTAGGGTGTGTGTCGTTATACCGCTCAGTAGAAAATGTTGTTGTTGCAAGTGTTGCTGTTGATGCGATTTTATCGATTTCCAGATATGGTCGATTGATAACCGATTTTTTTACTATACAAATTTAAGGTCATATCTTAGATGGTACATAGTCCCAATGATATGGGACAGTAAGACACACAAAATGACCAATTATATCCTAAATGCGTAAGAATTTTCTGTTGTGGTAGTTTCTTGTTTTGGCAACTTAAGTTGGTCACTATGCAAAAGGGCAGATATTTTATTTGTTAAAGAAAACTCCTGGTAAAAATGCTTGCAATACAATCGATTTTGACATTAGAAGAAAAATTACAATTCAAAAAGAATTTTGTTTCGTCCAAAATGATAATGGTTTAAGCGAACTCTTGTCCATGGTGGTAATTCTTTAATGGAAGTAGTGCTGTTGGTGCTTAGGCAATATATTCAATTTCAACGTGAGTGGCTAAAATATTATTCCGAGTTAATAGCCCCTATGTCTTAAACGGTTGGAATTGGAGCTAAGATTTTGGCTTATGGTAAAGGTGATGCCAAAGTTATGTCATATAATGGAACAAACGTGGGGACCCAAGGCATCTAAATATTATTTCGTTTACGATCATTTATTTAATGAAACCTTTTCTTTTATATTATTTATTAAATTAGCTTCCGATCCCTTACCACTGGTGGGGAGAAAACTTCAGCTGAACGTTAAAAAGAAAACCGAACTCACAATGGTCATTACAATTAATAAAAAGAGGCTGGGATGCGACCCACACTGATAACTTCCGATCCCGTCTGTCGATTTGTCTTGCTTAAAAGTTTGTCTATATGTACTTGTATCAATTTTTACCAAATTTGCGTACCATTTTTTGTAGATTTTATTTTTTATGAAAAATCGGACTGTTGGATTTTTATATAAAAATTACTGAATATTGAAAACAATATTTTCTGTGAAATAAAATAAGTTTGAAGCCAATATTTTTAATTTTTGAAAATCTAATTGAGCCGAAAGTAAATTTTTACCAAGTTTTAGTATTGTTTTTTTTAGACTTTTATTTTTGTTAGAAAACTGTCAATTCGAATTTTTTAAAAATTTTACCAAATGTTGATAACAATATTTCTTATAAGATAAAATTAGTTTGAAGGCAATATTTAAAATTTTTGAAGAGATATTTGAGTCGAAAATCAATTTTTACGAACTTTTATAAAATTTTTTTAGATTTTTAATTTTTGTAAAAAAACTGTCAATTCGATTTTTCTCAACATTTTTTAAAATGTTGAAAACAATATTTCTTATAAGATAAAATAAGCGTGAAGCCTAAATTTCAAGTTTTTGAAAAGATATTTGAATCGATATTCAATTTTTACGAACAGTAATGTTTTTTTTAGATTTTTATTTTTTATAAAAAAAAACTGTCAATTCGATTTTTCTCAAAATTTTATCAGATGTCAAAAACATTATTCTTCGTTGCACGAAATTGTTTTAGAGATGAAATCATATTTCAGTCGTAAAATTTTAAAATTTTGGGGTGACAATTTTTTTTTCCGTTTTATTGATATATAAAAACAACCGTTATATTGATTTTTTTCAAAAAATATACCTATTTGGTATCACGTTACAATATATTATATTAAATTTAATTCAAGTCTCTAGCGTTTTTGGTTCGTAAGATATTTAGGGTTAACCAAAATGTTCACCTTTTTTTTTAACTGCTAAGGTAAAAAAAATACCCACGCAATTTTCTTGAGAGCTCTTTCTGCATCTTTCTGCCTTATTATCTGTATAACAAAATTTATTTGAAGTTGATATCTCTTCTGGTTCTTAAGCTATGGAGGACGAAAAAAATCACGAACGTACGTACACACGCACGCACAGACATCTTTCCAAAAATCTTTTATTTCGACTCTAGGGACCTTGAAACGTCGAGAAATGTCAACATTTTCAATTTGACAAATCGGACCATTACAATAACTTCCTATGGGAAGTTAATAATTATATTAAGGAAATGCGACATCAATCTATCTTCTACTGAAGATCATTTGCCTTCTTTTGTCTTATTAAATTCCTCACATAAGAAATCTATTAGAATTAAGGCTATTAGAGTTATGGCTATCTTTGGTTTTCATCATTTAAACCAAACCTTGGAATTTTGACAGGTCGTTTGTGGACATCATTAAACATTTCTGCCATTGGACAAAATTTTCTGATTGAAATCCAGTGAACAAATTTTACTGACAGAAACCTGTCATTGGAATTGTGTCAAATCAGAACACAAAACATTGAAACAATTCGTTTCCAATTCAAATTTTTGTTTACATATTTACTAACTAAAATTACCTTATCTATTTTGCATTTGTGTCTCATAGGCTTCCGGATAATCAATAGTCTAAACTAAATGTGTTAAAAGCTCCAGGTAATTTCGAATTCGTAATTTGCTAATATGCTTGTCACCATGGTACCAATTTCTGAATACCTGCTGTTTAAAAAAAAATCGAAAAGGAACTATTGTCAGTTCTTCTTTTGTAAACCACAAATGAATTTAGTTCTTTTCTTGTGGCTAGAGCAATGCAATACCTTCAAAATTTTTATGATTTAATTCTGATTTTCGAAAATAACACTCGTCTTAAATTGAAATATCGCTAAGAAGAAATTCTTCATTTTACTATTTATGGTAATTTTAAATATGTTACTTACTTAATTAAGGTGGCGCTACAGTCCTGTGTGAACTAGGGCCTCACCCAACAAACTTCTCCATCTAGCTCGGTCCCTAGCTAGATGTCTCCAGTTTCGCGCTCCAAGTTGGGTGAGGTCACCTTCCACTTGTACGCGCCACCTGATCCGCGGTCTTCCTCTACTGCGATGTCCTGTGGGTGCGGATTCGAAGACTTTCCGGGCCGGAACATTGGTTTCCATGCGCTCTACGTGACCCAGCCATCTTAGTCGTTGGACTTTTACTCTTCTTGCTAAGTCTACGTCGCTGTACAGCCCGTACAGTTCGTCGTTCCATCTTTTCCTCCACTCCCCTTCGATGCATACGGGACCGTAGATCACACGAAGAACCTTTCTCTCGAAGCGACCCAAGGTGCTTTCATCCGCTTTTGTCATGGTCCATGCTTCTGCACCGTATAGCAGGACGGGGATGATAAAGGTCTAATATAGCAACACTTTGGTCCCTCGAGAGAGGACATTACCACTCAATTGCTTTCTTAGTCCAAAGAAACAGCGGTTAGCAAGAGTTATTCTGCGTTTGATCTCAGCGCTGGTGTTGTTTTCTGCGTTTACAGCGGAGCCTAGGTAGACGAAGTCCTTGACTACCTCAAAGTTACGTCTGTCGATTGTGACGTTTTGACCAAAACGTCGGTGTTGTATGTCCTTTCTAGACGACAGCATGTACTTTGTTTTGCCCTCATTAACCGTTAAACCCATTTTTGCCGCCTCTGCCTCAATACTCACAAAAGCCCCATTGACATCACGCTGAGTTCTTCCGATTATGTCAATGTCATCAGCATATGCCAGTAATTGGACAGAATTTTGAAAGATAGTGCCTCTAGTGTTGACGTGTGAGCTCTGCACTATTCTTTCAAGCACGATGTTAAAAAAATGACATGACAGCGCATCATTTTGTCTAAAACCATTTTTGACATCGAAAGGTTCTGTTAAGTTGTTTACAACCTTTATGGAGCATCGTGAATTCTCCATGGTCATCCTGCACAAACGGACGAGTTTGGCAGGGATGCCAAAACTAGACATGGCTCTATATAGCTCGTCCCTGTAGATGCTGTCATATGCGGCCTTGAAATCGATGAAAAGATGGTGGGTGTCGATTTGGTGCTCTTGAATTTTTTCCAGGATCTGCCGTAATGTGAATATTTGATCAACTGTGGACTTTCCTGGTCTAAAACCACACTGATAAGGACCTATCAGGTTGTTGACGATGGGCTTTAGACGTTCACATATTATGGCAGAGAAGATTTTATAGGCGATGTTAAGTAGACTTATTCCTCTATAGTTGGTGCAGTTTAGAGGGTCTCCTTTTTTCAGGATCGGGCAAACAATACTGAGGTTCCATTCATCGGGCATGTTTTCTTCCGACCATATCTTACAAATAAGTTGGTGCATGCTCCTAACCAACTTATCTCCAGCTGCTTTAAAGAGCTCGGCATTCAAGCCATCTGCTCTAGCGGCTTTATTAGACTTCAACTTAGATATGGCAATCTTTACTTCGTCTAAGTCGGGAGGACGGGATTGTTGGCTTTCGTCGTCTATATTGAATGGATCATCCTGCCTGACAGCGGAATTCAGTTCTTCGTCGCCGTTATACAGTCTGCAGAAGTGGTCCTTCCATATCCTCAGCATTGACTGCGGTTCCACTATGATGTTTCCACTTTCGTCTTTGCAGCCTTCGGTTCTAGGTTTATGTACCTGTGAATTTCGTTTAACCTGTTCATAAAACTTTCGAACTTCATTTCTGCTTTTAAACTTCTCATCATCTATGCTCGCACGCTTCTCATGCCCTCTCTTTTTCCTTCTGAAAAGTCGGCGCTCCTCTCGCCTCTTCTGCTCATAGAGCTCACGAGCACCTCTCGTCCTTTTACGCAGCGCCGCTTTGCGTGCCTGTTGTTTGGCTGCATTTGCCTGCCGACATTCCTCATCAAACCAGGGGTTCCTTGTTGGTGGCTGTCTTGGCAATGTTGCCACTGGTTTTCGATACATTGTGTTGGCGGCAGAGAACTTCGAGAGAGGTTACTTGTCACTCGGTCGGAAAAGGATTTGGCGATCTCTTGCGATTGTAGCCGTTCGACGTTGTACCTCCTCCCAGCACCTTCCTGTTCTGCCTTGGGTCTGGAAATCCGAAGTGCTACCTTGGCTACAACGAGGTAGTGGTCTGAGTCGATGTTACCTCCTCGGAAAGTTCGTACATCCATAATGCTGGAAGCGTGTCTGGCGTTGATCGCAATATGGTCAATCTGGTTGACGGTAGATTGATCTGGAGAAGTCCAAGTTCCTTTGTGGATGTTGAGGTGTGGAAAACGCGTACTGGCTACCATGACGTTTCGCCCCGCAGCAAAATCTATGAGCCTAAATCCATTGTCGGAAGTGTTGTCGTGCAGGCTGTTCTTCCCGATTATTCCACCAAAGATGTCTTCCCTTCCTAGCTTGGCATTAAAATCGCCCAGGACTATTTTAATATCGTAGCTAGGGCACTGCTCATATGTTTTGTCTAGGAGCTCGAAGAACATATCTTTGGTGTTGTCGTCTTTCTCTTCTGTGGGAGCATGCGCGCATATCAGGATAATGTTGCCGAATTTAGCCTTGGTCATGAGGCGCTCATTGATGCACCTATAGCTCAAGACTTCTTTCCTAAGTCTGGCTCCAATGACGAATCCGCATCCAAATAAGCGCTGTTGGTTTTCGTGGTAGCAGTCACCATAGTAAATATCGCAGTTTTTCATCCTCTTTTTGCCCGTCCCATCCCATCGTATTTCCTGGATGGCGGTGATATCTGCTTTATATCGTTCTAGGGCCTCCGCTAATTCTTCGGCCGCACGTGGTCTGTTAAGGGACCTAACATTCCACGTGCATATCCGAAGTTCGTTGTCCTGTATTCGTTTGCGTTGGTTGTCAACAGTAAATCCGTCAATTTTAAATATGTACATAGTTTTTAAAGTGATATTTTTGTGCTATCATATTTTGTCTGATTTTTTACAAAAATTTTGCAAAACTCGTGATAAGGTTATCCTTAATGTTAATACAATCGATAAAGCTTTACTAGGTCGTTATTTCTAGTCTAGTTTTAAAATGTAAGTTACAGCTATCATTGGTTTTCATCATTGATAATTTTGTTTCGGGTTTTAAAAGCGAGTGATAGAGTCAAATTTTATGTTATTATATGTTTGGTCTCGATTTCAAGCTTATAAAGTGTAGATTTAGTTAATACTAACTGAAGAAATATATTATTTAACCCAGAAGATTTCTTTTAGTTCATTTTTAATTTCTCGTTTTCAATAAAGAGCGAATTGTTGATTTAACATTTCGGATCATAATGGTTGCACTGAAAAGCATTCTACTTTCTTCGTATTCCCATCTTTAAGTTTTGCTTTCATAATGATAAACTCTAACCTTAAATGTTTGATTCCAATTAGGAAATGCTTCATTCCAATCAGGAAATGTGTGTCCAATGGCATACATTTTCAACCAAATCCATAACAATCCTGTCAAAAAATTCCAATGATTGGTTTCAATGATTAAAGCAATTACAGCTTTAGTAAATCTCTTATAGCTATTATTGAAACCAATCAGAAACAAAATCTAAATAGATAATTGACTGTGTCCTTTTCATAAGACGTGCAAACTATGTACTGATCATGAATAGGAAATCACTCAAATAAAAATTATAGTTATTTTTCGCGTATTTTTCTATTTTTCGGACGCAAATTTATTTTTATATTATTGAATCGTTCCAATGATTTGTGTTCCAACTTCACACAATTCCCATGCTGTCTCTTCCGCCAGAAAAAATTGGTAAGGTGGATTTCAATCAGGAAATTATTTGCAATGATAGAAAGTTTCAACGAAAGCTAAAAACGACCTTTCAAAAGAATTTCAATGATTGGTTTCAATGATGAAAACCAATGATAGCTATACCTCACCCCTAAGGCTTAAAATCAGCACACTTTTTACACTAAAAATCAATTTAAAAAAATTGAAAAAAAGTCTGATATTTATAAAACCTTTTTCTTTTTGGAAAACGGAGTTATTTATGCAATTTTTGTTTCGATAATGCACATCCAAGGCGTAAGAATTAATCACTAATTTTAATTCTCCGCTACTCCGTTCTAGTTGTTGTTTTTTTTTCTTTTAAATGCGTTAAAAGTCGAAGTAGGGTGAGTTAATGGGCAAACTTTTAGAAAAATTCTCCCCAATAGATTAATGCGAACGAAGAAATGACGATGAAGACGAAAACAAATTGGGCGATGAGACGACGTCATTTATCCTATGGTGTCCTTATAACCTGCAGCTATTAAAACTGATGAGAAGCTATAATTTAGTTTCTCGTTGAGGTGGTTGCAAGCGTATGAAAATGGGAGCATTTTGGTTTATTTCTGTAGCGTTTTTTCCCTTATTCGAGGAAAGCAACACAAAAATCTCTTCATTGACACAATACAATAATTATTTGCATACATATACATGTATACGTATTTTTATAAGTAAAAGGACATACAATTTAAGGATGCTTATTATCAGAGGATAAATATCTACCTATCTGAATTTTTTTCATTTTCATTTCCGTTTCGTCTTCTTTCTACTGTCTTTCCACTTTGTCCTTAGTAAGCCCTGAGGTCCTGTCCATTGGGAATTACCTTTAAAGACAAATTGTACAAAATTAAACTTCAGAAAGGCAAGGAAGATCTTCTAAAATAAAAAAATAAAAAAACATCCCTTATTGATAGCTTTCATATTTTTTCCATTTCATTTATACAATTACTACTTAGAGGAGGAGATAAAATTACTACTATATTTCGTAATGGTTCTTCTCAGGAGAAGTATTTATAATATCCTATTTATGTATCTTAAAGGTATCTTAATGGATATAGTCCCTTCAATATTTGTATGGTTTTCAAGGTAATTTATTTATTTGAACAGAGCCAAGAAGTCTCCATTTTTCTTAATCATCTGACATTTAATTTGCATATTTGTTTTAAAAACTCGTTGATAAAATATGTTGACTGATCTATAATGGTGAATAGGTCTCGTAGTATTCTACTAAATTTCTAACTGAAGTGATTCTTTCCAGGATAATTTTTGTGAATTTAGAGTATTTTCACTTATTGAAAAAAATATTGAATTTTCGTTTTTAGTTCTTTCACACAATTCTAATGGCAGATTTCTATTAAAAAACGGGCATCCAAACATGCCTTAAAAGTGACAGTTCGTGACAATAAACAAAGCAAATATGCTTAAACGGGCTTATTAATTGGAAATCCCAACTTTTGACTAGACTATTCCACCCACTGCTCTTATAAGAATAATTGTACAGATGTCATGTGGATTTAGCGAATTACTAAAAGTTAAAGAAGCCATTCCGTCATTTTAACTTCAGCAAAATCGTTTAAAATAAGGTAAATCATATTTTCAGATTAGTAAATGGCTGAATATGGTTTCAACATTTTACTGAATTGTTTAAAATGTTGCGCCTATATATGAATGATTTCTTTTAGTGTTTGGTTCTGTTTCATGGATAATCAAACATTTCAAGCAACTTTCATAGACAAACCATTTTTGGTAGAGAATTCTTGATTGCAGTTTTATAGCTTTCTTTACCATTCGAAACAACAACCTTTCACATTAAATATTTGTAAAAATCATTTGATTCCTATTTTATGCGATAGATTAAACGAGTTTAACATAAGGCTTGATAATTTGACAAAAATTCCTTTTACGCAAAACTTTAATTAAAATAACGATCAATAAATCAGACACTAGTGAATAGCTTTCTGTTGAATAAATATAATGCACGACTGGGTCGTCTGAACTTGCTCATGTATCTTAAGAGCCAGTTAAAAAACATTTCCCGTATTTTAAGATTTTGATTTCTCAAAAAACCTTAATTTTTCAAAATATTATGCGAAAAATGTTAAAGTGTTTTTTTTATAACATTTTTTAATTTAAGTTTAAAAATATTTTTGGTAAGCAGTTAGTTAGAGCTTATTAATATATCTAACTTTAAAATTACTATTTTGTAAAAAAATTATGACCCATTTTCAAGAAATCGAATTTGGAGAAAAAATTATATTTTTTTGTTTTAATCAAAAATAAAAATAAAGACATTTTTGATATTAAAATATTATTGAGACAGTATTTTTCTCTGCACAAGCTCTTAGCAGAGAAAAATATTGAAATCGGTTAATTAGTTCTTGAGAAAACTTTAAAACAAAATAAAGGTACAAATTTGTATATGGTCTACTATTATTTTTATTCTTAAAAAATATGAATACAAATCGGCTCAAAACCTTAATTTTCAAACTTGAAGATGGATGGAGGGAATCAGGGTACACATTTTTTTCGACTTCTCTATCATCGTAATGTCATGTGTGATTAAAATTCCGAGTTCGATTTTTTTTACGAATGAAAAACTTGCCATATATTTCGCAACTAAAAATTATATACATTGATGCTGATATTTTGACACAAACAGGCTTGACTTGATATTAAAGTGCCAGTTATAGCTATCATTGGTTCTTATCATTGAACATTTTGTTTTAAAATGTAAAAGCGAAAGAAAGTAAAATATGTTATGTTTGGTAATAAAATTAATCTACAAAATTGGAGGTTTTTTGAATTAAAAAAATACTGAAGGAAAGCTTCTGGGTAAGAACTTTTACTTCAGTTTTTGATTTTGTAATAAAAATTCCGAACAAAACTGAAATTTTGGATTTTTTGATTTGTGCTGTTTATTACATCCCGATTTGTTATTTTAACAAAGGTTTACAAAATAATGAAGCAACAACATTGAAAAGTGCATATGAATAAAAAAAAAAAATAGACCTTAAACAAAACTTTGAAACTGTAGAGAACATGCCTGGATTGATATTGCATTGTTTTGGTAAAAAAAGGTAGGTATTTTTTATGTTGGAAGAGTTTTGATTGATATAAAGAAAACTTTTTTTAACTAATGAACGTCAAAGGATATGAAACTTATTGTAGGGCATTTCCGACTTTATATGCATGAAGAATTTTGTGCCCCCAAGTGATCTGGCGTTAATACAATAGCGGAAGCAGTTGCATTTTGAGGCTTTAAAATTTTGAATGCCATACATGATATTTTAATAAAAAATAATTATTTGCAATAATACTATAACAAAAAGCTATTGAAAATTCAAGTTGTCCTCCAAAGGCTACCTAGAACCTTCCCTTCCGCTAATTAAACGTTTTTCTTTTTGAAAATAATCTGTACATTAGCAAAAATTAGTGCTAACTTTCTTGTTTTAAATACATTTTAATAAATAAATAAATACATTCGGAAGCACATGAGTTCGAAGGGAACAATGGTCTAGTGACTCTTAACAATTCCTGTGTGAGAGTCATATTAGAAATGGACCTACATTTGTATGCCGAATGCGAACGTCTAAAATGAAAAATCACTTTTTTGACAAAAATAAACCGTGAAAAAAGTTTACGTAGCACATTCAGGAATTGAATCCAAGACCACTAGCATCATGACAAAGGGTATTAAGAAATTATATTAGCTAAGGTTTTTTTTTAAATCGCTTTTCTTTGAACTGCAATAATTGTTCTATATTTTTAATTGTCTGGTGAATTAATACCAAACATATTATCAGAAACTAATTATAAGGGAATAGGCTGGGATGTGAACCACACTGCTAAATTCCCATCCCGCCTGTCGATTTGTATTGCTTAAAATTTAGTAGGTTTTCTTGTTTTGCTAAAAAAGTCAGTTGAATTATTCTTAAAAACTTAAAAGTTACCAACAATATTTTGCATGTAATGCATTAGTTTGATTCCAAAATCCATTTTTTCTACCGAGACATTTCGTCGGAAACCCATTTTTACCAATTTTAGTAGCATTTCTTAAAAGTTTTTATTCCTTATACATATAAACATATACAAATTGGATGAATAAAATTATTTTGAAATTAATATTATCTTCTGCTCACGAAATATCGAGAACCGAACATCAAAATTTGCATAATATTTTTTGTAGATTTTATTTTTTTATGAAAAAACGGATTTTTATACAAAATAAACTAAACGTCAAAAATAATATTTTCTGTGAGATAAAATAAGCTTGAAACCAATAAATTTAAATTGTGAAAAGATATTTGAGTCGAAAATCAATTTTTACCAACTTTAAGTAATGTTTTTTTTTGCTTTTACTTTTTATAAAAAAAAATGTCAATTCGATTTTTCTCAAAAATGTTTTCAGATGTTTGAAAACGTTATTCTTCGTTGCAAAAAATTATTTTGGAGTCTTTTTTTTCATAAAATATTCGAGGTGATAAATATTTTTTTTTCAGACTTTTTGATTTATAAAAAATACCGTTCATTTGATTTTTTTTTTTCAAAAATAAACCAGTTTTGTATCACGTTACAATATATAATTTAAAATTTAATTCAAGTCTCTAGCGGTATTGGTTAGTGAGATATTTTGGGTTAACCAAAATGTTCACCTTTTTTTAAATTACTATGGTAAAAAAATCACCCACTCAATTTCTTTTGAGCGTCCTTTCTGAAGTCGCTATCTGTACTTGTTCTTGAGCTATGGACGATGAAAAAAAAACTTATATTTGAACTCTAGGGACCTTGAAACGTCGAGAAATGTCAAATTTTTCAATTCGACAAATCGGACCGATTATAATAATTTTCTATGGGAAGTTAAAAATCAATAAGGGGGGCAACAATCCGTAGCGACTCAGGGCCTTGTCACTTACAACTCTCAACCATTCCTTAGCAGGGAGCTACAATTTAAATGCCAAATCTGAACGGCTAATATGAGAAACCTCTTTTCATAAAAAGAACAACTTTAGTAAATAAACAAGAGGCAGTACCCGTGAAAAAATCTTATAGTTGGCTCAAGTAGGAATTGAACACAAGAGCCTTGGCATCATAGTCCTTGGCACAAAGCACCACCTCAAGGATATTTTATATTAAAAGCAAATTATAGAAGACATTAGTCCACTTTTTACTACAGTTGTCTTGATTGGAAGGCATTTTTTTTGGCAAGAAGCCAAGCTTTAACTTTAACTTTGTCCCATCAAAAACAATCATTGGAAATCATTTGAGTGTTCTGTTTTTGTAATTGTTGATAACCGTGGTTAGTAAAAGAAATGTTTCGGGGATAAACTATTTAATTGAACAATATAACGATGTTAAAAAAACGAAGATTAAATTTAGAGTAAAAAATATCTATGACAATATTATTTAGAAATCAAAATAGCTTATAGATAAAAATAAGTTGTGAAAGTGAAAAGTAGTTTAAGTTAAAGTATTTTTACATATAACTAACAGTGATCATTAAAAATTTCTTTAATCATAGCTAGCATTTCAAAGAATAGTTCAGAAATCAAATCTTAAGAAAATCTGAATCTCATAAATTTGACAACAAAAACGTGCAATTTGTAGAAAATATTTTGTTTATATTTCACAGATCACACAAAAAATTGAAAGCATTGCAATGCCTACTTGAAATATTTGACTTACTTCTTTTCAACTTCGTTGTTAATTTGTTAAGAACCTTCCAAGATAAAATTGTGCATCTACATAATACTCGTATGTATACGAACGTTAAACAGAATTAACAATCAATTATTTAATGTTTTGAATTTGTAATTTTAAAATGTACTCATTATCTTCTTACCACATGTTGCACAATTATTTATATCGTTAGTGTTTTTCTCCGAACCGAAAATTGTCATTCGAATTTTATTTGTTTTTTTTTTAATTTTTTTTATACAAAAATATGACAGAGGGTTGATGATTTATTTTCAAAAATTGGCTCATATCTTTTATTTCATAGAATCTTCTTCCCATTTAATTGAAGATGTCAAGTAGCGACCATTTCCCGCACCATATTTAGTGGAAAATAATTTTATTAAAAGGATATCGTAATTCATCTTCTCTGCTTTTTTATTTTATTTATGTATTTCACTTACTCAATGCTGTTTATATTTTGAATACTTTAGGTACAAGGACTATGGGAGGGAGCAACAGTGGTTCCTTTCAATTACAGAAAGTAGATTTTTATTTTATTTATTTTCTTTTTTATATCCTAGCTTGACTTAACAAGTCATTATATCCTCTTACAAAACGAATGTTCTTTCAGCATGTTTTTGTTTGTTGTGAATGTGTTTTGCAAAGAAACAGAACCTAAACTAAAAATACATATAATAATTTTTTTTGAAACGCGTGTTTTTAGTTCCTTGTTGCTTTTTCATGCTTGCATGTCGTCAGATATTTATCTTTAAGCTCTAGTTATTGAAAAATATATACAAAGGACGTTAAAAGTTGGGTGAAGTTTTACAATTAACGACACAAAAGTTAAATCATATCCTTGAAATAGATGCGTGATGGTAGAGAAGAGGTGTAGCTTAAGTAAAGCCATTTTATTTGAAATGCAAAGGTTTAAGCTCTCTTTCTACAAAACATATGATAAAAACGAGACAAAAAAGAAAAAAGAAAACAGATTTAATTTAATTAATATAAGAAAGAAAATTATTAGTATAATGATGATAACCACGCGCCCCTAACTATATGTGTACTTTGCATGACATTTTAGGTTTTAATGTCAGATAACCACATCGTGAGTTAGGTTTCAAATTAATACTCTCGTACATATGCATACGCAGCTATCTAATTATACAAAGCGATAAGGTGCACCTTTTTCGGTATCTAGTTAAATAAGTCCACTATGATTAACTTTTATTGCTAGAAAAGAGTGTTTTTTCTTCTTTTAAAATAGTACACCATTAAATGAATGTAAACCATAAAAGATGAATGAAAGACCTTACAATATTCTAAGATTGTCAGATAAGGGAATTGACCTTAATGTCTTACAAAAGTGTGGACTTACTATTTTGGTCACATTATTACCAAAATCGTCATTATTAGGCATTGTCAGATGGCGGTTGAAACTTGAAGGTGTACTTTTTTTAGGCATCTGAGCATTGCTAGCAATTTTCTCGCCGTATCATTAGTTTAATAAAAGATGATTTTTTAAAAACTATAGGAAAGTTTAAAAAAAAAACACATACAATTCAGAAAAATGCATGAATTTTTATTTGAATCGAAAGGTCAATGCTTGAAAATTATTTCATGCAAATTTTGATTGCGACTCAAAAGGTCCATGCGCTTAGTCCAATTTTTGTATACTCTTTCTAATATATGGGCCGGTATCTTACGAACGAATGCTTCAAGGTTGTCTTCCAATGCGTCAATTGAAGCAGGCTTTAACATAGCCCCACAAAAAAAGTCTAAAGGCGTTAAATCGCACGATATAGGCCAATTGACCGGTCCCGAACGTGAAATTAAATGTTCACCGAACTTGGTGCTCAATAAGTTCATTGTTGCGAGTGCTGTATATGGCATGTAGGACCGTCTTGTTGAAACCACATATCATGCAAGTCAAGCTCTTACATTTTGGGCAAACAAAAGTTGGATATCATCACCATTTTTTGTAATATTTACCTTTAAACGCGTTTTCTAACTAAAGAAGACATCCTAAATCTGCAGACCGTTACTTATTCATCAAGCAGCTCGCTAGGGTTAGACACAAGCTTTATTCAACAAAAAAATTTCGATTTTTACAGTCTTTTTTGGATTGAAAGCATGGTCAAAAAACATTTTCAAATCGCTGCCATTTTGTGAAAATTTCAAGTATTCAAAAAAACTTGTGTCTAGACCTAATCAACGTTCTAAAAATTAAGTTCAACAATTTTTTTTGGTTCAAGGTTCAGAAGCTGAGATTTCGTACCATCCGTTCTACTCCGTCGCCGCGTTAAGGGAAAATTAAAATTTGATTTAAATTCATCCTTTTTTTGTTTTTCATTAAAGTTCATGAATTGATTAATCAAATAAGAAAAAAGTGTTCAAATATCATGTAGTAGTTTTTTTGCAATCCATCCTTGAATAATACGCCAGAAAATTGAGCGCGAAGGTTGTAGACGACCCCTTAAGTCAGGGTTTTGAAAAACACCTCTCTTAAAATTTAACATATAACATAATACTGTATTTAACGTTAGAAGGTTAAATATAGTTATGATTAATCATGTTATGATTTCATTGTTTCGAAAAATACGTTTTAGAGTAAATTTTTTGCTCTGATTCTGATTTTGAAAACTTATATGATGATCCTTTTTGTATGAAGAATTCTTTATATGAACAAAAAAGCATTTAAACATAAATGCTATAGCGTTCCTTTTTACGGAGGACAAATAAAGCCTTACAACTAATGAGAATTTTTTGAAAAATAATTAAGATTCTGAAAATATTTACAGAGAATTATAGTTTTGAAAAATCATGAAGAATTTATTAAAAATTCATAATTTAAGATGGTCAAAAAATTAAGATTAAAATCTTCTTATGCGCCCAAAAAATTAAAACCATTGAAACAATTGTTGAATTATTGTAACTATAAATTTTGTATAGGATTTTAAGAAAATATTATTTTTAATTTAAATTTTAATCCTTGAAAATTTCCATCAGCTTGGGGGTGATCACTGATAACTTGTTTTTTATAATAATTCACAGGTATTTAAAGGATTATCAATACGCTAAATATAGGAAAATAAGGAAGGATTTAAAACGAGATACCAGTGCACATGCAAATTCTGAACATCAAAATTGGAGGGAAAAACAGAATTGGCCAAAGCATTCCACATTCTTTTTGATGAGAGGTTATAAAAAGAATCTCTTTACTTGACAGTACGTTTGAAATTGAACTCAAGGTTAAACGGATGAGCATTCCTGGAAGTGCGAGTATTACGGCTAAATTGTTTGAGAAGAAGACCAGAAAGGGTAAAAAACTTCATGCACTGTCGCATCGCAGTCTGTCGGAGAAATCCGAAGCACCTACCAGCATTTTTGGCGATATCGAATATGTGATTATTTCATAAGAGGTGATCTATGATATAGACATACTGAGTATTGAAAGTTGATTATTTTCCTGGATTGCAAGTGCCACTAGTGTATATCGGCCTTGGGGGTGGCTAACTCTTTAACGACAAGAGACAGCATTGAGTCGAAGCAATAAATTCTACATGGTTAGATAATAAATTCTCCATTACTATCGAGATCGGAATTTAATGAGTTTAACATAAGCTGCCTTGGAAGTTGCACATTCGAAGGACAAAATATATACATATAAATTTTGTGTCATGACATTTTCCGCCATGAACTCCTAAACTACTTAAGCGATTTTAATCAAAGTTGTACGCCGTGTGCAGTTTGATCCAACTTTGAATGGTAGCATAGCTGACATCTCAATTTATGTTCGCAATATTATTTAATTGCAAATCATTTGTCTATTATTTGACAGTCACAATTATCTGTCCAAACGTCTTTTAGAACAACAGCCGGCTACATCTGTTGATTGGATTGAGTAAGTCTTCAATAGATGGCACTATGTCAAACTTCCAAACGTCATAGGACTATTGTGGCAGCCAAATATGTTGATGTTGACGAAACTAACTTCCAGAAACAAGAATTGTTACCAGACGATCTGATGCCTTTTAAATCAAATCGATACTGTTGCTAATGAAAATGAAAGTTTAAATTTTCCAATGGAATATCACCACATAATCTTCGATTAGAGATTGGTTCACCTATTATTCTCCTGTGTAATTTAAATCAACCTCAACTATTGTACGGTACACGTTTGGACATCAAAAAGATCACCGGAAATATTCTTGAAGCAACCATTGTATCCACGTATTCCTATGATACCGTCAGATTCTATCATACGCTTCAGAAGGCTACAATTTCAAATTCGCTTAGCTTTGCCACGTCTATAAAGAAGTCTCAAGACCCAACAATGCACAAAATTGAAATTAAAAGTATTCATAATTCAGAACATTAAATATTATTGTATTATTATTGATTAACTGTCACATCTTTTTAACTAATAACTTTGAAATATACGCATTTGTTACAAACTTGAATAGCAATAGTTATAAATATAAAATTTAATTCTTTTGCATTAATGTTAGCGTTTTATCAACTGTACGAAAATTTGTATCAATTGTATTTAAAGTCCTTTCCCTTCAAATCTCAAAACAGTTCATTTTTATACCAGCTTTTAAGTTTCCGTCTTTGTTCGTGAATAAACGTCTGTTACATAGGAGCGTGGTCACTGTTACACGTTGATAACAAATCAGAGAGTACTGTTTCTTTTTCTATGACAAAGAGGGCACCTCAGCCCTTCATGCTTTTTGTAAAAAGACAAATTTTGTCTTCAATTGAATGGTTTTTCGAAATGAGTGCTGTTTACGCCTCCGCTTTGAGGCAATTTTTCTATGTTTGCATGAAAAAGGACCCAAATTAAAGCAAACTGTGAAATATATGGAAAAGTTGAAGCAGTTCGTTAGCAAGTGGATAGATCGCTATAAAAAGGTAGGTAACGTTGATGATTTTCCTGATCGCGGAAGTGCAAGCAAAGTCTCAAAAAAAGACGAAAAAAAGATTCTCCCATTGTTCTCGAAAGATCCAACTTTGACTTCACGTGAAATTGCTGTGAAATTGAAAGCCAAAGGTGTTGACATATCTTACGAAATGATTAGCAGGCACTTCCTTGCCAATAAACTGAAATATCGCAGTACTTTGGAAAAACCAATGTTGAGTGCAAAACACGTTGAAATACGAATGGAATGGGCAAAGGAAAACTTGGACCGCGATTGGAGAAACGTAATTTTTTCTGATGAATCCTTCTTCTGGGCCTTTCCGAGTATCAAGCACTCCTGGACAACCTCCACCAGTAGGATGCTTTAACAGACTGTTAAACACCCCGTCAAGGTCCCTGTTTGGGGGTGCTTCTCAAACAAAAGTTTCGGTAGTTTGTTTCCTATTTACCGAGAATTTAAATGCGGAAAAAATCAATAATATATATCAAAAGGTTTTGTTACCATCTGCTAAGCAATGGTATATCAAGAAAAATGAAAGCTGGATCCTTTCAGAGGAAAACGATCCAAAACATCGGAGTCGAGCGTGAAGCGAGTGGAAGTCGCAAAACGGGATTCTCACTTAAGATTGGGCATCTCAGTCACCGGATGCAAATCCCATAGAAAATGTGTGGACTCTGATGAAAATGCAGCTTTCGCAGATGCAAGCCATGTAATTTAGATAAAATTTCTCGACAAATTCGGAGTATTTGGAGGTCTTTTCCGGTAGAATATGCAGAAAAACTAGTGGAAAGTATGCCCTGACGGTGCAAGGCCATAACTGACAATGCAAGAGATTGGACTTGCTACTGAGATATTTGCAGTTAGTATTGACGACCAAATTATCAATAAATTTGCGAATTTTTGAAAAATCAATTGTTGTTTTTATTTAAAAGTGACTACACTCTTATGTAACAAAAAATGTAATAAGGGGTAACTTTAGTAGAAAATCAGTCCTGAAGGTCACCATGTTTTTTTTTACAAATGGCATCTATGTAAAAAAGAATGGTGGTGCCCATGTCTGATGTTTTCCTACCGTTCCCCTTAAATAGCTCACAACAATGTAAAATGCAAAAAAACGTTAGCCACAGCAATGGGTGGCTGGGTCAGCTGGTATAACTACATACATATATGTATCTGTGAATTACAAATAAAAAGTAGAATCACTGTTAATTTTCCTTAGGAAGTAATTGCAATCTGTCCGATTTGTCGAATTGAAAAATTTGAGATTACCCGACGTTTCAAGGTCCCTAAGAGTCGAAATAAAAGATTTTTACAGAGTTGTCTGTGCGTGCGTGGGTGTGTACGTACGTTAATATATCCGTATGTTCACTACGTTTTTTCGTCGTCCATAGCTCAAGAAGTAGTAGAAATATTGACATCAAATACATTTTGTTATACAGATAATAATGCAGAAAGGACTCTCAAACAAATGAGTTTTTTTTTACCATGAAAATTTAAAAAAAGGTTAAAGTTTTCGTTAAACCTAAATATATCACGAACCAATAGCGCTATAGAGACTTGAATTAAATGTTGATACCAAACAAATATATTTTTGGAAAAAAATGCAATACACGGATTTTTTGAATAAATCAAAAAACTGAAAATAAATACTTGTCACCTCGAATATTTTACGAACAATAACTGATTTATCTTCAAAATAATTTTGTTCAACGAAGAATAACGTTTTTTAAAATTGACAATTTTGTTTACAAAAAATAAAAACCTTAAAAAATAAAACAATACTAAAAATTGATTTTCGACTCAAATATCTCTTCAAAAATCAAAAAAAAATTGCCTTCAAACTATTTTTATCTCATAGAAAATAATGTTTTTGACATTCAGTTAATTTTGTATACAAATCCGACAGCCAGTTTTTTTAATACAAAATAAAAATCTACAAAAAATAGTACGCAAAATTGGTAAAAATTAATGTTCGGTTTTCGATATATCATGAATTAAAGAAGACATTGAGTTCAAATTAATTTCGTTCATTCAATTTGTATTTGTTTATATACCAAACCAATGCTATTGCTGGTAGAGTTTTTTCAACAGAAGTTGTGGTGGGGACATTCATGATTACAGAATCTGATGAATGAGCTGCTGTTGGAATCAAAGTGATTTTTGAAACTTTTACTACCATCAACGCAAAATAATAGATTCTGTAATAAATGTGATTAATAGCGAGTTTTAGCTTCACAAATCCGAGCATATCAACCTTATTTTTCAATTTTATGTTGATCCACAGAAGCAGTGATGGATTTACGCCTAGGTCCGTGAGGCCCGGGTCTAGGGCGGCATAATTTGAGGGGTGGCAACATTTTTGAAATACCAACATTTTACAGGCGAAAAACAATGAAGAGACAATCAATTTTAAAAATTGATAACGGCAAAATTGTTGAAAGGTTTCTAGAATTTCTACCAAATATCGGCCATAAAGCTAAAGATATTGAGGATGCTTTGTTAAAATCTCTCGAAAATAATGGTTTGAACATAATGAACTGTCCTGGTCAATCTTATGATAATGCAAGCAATATGCCAGGTATATATTCAGGCCTTCAGAAACGAATCAAAACAATTAATCCTTTAGCAGAAAACGTTCCTTGTGCCGCTCATTCTTTAAATTTGGTAGGATCAGATCATGTGCAGTTGAATCGGTAACAGAAGCAGTCGAATTCTTTTCTACTTTACAAGAACTATACAATTTATTTTCTATATCTACACATCGTTGGGAGATTTTTCTCAAACTCGTTGGTCTGCTCGCCATAATGCATGTTACGCATTAGAAAAAGAGTGGTCTGCAATAATTGATGTACTGGAATTTTTAGCCGAAAGCAGGGATGGGAAACCGACTTCGGTAGCTGAAGCTACAGGACTGCAGCAGAAATTACAGAATTTAGAAACAGCAATTCTAGTCATTGTTTGGAATGTAATTTTAGATCGTTTAAATGCTGCTAGTAAGAAGTTTCAAGAATCTCAAGCTAATTTATCATCCGTTGTTCAGATCTATAACTTTCTGGCTCTATTTCCTTAAAACATGAGAGACAGACAGTTTTCTGATTATGAAGAAAAAACCAAAACACTAGAGTTCACGAATATTATCGCTATGATACTCATCACAAAAAAACCAAAATTCAGCCAGATGAGTCACGGGTAAATGAAAGAACACCTTTTTCTGGACAAGAATATTTTCGCACAAATGTTTATTGCTCTATTCTAGACACTCTGAGTGTACTATTGGCCGGGCGTAAAAGTGCAAAGCTCAACGAAAATTTTAATTTGTTTGAAGAATTATCCAAAATAGATACAACCGAATTAAAAAATCTTGCCAATAAACTAGTCAGTAAGTATCCCGACGATTTGGAAGAGACGTTTGGCAATGAATGAATTCATTTACATTTTCAACTGAAAGATTCCTTAGCACATACGGAAGATGTACGCTCTGCTCAAAAAATATGCAATGTAATGCATTCACGGAGTCTTCGACATGTTTATCCGAACGTGGACATTGCTCTCCGTATTTTTTTGAGTATTCCGGCTACAAATTGTTCAGGAGAAAGATCTTTTTCCACTCTAAAACGCGTAAAACCCTATTTACACGCAAGCATGGCAAAAGATAGACTTAATGCTCTTGCATTACTGTCAATTGAAGTTCAACTAGTAAAAGAAATTAATTATGTCGATATAATCGACGCTTTTGCGCGGACCAAAGCCAGGAAAAAAGAAATTTAAAAATTAACTAATTATTATTATATTATTTATATTTAAAAAAATTATATTTCAACAAATTAAGTTATTTTAAAATAAAAATATTTGTTCACAATTATTAAAACTCAATTTATCAAAAAGGGCGGTGCATCGAACGGGGCCAAGGGCGGTAGCAAGCCTAGATCCGTCACTGCACAGAAGTGTTATTGTTCCTGATATTTTTATGTCGAAAACCATTGAATTTCTCTTGAATTGAATGTTAAAAAATGAGAGGCATACAACTTACCTGAAAATATTGAATTTACAGAGAAAAGAAAGTGATAGCAAAAAATCGCGGAATTTTAAACATTAAAAAATGTTTTAATTTCTTAACACAATCCAAATAATTAACCTTTCTAACATCATTCTCTGAAATATAAGTTTTTCGCAATATAAATGAGAGATCCATTTTGTGAACATTAACTACTTCAAAATACAGCCATATATTTAATACCTTCCGCTGATTTATTGACCTTCGAATCATATGAACCTAAATATATATTCCAAGGAGTTTCAAATACTTATCTAATAAACACTTACTACATCTTTCTGCCACTACCTTGATATACAAATTTTGGTCAAAAATATCTATTCATGCATTTAACAATTTAAATTATATAAGCTTTATATTAAAACAATCCTCAAAAAATTAAATAAAAACATTTAAAGAATCCTTTCAAATCTCGAGAGTCTTTCCTATTCTTTTATATGCATGTACGAGTATAATGCCAAGGTCCCCATATATCTTTGGCTTAAAACCCAAATTCAGATATCTTAATGTTATGACAGCATCCGTAAATCTAGCTCCAAAAATATCCGCAAAATGGCCACAGGATAACATTAACTATCACAGGATATACTTGTTTGCCACACTATACAAGTTAATTAGGATATTCAGCTTGAGTATGTTTTGTCAAAAAATAAAAATAATAAAAATATTGAATATTCATACCTGGAAAATTCCTGTACCTACGAGTATGTACCTACCAAGTGCTAAAATAGCACAAGTCCTTTAGTCAGTTCAGTTCAGTTAAGTTCAGTATCAACGGAAGAGCAGCTGCCATATTATAGTTATAGTAGATGTAATTTACTTAATATAAAGTAGAGGTAGGTACCATAAAGCTTTTGTGAATTAAAAGTAAATAAAATACATTTTATTATCCAACTAATACGGGGTGCAGATATAATTACACAGAACGTGCAGAACGAACGATAGAAAGAAAGATGTTGCATTGCCCACAAACAGGGAATATCCGTATTCAAAATCCGACCTGAAATCGTGTAAACGTATTAATTGTATGAGTTTAAATGGGGTTTTATTATGCTGAAGAAGTTTGAATTTAATTTGATACACGTTACACGTTACACGTCATCCTTGTAGCGGTGCGGCTCGGCGTATCTACCTATGTTTTGTGCAGCAGTGCAAAGCTGCTGAAATATGTAGTGCCTTAAATTAAGGGAGACAGAAGGTACCATAATATCCTGCCGCAAAATATTATATCGGGTTGCAATAACCCGAGGGGGTTGAGGAAGCCAAATTGTATATGCCACATGTGATAATTTTTATAATAATTTTTAAATGAATATGAAAAATATCGAGAAATGTATGATGCAGCTTATGCCCAAACTTCAACAACTTATGCGTGTACCAAAGCTATAGCTATTCATCAAATGAATTCTATTATTCGATGAAAAGCCTCAAAATTCAAAACGAAAAGAAGACGTAAGTAGTCGAACCAAACAAAGGGGATGTTAATTTAATTGATGAGCTCACGCTATAACACCTTTTTAATAGGGTTATCAAGCAGTTATTGCGCGAATATTTGGTTAATGAATAAAGTCCCCTTTAACTAACAAGGTAAGCTATAGATACAACACACATTGCTACTGCACCACCACCGCAGCAGATACGTTGTTAGTCATATAAAGCCAGAGTCAACCAACCAAACAAAATGATTACGATACTTGCGGATGCATATTAGTATTACATATATGTATGTATGTAGCTAGTACTAGACTTCTGCTCTCTTAGCAGCAAACAGGAATACAGGATATTGAGGGCATGTAACTGTGGAGTACCCATATGGATCATCATCATCATTGCCATTGCTGCTCGTGACGTGACATTTCATCCCTATGGCCTGGCCCGCATCAGTGGGGTGCTTATGCTTATCATCTCTCAATGCATGTTGTTCTCAATTTCGAAACGTTGAATGTTGTTGGGCAAACAGAACCACCATTACCACTGCTCCGGTATTGCAATATACAACCACCACCACCACCGCTGCCGCGGCGTAAACCTGCAACGAAACCATATTGTCAGAATCAGAGCAGAATTGGATTTGGATTCAGATTCGGATTCGGATTCACCATCGCCATCGCCATTGCCATATCGCCATCGGTGATCGAAATATGTGTAAAGATGGGGCTTCACACTCTCTGTTGTTATTGTAAGTCACGAGGTATTCATCGTACGGCACAGCCATTATTATTTTTGATGAGGGCGGATGCAATTGTTAAGGATGTTGGCTCGTTGAGTTTTGATTACTGCACTTTTGAGAATTCATTCCAATTATTGCAAATATGATTTGCTACGATACGGAACAGTGCCGTTACAGTGATGAAAATCCCATAGATTGTATTATATCCCAAGTGATGATGATTATACTGTTGATTATGATATATCAACCGCTTGTCCATTGATGCTGGATGTATTGCAATTGCAATTGCAATTTGCACTTGTCAAAAGGAACTTTGCAGTGCGCTAAGTGGATGTGGATTTTGAACGGATTATAATTGTAATGACGGTGAATGGAGTCATTAAAATTCCCACAAACAAGCTTTAGAGTATGATGAGATCGAAATGTATAAGAAGGAAGACAAAGAGGACTTAGAGCTACCACTAAGGTCCAATAAACCATTTTGTGTTTTACAGTAAATACATTTATTTTTCACACGTTTTAATATTTTAATAACTTGTTCAAATATCTGACGTTTACTGTAATATTATGAACAACACATTTTCAAGACCTTAGCGCATTAATCAGTTAACTATAATACCTTAAGTAGTCATGATAGAGGTCTTGAGTGCCACCTAAAGTGTTTTCCATGGGTAGGTACTGCCTCTTGCGAGGAATTGACAAATCCTCTAAGAGTAATTCTTGTCATTAAACGTGCTTTCTCAAATAAGCCGTTCGGATCCGCGGTAGGTCCACTCCATTCCTTACAACATTACTCGCATGGTTGAGAGTTGTAAGTCACTAGACCCTAATCTATTTATTTATAATACCTCAAGCAAACATAATCGCAGGTATGTAAGTCAAAAATTCAACGAAGATTTGTTTATGGTTGCAAAATTATCCTGCGTAGCTTTTATAAGACATGGGTTGGATTTTTTCTAGAATATTAACCAAATTGACTCAAAAACCTGAGCCTTATGTTTGAGCTATCAAATTGAATTAAGCGTCGAGCGACTGGAATCGCTCTTGTAAAATTGTGGTAGTCATTTTCGAACAAATATTTTAAACGAATACTTTTTATTTCTTTAAGTCTTACAATTGGTATTTCACTTTCATCTATCTTATCAACAAACTGTAAGTTATTTTCAGCCTTGTTTGATGAGTATGGCTTAAAAAAATTCGCAAGATGTTCAGCGTTAGGTCTTTTCAGGCGCTTGGCTGCTTTCCATAGCAAAAAATCGGTTGAAGCATCAGTCCTTAAATTCCTTAGGAATGTACTGAGTGAATCATTTTTGAATTTGTAAATTTGTTTTTTAAGATTGTTGCTTATACGGTTAAACGTTGTTTTATCATCTGGAAATCTACTATTTTGCCATTTTCTTCGAGCTCTTCTTTTCTCTATTATCAACTCTCTTATCTCTAAAGGATATTTTATTTCATTTTGTCTTTTATTAGAAAATGTTGGAGTACTTTCTTCAGCGGCCTGTTTTGGATTTTTGAACCAACTCGGGATAAGAGCACTAAATTAGCACAAAAAGAGCCCTAAATCATCCCATCATTAGAATTTCGAAATTCGATTGTGGTGTTTCCAGCTTTACGGACCTTTAAATTTATAAAACTTAAAAGCCTTTCTCTAAAATCATTCCAGTTTGTTTTCTTATTCACAAGCTTTGGATTACTTTTTTCTAGTACTTCCGATTCACTTAGTGATAGAATCACTGGAGTATGATCTGATGACAGGTCATAATTACCTTCGACACTAATGTGATTTCGTTTGATTCCTTTAGCTACGAAAAAGTTAATAAGGTCTGGTATTTTGTTAGTATCGGCCAGTAAGTTGGCGACCTGGAGGAATAGAATTCGCAATTTTATTTAGGGCGTGCTTGGAAAAGTCTTTTGCTTTTTGTTGATATAAGTCTTGAACCCCAATGGGTGTGTTTCGCATTGAAGTCTCCGCCAACAACAAAGTTATGCCCAAGAAGATTAAATAGATCTGTATAGTCATCTTCTGTCGGGGAGCGCCTTGGTGGGCAGTATATAGCTGATATCTTAAAAAAACAATATAATTATGTGATTTAATAGAGATGTCTGTGAGTGTGTACGTACGTACGTTCGTACGTTCGCGACGTTTTTTTGTGGTCCATAGCTCAAGTAAAGATATCAACTTCAAATTACTTTTGTTATACAGAAAGATGCAGAAAGGGCTCTCAAGAAAATTGAGTCGGTGATTTTTTTACCAAAGCAATTTGAAATAAAGGTGACAATTTTGGTTTACCCAAAATATCCCAGGAACCAATAACGATAGAAACTTGAATTGAATTGTGGTACCCGCTGGATAGCCGAAAGGTGAACTAACGACAATGGATCCATCAGATCCAGAGCTGTGTCACCTGAGTTAACTTCTCAGGAAGTAGGAGCGAAAGGCCAGATATGGCTCAGAAGAGCCAGCTTTAACGATCTCAGTAATGCGCAGGCCTCACAAGCCGGCCATGACAGAAAATTTTAAAGTTTGATGAAAACACAAGTAATAGCCTCGGATGAACGGACTGATAAATGTTGACAGCACACACACCGACCCCCGCAAACGAAAAACGGAAAACGATTTTAGTACACTCATCCAACCACGCAAAGCAGAGCAGCTTGCCGATGCCCTCGCCGAAATCAAAGCTAATGTGAAAGCCCTCCAGGAGATGCGATAGAATGGGCCAGGCAGTAAGAAGATTGAAGGCTGTGATTTCTACTATGGGAAGTGTCTAATCGATAGGAGGAAGCGTTTATTTGGTTGTGGTTTTTCTGTCAGAGGGAAACTAAGGCAAAGAGTTTTAAGCTTTCGGAAAGTAAGCGAAAGAGTGACGAAAATCCTCATTAAGGCCAAATTCCACCACCTGAGCCTTATCAGCGCGCATTCCCCGACGGAAGAAAAGGATGAAAATACCAAAGAAGAATTCTATGAGCTCCTCGCCAAAACATATGAGCAATGTCCCAAAACCACGTTAAAATTCTCCTGGGAGATTTTAACGCCGAAATTGGTAAAGAAGGTATCTTTGGTAGGTCAATCGGAAAACATAGCCTACACGACATCACATCTGGAAACGGACTCAGGCTTATCGATTTTCTAGCCGAGAAAAACATGGTGTTGAGTAACACCAGATTCCCTCGCTCAGACATTCACAAAGGTACTTGGGGACCCGATGATCGAACATGCAACCAAATCGATCATGTTGCTATTGACGAAAGACAATACTCTATCATACTTGGCGTTCGTACGTACAGATGAGCCAACATAGATTCCGACGACTACCTAGTTGGTGCTAAACTGCGCGTAGGAATATCCATGGAAGCTCTTAGGTGAACAATAACCTCGAGGAGAAAATTCAACGTTAGAAGGATACAGCAAATGCCTTTGCCAAACGAGTATTCCTAGAGCTTGCGAGGAACCCTACAACGGACGAGATGTTCCCAGAGACCCACTGGCAGGTTTAAAAACAATAAATCAGGAATGCTGCAGAACAGGTGCTAGATTTTTCACAGCTGCCACCAAGGAACCCCTGGTTTGACTCTAAATGTTCTCAGGCAAACAAAGCCAAAACGGAGGCATACAGATCGTGGCAGCAAAGGATAACACGATCTTCCCGCCAGCTCTACGTCGACAAGATTAGGGATGAGAACCGCTTGCTCAGAAGAAAAAAAAAAGCCCATGAGCAGCGTGAAGTCGATGAGACCCAGGGATGTTTTAACAGGAAACAGGTGCGGAGCTTTTATAGAAGTGTCAAAAAGAAAACAACGGGATTAACTAGCCACCCTGGAGCCTCCAAAGATAAGGATGGAAATACCTTAATCGAGACGCAGTCAATGCTAAAAATCTGGAGAGATAATTTCAAACAGCTGCTTAGTGGTGATGAAGTCAACGATTCCGCCAGCGAGCTGCCACGTCAAATCCATTTGGTTGACGATCTAGAGTTCCACCCACCCGACCAGAGTGAGATCAAACTAGCCATCAACAGGCTGAAGTCAAACAAAGCGGCTGGTGATGACGGTCTGCAGGAGTTTTTAAAGTACGCTGGAGCAGATCTGGTAAAGAGCATGCACCAACTAGTTACTAAAATTTGGTCGGAAGAAAGCATGCCCGACGAGTGGAACTTAAGCACCATCTGTCCGATCCATGAAAAGGTGACCGCCTTCTCTGCACCAACTACAGAGGCATTAGCCTTTTAAACATCGCGTACAAGATCTTGTCTAACGTATTACGAGTATGTGAACGCCTGAAGCCATTTACTGACGAACTAATTGGCCCTTACCAGTGTGGCTTCAGACCTGGAAAATCTACCATCGATTTTAAAGCAGCTTATGACAGTATAGACAGGAACGAACTATATCGTGCCATGTTGAGTTTTTTTCCCTACCAAACTAAAACGACTTATCAGGATGACGCTGGAAAATGCTCGTTGCTGCGTCAAAATTTTAAGAGACTCGACCGAAACCACCAGAGGACTTTGACAAGGCGATACGCTGTCATGTAGCTGCTTCAATATTGTGGCAACATCTTTCAAAAATCCACACAATATCTTGGATATGCAGATGACATCGACATTATGGGAAAAACCAAACGAGCAATGACGGGTGCTTTCTCTAATGTCGAGTCTGAGGCGAAGAAAATGGGTCTTTGCATTAACGAGAACAAAACGAAGTATTTACTGTCATCAAGTAGTTTTCACAACGTAGACTTGGTCAAAATGTGACAATTGACAGGTACAACTTCGAGGTGATAACGAATTTGTTTATCTGGGCACTGATTTTAATTCAAAAAATGAATTCAGCGTAGAGATCAAACGCAGTATTACCCTTGCTAATCGCTGTTTCTTTGACCTAAATAAACAGTTGAGGAATAAGGCCCTATCGCGAGGTACCAAAGAGACACTGTACAAAACTTTAATCATCCCAGTCTTGCTGTATGGTGCAGAAGCATGGATCCTCTATCGGGCGGATGAAGGATCTCTTGGTATATTCGAGAGGAAGGTTCTGCGTACGGTCAGGTTTGTGGCGAACATCTGGCGGAGAAGACTTAATAAAGAGTTATACGAGCTATACAGCGACTTGCCATTGGTCAAAAAATTGCTGTGTACAACGCTTAAGATGGCTAAGGCATGTCAAGCGAATGAACATTGAAGCTCCAGCCCGTAAGACATTCAACGCCAAGCCTGAGGGAACAAGAAGAAGAGGCAGGCCTCATCTCCGGTGGAGTTATAAAGTTGAGGCCGACGCACTTTAAATTGGTATTCGAAACTGGAGGCAGCATGCTAGAGATCGAGTAAACTGGCGAAAGTTATTACTTGAGGCACAAGAGCACAATGCGCTGTAGGGCCAACTAAAGTAAAGTAAGTAAGATATCAAAAAAAAATATTTTTTACAAAAAATTCGAATTAACGGCTGTTTTATAAATCAAAAAAAAGATGAGAAAAAAAATGTGTCACCCGAAAATCTTACGAACTAAAAATGATTTTATCTCCAACACAATTTTGTGCAACAAAGAATAACGACTTCAACATCTGTCAAGTTTTGAGCAACATCGAATTGATTTGTTTTACAAAAAATTAAAAACCTAAACAAGCTTTTTTAATAAGAGATGGTAAAAATTGATTTTCGACTTAAATATCTTTCCAAAACTTAAAGATATTGGCTTCAAACTAATTTTATCTTATTAGAAATATTGTTTTCATTATTCGAGAAAATTCGAGTTGACAGTTTTAAAAAAAGTTAAGATATAGGCTTCTACACTTTTATTTTATATTACTTTCGAAAAGGAAAAATGTATATTTGAGACTAAACCCTTTGTTTCGGTAAAAATTGCTTAGCTACTCCCTTATCCTAGTGATCTGGTCAGTAGTGTTCTCTGTGTAGGAGTCAGTTAAAATGATGAAACGTTAATATGAATCTTCTTAAAAGTGTTAAATATATCAATACCGTCAATATAATGCAGCTCGGTTTATGAAAAATTACACGATTTAAAAACGTCTCCTTAGTAAATTTGCATTCAATACTTGACATAAAATATTCCCATCTTAATTCTTCGATAGTTCGATCACGTATGACGATAACCATGTTCGTGAAACAACGCTATAATTCTACCCATGTTTTGGCGGGATCCTTTTCATGTCTAAATATGTATGTGTACATATATATTTATCCTTAATGAAATTCAAACCATATCGCTTAGCCGCCATATCGCCATCCCCACGACACATATGCGTTTCTTCGTTATCGCTATGTCCCAAACTCACTATTTGCATAACATCAGTGTCCCAGGCGTTAGTGCAAAACTTAAAATATGTTCGGATAATTTTCCAAAATTGGTTGGTATTTTGTACACAAGGTAAAATTTATGGAGCGCTACAACTATTATTCTATGTGCAAACATGCGCTGAAACCAAGACAAGAACACAACAAGGATGTGCTATCCTATCCTATAGGGTAAATATATTCTCTCCCTCCATTTAACCACCCTCAAATTTCTTAAGATGTGAAGCAAGTTTTCGGTTTCTGTTAGTAGAGATTTAAATTTCTTCCAGTATCCGCCGTCGAGTCGTCCTATGGAAGTAAAGTTGTTTGCTTATTAATAAAGAAAGTGTTTTAAATTTTGCTTCCTGCAAAAGCAAAAGGTGTTACATGATTTTACTATCCACAGCATATGGCTACCCAACATCATCTTGGCTTTAGAAGATGGCGGTTTTTTTCTTCGCTTGTAATTCAATATATACATTGATGAGGTTTCCTATCTAAAGGACCATGTGTATTATATACCCTACCCCAACCCATACCCATACCCATGCTCTTCCAGACTAGGGCTCCCTAATGGAAATATCCGACAACCGCCTGAAGTATTATGGTGTCCTTAGTTTTAAGTGGATGTGTAGTGTATAGCTAAATGTCATTTGTTTTCGATGAGATGTTATCAAGGCGGAACGGCATCATATGCAACTCATTGTCTAGTCCACAGTTATAAAGCTAAATAGTTTTTTTGAAGGATTATTGGGTAATTAGAATGATAATGATAATCCGCTGGAATGTGGTATGTTTTTTATGGTACCATTAAGGTAGTTAAAGAATACCTTGATGGGAAGGAATATAGGTAATAAACCCTTAAAGGTCCTGAAGAATCAGTTTAATAAATAGGAAAATAATTCTACTTAATTCGTTACACTTCGTTCTTGAATGTTGTACAAGGCCACGTAATCTCTGAAAGTTTCATGAAACATTATTTATATACTTGATGCAAAAGTGAATACTCGTATCCCATAATTATTCACCCTTGTATTCTAGCGAATAAATTGCATGCAAACAGTACAAAAGCTCATACTCTCTCGAAACCAATTGAGATAATCTTAGAATTCGTCTTTTCTGTTCTGTCTGGCTCTGGGAAGACAAAAATAATCGAAATCTGGACAAAAGCAGTACAAAATCTTTTTTGGGTGCTCTTATTTAGTTCAGTGTATGGAAGCTTACATTTAATTCCTTGTTTAGTCTTACAAGTACGCATAGTGTTTTTCAGGGGCGGAACACAAGCAGTAACAGTCAGTTATTAGGGCCTATAACATTAAGAAATTCACTTCACCAAAAAACCTCTAAAAACTCTGTTTTGCGCACCCTTGTGGTAAAACCATTAATGACAGCTTTCAACTTTCTAGTGGGAGGAACAGTTTTGAAAAGACCGCAAATATTCTATAAAATATTTTAACATTTCTTTAAACAAGAGAAAGTCAAACTGGAACGCATCAGAGAACACCTTGAGGCCATACTCAATGCCGAACAAGCAGGATTCCGAGCTGAATATTCTTGATGAACTGATCATATCAACACCCTGCGGATAATTATTGAACAGTGCGTTGAATATCTATCACTACTATACCTGCTGTTCATCGACTTCGAGAAGACCTTTGATAGCGTTAGCAGGGACAGGGAGTATATGTGGTTAGCTTTGCGGAGGAGATGCATCCTAAAAAAATAATTGCTATTATTAGAGCAACATAATATGATGGATTCAAGTGTCACGTTCTGTACTATGATAGTTTGTCAGATGATTTTGAAATTCGAAGCGGAGTCAAGCAGGGCTGTATTCTGTCGCCAATATTGTTTTTGTTGTTGATAAGCGACAGCTTTGTCAGGTAGCGGAGGGATCCAATGTACTGTGACATCCTATTTAAAGCTTTCAATACCTTGCAAGTATCGTCTCCATTGAAGGCGGAACCGAACAAAAAGTCATCTGCCACATCGGCAAAGCAAAAGCGGTATTCTGTATGCTCAACTTAAGAACAACGCATCGATTGATTCGCACAAGTGTCGAATCTAGGCTTCATTATGGGTGCAGCACTTGGAAGGTTACTTCAGCCATAACAAGAAATCTGCAAACCTTCGTGAATAGATTTCTTCGTAACATCCTAAGGATTTTCTGGCAAAACAAAATATAAAATGATGTCCTACTAAGAAGAACAGGTCAGGAACCTATAGACTTTAAAATATGAAGGTGTAAGTGGCAATGGATTGGACATACGCTTTGGAAAGGTAACGACTGCATTGCAGGCCAAGCAAAATCCGCTCAGACAGGAAGGAAGAAGAGCTGGACGACCGAGAAGAACATGGCGCCGGACAGTCGAGGTGGAATCAGCGTCACTAGGCAAATGTTTGAGGGAGCTGAAACACATATTCGGAAACCGTACACAATAGCTGGCGCGTAGACGTAGTAGATGCCCTATGCCCCTAAAGGTGTTCCTAACTAACTTTACAGGTCTGAGGTAAGTAAGTAGGTTTTAACAAGTGACCTGTTGGTTGTTTTTTTATCCTCTTTTGCGTCACGTCATGCATTTGTGGACTGTAATTTTTTTATTTGACACTTCGAATTCGATCTTTTATTTGTGACATAGAAAATATTTAAATGTATTTTATTTCAAACTTTAACTATTGTTAAGAAATGTTCTTTATATAAATACGATGATTTAATCATTAAACATATAATAAGTTTAAATAGGCATACGTGGATTTATTATCTTTCGAAAAACCTTTAAAAGGTTATATTTAACACATTTAAAGTGCTAAATAAAAACGAACTAAAAGCTGAAGCTTGTGGTGCTGAAAAATTCGAAAAGTAGGAAAAGAACACTCAGTGGTACAATTCGACGTTGAATCTGAAGCTGAAGTTAAAGCTTCAAGCCTCACCAGTTGTGTTAAGGCGGTAAGTTATGTTAAATGGGTTAGCGCCAGGCGCTCAAAAAACAATTAATCTCTCCCAGTAGATTGCACACAAGCTACGTTATAGGTGTCCTGACTGGGCACTGCTAAATAGGAAGGCATGCTATTCGACTTGGAGCCCCTGCAAATGATTTTTGTTGGAGTTGCATGGACGAGGAGGAGACAATCTCTCATCTTCTGTGCACATTCCTTGCCTTATCACAAAGACATAGACTACTACTTCAATGATACCAGCGATCTAAAAAATTCTGACATTATTTGTCTCCTACGCTTTATTCCGAGCTCCAATTGGTTTGACGAGTTAAGCTGGTCAACTGATCCATGTGGTATCAAAACGGACCAAGCTTTGGTCTAAGTGTGTTGGACTTCCTAACCAACATCCACTTTAACCTAACCTATCCTAAGTACCCTAAAGATCTAAGACTCATAAGTCTATCATCATTCATTCTTAAGCCTTTAGAAAAGTTTATTAATATCCATTAAAGGGCAAGTATTGATACAATTCTTCTGTCTATGTGTCAACATGTCTGCTGTAAGGGTTAACCAGTGGAAACAGCGTTACACATACACACCTTAGAACGCACAATCGAATATTCCCTCGAAAAAGACTTGCTCATAGTTCGTAATGACGTTTCCAAGGGACCCGTCTTCGAACTCGTCGCCACTAATATGTTCGATGCTTTCGCTAACTACCTGGAGAAAGACTTTCCGGTAACTCCGTTCAATCACAAGGATTTGGGAGATATGAGAAAGGCTATAAGTTCATTTGTGGAATAAAAAAAGTATGAAAGAAAATTTCTAGTGGAGGCTAAGTCGCAGCGGGCTAGTAAAATTCCGCAATGTGGGAATCGTTGTTCCAGTGAATAAAACCGCAACCTTTGGGCCATCGCAACTTGATGAACAACCCGCCAACATCAAGAAGATAATCAGTGCATTGGACAAACCAGAGTCCTCAAAGGAAGAAGCCAAAGAGATAGTCATGGAGAAATTGCAGGCCATCATAACAGCTTCAGTGATCGTTTTGGATGAGTGTTATAATGGTACGAATCTGAAACTAGGAATTGACTTTTTCTGCTCCGGCCAAAAGGACCTGCACGAAACCATTCAGAATCTTCTCAACCCCGACTATAAGTTGCTCGGACGGTCACAATATATGGCGATTTTGAAAGGACAACGTTCAGATTGGCTATGTATGTATAATCGGATCAATTCACACGACCCCATCTGCGGCACTGGACACCCTGCTCTACCTATCACCCCTTGATATATTTATTACACAAATAACTGCAAGGTCTGTTATTCGCTTCAAAGCTTCATCGCAGTAGGTTAACAACAGCATTGATCACTCCGTAATTGTTAAGTACTTAGAACCAATTCCAAAGCAAACAGACTACAGGATCCCCAACTGCAATTCGACAGAAACTTCCAGATTTCTTTACCTTCTTGATCATTCTGGGAAGATAGGGCTTTCCTGGAAGACGAGTCAATACACTTTTACACAGATGGATCAAAAATAAATCAATCCTTGCAGCGGGTTTCAGGCGGAAAAGAAGTCTTGTCCCAGCTAAAAGGGATAGTCAAGACTCTGTCTTTAAAAACTCTATAACAACTCATAACATCGATCATCTCCAATGAAAATGGCACAACAGTTTAATATTCACTTTTGCTGGTTGCCGGAATAAAAGAACATTCCACGAAATTGTAAGGTAGATGAACTCCCCAGAATTGGTAAAGTACAACCAATTCTACCGCGTTTGGCTAATACTAGCATACCAATCGCTACATGTAAACTGTTTCTAATGTTGCAACATGAGTTGGAATAACATCACTACGTGTCGGGTCAAGAAAACATCTGTCCTAAACTAGATTTCACTCAAGGTGTTTGCTATTTCTAGGAAAACACGCCACGCGGCTAGGCTTTTCCTCAATTGACTTTTGCAGATGCTGTATGGATGGGGAAGAGTAAGAAACAGTTGTTTACCTCTTATGTACACACATACCCTGCTCTAGCTCAAAAACACAAGAATTACCTAGGAAATTTTTTTTATAACGATCTAAACGATCTCAATCATATTGACATAATCAGTCTTCCACATTTCGTAAGGGACTCAAACTGGTTTCATTGAGCTTAGAAGAAAGCCTCAAGATTCATGTGGTATCACAATGGACCATTAAACTGGCCTAAGTGTGTCCTACTCCATCACGGACAGTCACTTTAACCTTACCTAACCTTATCATGCCGTGGCATGTTATGGAAGAATTCAGGGTTATTAGAATCAACTAATGCGGAGCCCCCTAAAATTGTTGACAAGGGCCCTCAAATGTCTAAATACACCAATAGTAGGTTTGTTAAAAAGATAGCTGTGGTAGAGATTACTAGCAGAAACATTCCAAGAAAGTTCCACCACCAAGTCGTACTTCAATGTCTGGGTATTTTGAGAATGAGATATACTCGTACTTTCGTTTGACCAATGTTTATTAAGAGGTAACATAACACACACTTCGGCTTCGTACCATGATGAAGTACTTTGTCGGAGAATGTGGCCTACCATTAAGTAGCAAACTATCATGATATATTTATTTTTTTTTTTTTCATTGAAATGGTTATGTGCTTTCGGGAACTATGGCGTCCTTTTTAAAAGCTCAATTTTATTAAACGAAGATTTTTGAATTTTTACAAAGGATAACAAAAAAAAAGTGTTGATATTTAGTAGTTCAGTTTTTGGGTAGTTTTAAAGTTTATTAATCGAATTCGACAGAGTTAAATAAATGAGGAAGATGAGAGCATAGAAAATTCACACAGGTTCTAAAAAATCGATATAGGAATAATTTTCGAAAGAAATTATAGTGTGAATGTATTGAACAAAAGAAAATATAATAAAGAACAACTTGTGTTTCACAAAGAACACAATAAAAATTCATATTGGGAAATTTTCCGCGAAAACCCAATGGTGCAATTTCGAAGAAACAAAAGAACCAAACTGTTATGAAAATTTTTGCTTCGCTATTTCTTCTATAGAATAATTAATATTTATGTACATACATTTATAATAAAAGTCTTATATATTTTTTTCGATTGAAGAGAAACATATTTTTATTGTAAGTGTCAAGCTATAGTTTGTCATTTTATTTGTTATAAGGAAACTAAAACCAAAGTCCTTTTTATTTCTCACACTTTTGGGTTTTGTCAATCGCATAATAACTTTGAAGTTCCATTTCGATTTACATTTTAAGAACATTTAAAATAAGAACTTATAACTTTTATCTGCTCGACTTAATAGTTTTGTGAAAATTTTGTTGAGTAGCTTTTGGGGAGTTCAAAATCTATAGGTATTTCTTGGTTCTGTTGTTTTGTAAAGTGACTGCATAATAGGAAAGGGAGATTCTTTGCAAACTATACTTGTCTGTCTATTGAGAAGTTTTTCGAATGGATGTCGGTTGGATAGGCATTTAATTTTCAAAGATTGGTTGTATTTTGTTTTATATTGAATTTGAAACAAAACACACTTTTGGAATACAGTTGCTTTTATTTGCATCTATTATTCATTCCTTAGTGTTGGTAATCGTTTTGTTTTAAATGGATCAATGAACACAAAACAATAGATTCTTACTTTTGTTTTCAGTTTGCAATGTCATTTGAATATACAGGGTGGGAAATCGAGTGGTTTCTTTTTTATTCATAGGTTATTTGACAGCTTCTTTCATTTTTAAAGTTTTTTTTTTTGTATTATATCCAAGAGATTTAAACATGTTTTAGGGTCTCCTGCCCAGATATGCGAACTAGATTCAAGCTTTGGACAGATGAAGGCTTTGTAAATTACAGCCAGATCAGAAGAGTTGAAAATTTTCTTGCACCGTCAGAAAAATCCTAAGCACCTGACAGCATTTTTTGCAATATCAAATATATCATCATTCCATAAATAGTGATCTGTGATACACATACCGAGTGCTGACAGTTGATTAGTTTTCTGGGTGCAAGTGCCACTCATAGATATTGGCATCGGGGGTATGTAACATTGAGTTTTCGAAGCATTAAATTCTACACGATTTCTGACTCCCCATTGGACAATGCTGTCAAGACCAGAATTTAATGAGCTCATCATACGCTGCCGTTTAAGTTCCACATCGGAAGGATAAGTTTGTGAATCTAGAAACGAGTTTGAAAAGCTGAGGGTACTGTCGTCGGCGAAACAGTTTAATGGATTAGAAGTGGCAGACGTAAGTATCATTTAGGAAGGAAGGAAGACAGTCGGAGACAAAACGAAGCCCTGGGGGACAAAAGCATTTATTTTATGAATTTCAGTCTTGAAACCATCGAATACAACTTGTATTGAACGATTAGAAAGGTAATTTCTAATACAACGAAAAGGAGATTCATCAATACCAAAAGCACACATTTTCGATAAGAGAGCTTGGTGCCAAACTCTATCAAATGCCTTTGAAATATCAAGTGCAATAATCTTACTTTCTCCGAAACGATGTAAAGATTTGTTCCACTGTTCGGTGAGATAAACCATGACATCACCAGTGGACCTTTTGCTACGAGATCCATACTGTCGGTCATTAAGAAGCTTCCGTTCTTCAAGATATTTCTTGAGGTGATTATTAATCATGTTTTCATGACCTTGGAAAGAAGGTACGTGAGTGCTATTGAAAGAGACCTGTACAGTAGGAAAGATGGAAAAGTTTACGTAGTGGTTTTTCCTGAGGATGACGTGGTGTTTTGTACGTTTTTTACAAATAACCAGAAATTTGTATTACCTTTGGGACATTGTAGCATGTTTTGCCTTAATTTTTGATCATGCAAATTTGGTTAGTCGAATATGACCATTACAGGTCTTTCTAGCTTGTTTGAAATTATTCCGGTTTTCCTCAGTCGGGTTGGCTTTATAACAACGGAAACTTACATCTCTGAACCTAATAACCACTTTACAGATCAAACCAAATCATGAGTTCTCTTTAGGTTTGATAGATTTCACCCTATTCGGGTTAAAATTTCTCATTCCACAAAGAATTAAATTTGTTACCATATCTGCGCTGGAATCCACGTCACTATCGAAGTGACCAGTTATAGTTCCTGAAGAATTCATTGAGACCGTTCCATTTGGCTTTCTCATACTGCCAAACGGTTCTCATACGAGTTTTTTTTTAACTCAGCAAAGATCTTAACACACCTTTCTTCCGGTGTTGACTGACAGAATAACGAAAGAAACATGTAGTGGAAATGGCACTTATAAAACAGTTATGCTTGGCTATATTCTTAGCTATTGTTCAAGCCTTAGACAAAGTTTGACACTTGGGACTTGAATAAAATCTGCCTAGGGACCTTCCTAGGCAATACTACGAGCTACTTAGATATTATGTTATACGACCCGACTCTTTAGAGTACTGTACGATCAACATTACTTGGAACTAAAGAAAATAGAAGCTGGAGTACTCAGGGCTGCCAGACGTCCCGATTTCGACGGAACAGTCTAGACATTTAAACCCCGTCCCGACTTTATTTTTATTCTACTTCGAAATATTTTTTTTTTATATATAAGAAAACTATTACTTATGTAATCATTGAAATCGTGTTTTGGGTTTGAACCCTAAAGTGAAGGCAATTGCTTGAGGCGGTTTTATATGCCAGACATATGTAGATGCGACTTGACTCGAAAAATCAAAATTGTTTGCTTAGTACTTGAATCGGTTATTTCGAAAACGTTTTTTAAGTCACACTGTTTCGTTCCCAAAACAAAATGGATTTTAAATATCATTTATAGTGGTGAATATACATATTATGGAAATTGAAATATATTCAGCTAAAAATTTTTTTAACAAGAAGAGGGGAGCAAACTCTTGCACTTTATAGCTACAAGATGGCTTTACGAGTATCTACTACCGTATTTTTATGATTATTTTTAAAATAAAAACGATTATAGTTTTCTTAAAAATTTTTGTTTTACAATTTATTAAAACTTTTATGTTACAAAAAATTATTTAATATAAATAAAATTAGCGACGCGTTTCAGAACTCATGTTCCATCATCAGGCTACTTTTTACTCAATATTTGGATAATTTAAATAAAGAAAATTTTAGTTCTGGTGATAAATTGACAGCAAGACTTAACGACCCTTGTCACAAAGTCAAGATGATAACTAATTTTCTACAGGGAGTGAGTGTTAATATACTAGATTGGATATCTCAAAGCTCCGACTTAAACATAATAGAAAATGTGCTAAAATCTATACCAGGTTTATTGCAGAAAGTCATTAATACTCGTAGCATCGGAAATGTCATTTTCTATTAAACTACGCCTTTTTAATTTTTGTTTAATTTTTTTTTCAAACTCATTTTTTCCTCATAATATTTATTTTGTCAAAATACTTTTTCGACTAAATTTCTCTGAAAAATAATTTTCAGTTGCAGAACTTTAAAATAGAATTTAAATAAATAAAGTTTGTTTGAAAACTCATGGCCTAAACATTATTATGAAATTTTTTATATTTTTTTATCTGATCAAATAAAATATTTGAATAAATTTATACAATATTTTTTTTGACAAAATACTTTTTCCGATCATTGTATGTGTTATTTAATTTTGTTATTTTCTTGTTTATCCTAAATTGTCTTGATTTGTCCCGACTTTTTGATACGGTTGTCGCAGCATTGATTGGTAAGTGTTCTAGGACCAACCTTGTATCTTTTATATAGAAGAAAAATGTTGTCAATAAAGTAAGAATTTTGACGTAAAAACCGAGTATCAAATTAAAAGAAACAAAATCGACGCATATGCATTTTACAAATAAGAATCAGTGTCACTAAGCAAGAGTTGGAGAGTGCTGAAACATCTTCATGAATCGTACGCGATGGCGAGTAGGCGTAGTAGATGCCCTATGCCTCTTAAGGAGTTAAAACGGGCTTAACAGGAGAACTCTAGTAAATAAATTAAAATAAACTTTCGTTAAGTCAATTTTAAATTAAGAAAGAAAAATCATTTGTCGATCTTTCATATATTCGTCCTGATTTTACTACGATAAGAGGCACTACACACTACATTTTACTGTACCGATTTTTACCAAGTGTAAGAAATAAAATTTTTAGGAAATTAATCTTTTGTGCATTCGTTGCTCCACAAGGGAAGTATAAAGACATTATTTTAAATTTAGAATTTTAATTTTGTCAAAAATATTTGTTTTCACAACTGATATCAAATTATGCACTAGATTTATTGACAAGAAGGTTAAATCGTTTACTGATAGGTTCAAGTTTAACTTTAAAGTTAAATAATAGTCGACATTAGTGTTTTTGTAGGTAAGGCCTAATAACTGTAATTTTATAAGGTTTACTCCTACAAAGTATGTTTCACTTATGTTTCTTTTCCTTTTCGTATTAAATATTTGTAGAAAATCGATGAAATACATCCTTCTTGGCGTAATATTCAAAAAAGTACCAACAAAATTCACATATTTTGAGTACCGTATGTGGTATAACATCAGAACAGTCATAACTGGGCTATAAGCAATTTCAGTATTATACATTGATTCTCTACCGGACACCCTGTAAATAGTATAAAGATGATTATGTTCAATATGAATTCTGTTCTTTTGAATAAGTTTTGACAACTATGAATAAGTAGTTCTTCCTTAAGTTTTTCTGTTGCATACATATATTATCTATAGTTATGGAAAGCGGTACCAATCCCAATGGGACTTATCATGCGCATAGCCTTTGTAATCGGTTTCATGAGATTTCCCAGTATAAACATTGCCGTATTTCCATTGTTCAGTTAATTATAAGAAGGAATGCTCAAAAAAATTAAAGAGAATCACTTATTAGACAAGATTCATTCCCTTTTCTCCAATCATTTACTTTTGATGATGATGACGATGATGATATCTCAAATCATTGACTGAATGAAAAAAGCATAAATAGATTGTTACAGTCATATTATATAGACATCAGCACACCAGAGTAATACAAAACGAAATCAGATCATTATATTCAGGTGAATAGCTGATGACCGCTATAGCTTTGGTCTCTTACAACTCACAAAGTAAAAGTAGAAAGGATACAATGAACAAAATTTTTGTTTGCTTTTTATGAATTGTCGTGGTCGTGCCATAACACAGTTGCCTCAGGCTGAAAGACTGGATAGGAAAATATAGGAAGGTGAGCTGACCCAACAGGGAGACAGGTCCAAGTGAGACATTCCGAATATCTTATAATAACCGTATTGAAATAACCTTTTGCGATATACTTAATTTAAAACTTCATTTTAAAAAATATCCTGTTTGATAAGCTATGGTCTTTGTAAAAAAGGTTAGTTTATTTTTGATATTTCATAAGGGTGTACAGCCGCTTCGAACAATCATACTAGGATTATATCTTTAACTAAAGAAGAAATTTGACTATTCCGAAAGGATTAAAACCAGTTGTACTTACTAACTTTTCTATTAAACTTATTTTTTTCTCACTTTGCGGTGTTAAACTAAGGTAATTAAATTAAATTAACGTCACAGTTTCGTAGATCACTAGAAAAATTAGTTCCTTATATCATCCCAAGAAAAAAGTCTCACTGTTGGATAAGCTCCCCTATCTTATAATATATTCATTTGCTCCATTACACGCCTGCCGTTGTGAATGCAATTCAAGTCACTCTCAATCAAAGCCAACAAACCTGAATCTATGAATGAACCTTGGGCTGGTAGACCAAGTAAATACAAAAAGAATTTAAAGGAAATGTAAAAATGAACATTAATTTGCAATCACAGTCACAGTACCTAGCTTATCCTACTTGTAAAGATTCTATTACATCACTAAGGTCAATTTTAATGTCTGAGTGCCTGAGAGGATATTTTGATAATTTGAATATTTTTCGGGTGTAACGACTTTCATTTGTGTGATTGATTTTTAAAGTCAAGACGGTAAATATGCTACAAACTTTAAAGGTATAATGGTCAATTTAAATAAAATTGAATTACTTTCAGGAAATTCCTTTGCAAAGTTCTAAATTAATTTATAAACTATCGGTTTGTATTTAAAACGTCTTGACAAAGTTCAAGTCTCTAAAACTCGGTTTATTGATCAATTAGAACTCGATTGATCTCTAACCCATAAATCTCAGTCTGAGATAGAACTTCGATTAAATAGACACCGGAATTTAGGGGTCTAGAATATTAGAACTCGATTAAGCAATGCTTTTACTTCTTTTAAAGGCCTAATTTTAAGACCACAAGGACATATAATGTGCAATGGTAAAATATTTTTAAAATGAATAAAAATAAATGTGGACGGTTCTCCATACGACATATGTAAATAATGTAAAATGTATAATTTAAAATGTTGTGGACGACAGTTTCATAAAGTGTAACGTGCTACAAACAAAAATATTTTTGACAAAAAACTCAATTCACTGTTTTTTTTTTATAAATACAAAACATGAAAACAAAATGTTTATCACCTAGAAAATTTTACGAATGAAAAATGATTGTATCTTTTCAAACATTTAAACTTATTTTGTCTTACAAGAAATATTGTTTTCAATATTCAAAAAAAAACCTTCAAAAAAATAAAATTGACAGTTTTCTTAAAAAAAAAAACCTAAACAAAACATTACTAAAAGTTGGTTAAAATTGCAGTTTAATTAATTGTTGACTTAAATATCTTTTTAAGAATTTGAGATTTTGGCTTCGAACTAATTTTATAAAAAGTTAAGATCAGTTTTTTCATTAAAAAATAAAATCTACAAAAAAAATAGTACGCAAAATTGTTAAAAATTGATTTTCGACTAAAAATCTCGCTTACCAAAATAGATTTTGAAATCAAACTATTTCGTCACATGCAAGTATTTTAAATTTGTTTGGAATATTCCAACTGACAACTTTGTTAACAAAACATGAAATGCCAGTTTCTTTTTTAAATTATGTCGAGAAATGGCATCCAATCCATGCACGGACAACGTGACCAGTTAAAAGTGTGGATAAATCTATGTTTATAGAAGATAAGACGCCCGTTTTAACATTCTGTCCGTCTGAAAAAATATTTAAAAATACTGAACTTTTATCGATATTGTTGCATTTTTCATTTCGACTATAATTTTGCAATAAAATCATTCTATCTATTTCTATCCTTTAAATTGCAAGCATTATATGATAACCTAGCGATTGCAGGGCTTTAATATCTGAATTAATGGTTCAAATTTTCAAGAAACATTGGAAAAATTAAATCGAAACCAATTTCTTCTGATCTTTATTTTTAGTACAACACGAATATATATGTACATTTATTAAAAAAAAATTAAGAACACTAATCTTAAATCCATTAAAACGCTAAAACACAATTTTCATTTTAAAAAAAGTAAGAACATCAAAACTTTAAAATAAATGTTTGTTACAACAGAAATTGACAAAAATGTCAAAATTTTTAGATACAGGTGTTACAAAAATAGCATAAAGCATGTTAGAACTCAGTAACATTCATTTGAGCCTTAAAGTGCGAAGTACTCAAAAATGATTTTAAACTGAGTTTTACAGATATAATAAGATGTGAGGAAATGATGGAGTTGAAAATATTTTTAAAATAAGATAAATCGAGAATTACTAGATCGAGTTCTTAAATTATTTTAGAACTTTGTCAAGAAATTGGCCGTTAGAATTATTTAGAACTCAGACATTACTTTACTTTAAATTGTTTATGTAGAACTAGGGTTAAAATGTATTATAAGTTTGAAGGACCTAGTTCTCTGTTTTTTAAGGTTGTACCGAAAAAACTCTTGCTTTTACAATAACCGTGAATGTTTTAAAAAGTATTTCGAACAAAATATTGTATATCTCATTTAAGCGAAAGTTTCTTGTAATTATTATTACAATATTTTGAAAATAAGTTTATTTCTCTTATTTCTCTTGATCTGCACGAAACTGCAATGCAAAATACGAAAAAATAATATAATTTTAAAACACCGTAAGAAAAATTAAACTAACTTTACTCGTACTCTGTAATCTGGCTTGCTATCAATTAAAACGGAAAGATAAGAACATTAATTGTCTGTCGAAAAAATCAATTTGGTTGCAATTATTAATTCTTCAACACATTTAAAATTTCGTCGTCATCGAGGAATAACTGAGAATTAAAGACAGTTTTTGTAGACAAATATTCAGTATTTCAGGGGGAGGATGCGGAGTCATAGGGGCATGAGTCATAACCCCACCAGCCAATTTAATTTTGTTGACTTTAAATTGCTGAAACTAATCTTCTATTCCATCATAAATAGCATTGAAACATTAAATACAAATAACTTTTAAGATCTTAACGAACTGAAGAAACCTATTTTTGAGGTGCTTCTGATACTCTAGAATTGAGATTAAAACATGAATTTCAAGAATGAAAATGCCCCAAAAACAGCAAAAGTAACAGTTTCTTTAAATTAGTAAATAATTGAAATACATAATTTACGCTTTGTATCTGCGAATTTAATTTAAAAGCTTTGAATATCTCGAGAAATCAAGTGACATACGATTCTGTAACGTGATTGGGACACTATACTTCCTTCACAACTTATTTGTTTGCCTTAATGTGTTTTTACCCATTTCCTTAATTTAAGATTGAAACATTTTTGCAACACAGTTTTTGAAGCGTATTAATCATTTACAGAAATGAAAACAAGTACAGGATATATTATGTTGGAAAAAAAGCTATGTTTCAACACAATTTCTAACATTTCTGCATGAAACGCACCCAAAACCCCGCTAAACTATTGTATGTCAGCTCTTAAATAGGGCATATTTTGAAAACTGCTGGAATCTCGAAATGCTTTTATATGTACATAGGTAGTCATGGAAATTAAATAGTTTAACCACGTTTTGGTCAAAAACAGTGTTTTTAAGGAATATAAGAACAAAAATATAAAATTAAGATAAATTTTTGTTATTTTATTGTATTTTTGTCAACCGCCAATACAGGGCATTAAAGAACATTTTTAGGCGGTGTTTGAAAATTCTTAATGTTAAGTGTGTGAACTTCCAACCACCTGATTAAAAGTCTGGATCTGGATTGGTGACATTTCAAATAAAACCACTGAACTGAACCTCCTTTCCCTAAATCGATGATTCAAACTTATAAAAGTTCTAAATCAAACAAATATCTAAAAATATTTACAGGTAAATCGCGGTCGAGTTTAAACAGTGGTTTTGACGCCACGTAGCTGAGAATAGTTCTCTTTCCAAAATTACACAATAGGTATGTGAATGTTATAAAAGAGTCATATAATTGTTTATAATATTGTTTCAAATTCTGTTAAAATTTAAAAAAAAATATGACCAAAAAGTAGGTTGTTTAAGATATACAATTTTTTCAAGAGAGTTCTTAGAAGACAAATTTAGTATCACAATGACCATTGTGTCCTAGCTACGATAGTAAAATTGTCTTGGGTGAGTTTAATGCCAAGTTAGGAAGAACGGATATCTTTGGTGGAATAATCAGAAAAAAAACAGCCTGCACGACAACACTTCCGATAACGGCTTCATAGGCTCATCGATTTTGCTGCAGGGCGAAACGTCATTTTAGCCAGTACGCACACCTCAACATCCACAAAGGAACTTGGAGTTCTCCAGATCAATCTATTGTCAACCAGATTGACGAACTTTCCGAGTTGCTTACATTGACTCAGACCACTACTTCGTTGCAGCAGGTATCACTTCGCGTTTCCAGATCACAGTCAAAACAGGGAGATGCTGGGAGAAGATACAACGTCAAATGGCTACAATAGCATGGGATCATCAAAACCCTCTCCCACCGAAGTCACAAGCAAACTCTTTCGAAATTCTCTACTACCAACACAAAATATTAGGAACCAGTGGCGCCCCTCTAACGTGCTGGGTTTTAAGCACCCAAAAAAAACCTGGTTTGATAAGAAAACAGGCACTCAAAGCGGCGTTGCATAGATGAACGAAAGCAACTCATGAGCTCTATGAGCAGAAGAGGAACATCGACTTCTCAGAAGGAAAAAGAGAGAGCGATCAAAGATGTTGGGAACTTCAAAAACAGCAATGACGTTCGAAAAGTTTATAATCTGGTGAAACAAAATTCTCAAGAACATAAACCTCATATCGAAGGTTCCAAAGACGGAAGAGAAACATCAGAGTGGAACCGCAGTCAATGCTAAGGATATGAAAACACGTTGATGACAAGATATTCCTTTCAAGATAGATGATGAAAGCCAACAATCCCGTCTTCCCGACTTGGACGAAGTAAAGATTACCATTTCTAAGCTTAAGTATAACAAAGCCGCTGTAGCAAGATGGCTTGAATGCCGAGCTCTTCAAAGCAGATGGAGATAAATTGATTAGAAGCATGCATCAACTTATCTGTAAGATATAGTCGGAAGAAAGCATGCCCGATGAATGGCACTTTAGTCTTGTTTGCCCGTTGAAAGTGTTTCTCATTAAAATAGTTGAAAGTGATACAAAACCTTACAAGACAAAATGTCATCTGGTATGAAATAGAAAAGTTTATCTTTAGACCACATCAGTATGTTGTTTTAACGCAATTTAATAGGTGATTTGTTTTGGATCAAGAGAAAAATAAAAATGCGGCTTTATATCACTTTTTTGGAAAGTAAAACTCAAATTGTAGCATACATTTTGGCAAGAAGAAGTTTCTTTCCCGAAGATCGTAGTCTGGTCTATTGTAAACCTTACGGTTGGTTTCCATGAGGCAAGGTTACTTTAGTTCAGGTCAGCCGTCAGCATCAAGCTGCTCACTAGGTTTATCCAGTCTTTAAACCATCCACTTCGGGATTGGATTGTTTGAAGAACGGCTTTCTTTGGAATATACTAACTTGGCATATCAAGAGCTTTGAGGATATAATTGGCCAGCAGCTTGAATGTTTTTATGAATAAAGGCGATACACCCGTTTCCAACATGATCATGTAGTTTGGCGTACTCGAAGGAAGGTAAAAAATCCATTTTATGTAAAATCTTAGCAGTTCGTCCACTTGTTTAAATTTCCGACTGCATAAAACATAACTGATAATGATACAGCTTCGAAGACCTCGAATTAACTGGTATGCTTATTTTCCTTATTAAGCATTGCTTCCATCCTACGTTAACAAGTTCGTTAGTAAGATGTTTTTTCCATTCTCAAGTTTTTAGTAAAGCAGACTCCTAGATATTTGTAATCTTTCACCAACTCTACTCTTTTGCCATTATAGTTCCATTGTTCACTTGCATACGATCTTCCTCCGCAATTCCTAAAAAACATCACTTTAGATTTATTTAAATTTACCACTAGGTTCCACCTTTTACAATATTCAGCAAGCTTATTTATCATTAGCTGAAGGGACTGCGAAGTACGCCTGCGTACCCGATTTCTGTTGGTAATGCTACTACTATATCTTTAATGAAGACTGCAAACAAACTTGGACTGAGTGCACAGCCCTATCTAACTCCTGATTTCGTTTGGAACCACTCTGATATGCATTGGCCACTCCACGCTTATGCTTTGGTAGTCTTGTATACATTTTTGGACCAAACTTAAGCGACATTTCTATTTAGAAAAACTTGTAAAATAGGGCATTGCGATCCACGGTGTCGAAAACAGCTTCAAAATCCACGAAAAATCCAAGTAGTTTCTTGTTTCTCGATAGAAACGAATTTGTAAAATGTATAGGGAAATAATAATTTGATGATAACATTTAATCTTATTTCAAAGAAGATCACTGACAACCAAATAAAAAGGCACTACTTAATAAAACAAAATATTTAAGCCAACTTCCAAATAAGTACCGAAACATTTCCCAAAGCTTTTCGATTAGCAAAAATGTTAGTTTGCTTGTATTGTAAAAATCATATAATTATTTAGTTTCATTCAACTTTAACGTCACTCATGAGCAATATCACTTGCCTATCTATACGATACGAGAAAGATAAAGGACACACTTATTTTAATGATACCCTAACCCAACCATTTTCATTACAGACAAGACCATCAAAACAATAAATTAACAAAAGCGAAATTAAGGCAATATAAACTGTCAGCGTTTCATTCTAAAAAGCACATATAAATAATTTACAGGTCATTTTAAAAGACAAACAATCTTATAATGAACATTCTTGTAGTTCATTAATATCACATTAAGTACATTTTGCACTTTGCTCGTATAAACAACACACCTATTCCACCTTCCTAATATCCGGCTTTCAGAATACGATGATATGGCATTATTCTTATGCTCTGATCACGGTGTTATAATAAAATAATAGTATAATAGCAATATGCTGATTTCAGTACGGCGGCGGCGGGTGGCGGAATACGGATGCCTCTAACCCCCTCCTAAAGGAAGCTCCATTAAAACAAATGTATAATTATAAAAAGTAAATAGGTTTTAGAGCAATAAACAAATGCGAATTGTCCTTTATTCTTCAATATTATTATCCTATATCTTAAACATCCCGCAACCTAAAACAACGCAAAGATGTGATGCTCAAGAACACAGAGGGGTAACTTACTTTAAAATCATAATTGAATTATGGAGCAGAAAAGAATACTTTTTGTGTAAAACTATTCTATAGGTACCGTAGTCGGGTTTTATTAATAAATAACGTCCATAATATATCTTTAACACGTTTCGGTCGTTGAATTATTTTCGACATTAAAACAGATTGGCAATATTCAAAAATGTGTTAAGTCTATAAAAGGTGTCGTCATTATCAAACATCGTGTTGTACGAGTATCTTAACGACTAAACACGGTCTGGAGTGGAGGTACTCATATTGGGTTACATTTGAAAGTGCTATTTAAAGTCATTCTTAATGTATTAAAGATGTTTTCAAATAATATTGCCATAGCGCGTAATGTAAGGTTATGTAGGCATTGTCAGTTCATCCTTCTACAATGTCAAATCCCTATGGCTTAATGATATAAAATTTGTAATAAGTTCAAATGAACATTAATTTTTGAGTTTGAAAACCAGACTTTAAAAATATACGACTATATGTACATAGCATGATAATGGATTTACTTTTTATACACCTTTGGTGTTATTATGGCTTGGTATTTATTAATTGTTAATGAAACAAGACCAAAAAATACAAGAATGATTTAATGAACACTTACCAATTAATTTTCTACGTTCATAGCTCAAGTGAAAAATGTCCATATTGGTAAATTACATACTTGATTAATTCTTCAGGACCATTCGCATCAAAGCATTTCATAAACGTCTTGTTAAAACTATGAGGAAATGTAGGTGCAATTCGTCCAGTTTCATTAAAATTTAGCAAGAGGTATGCGAGTCTTTTGGGGCTTTATAATTGAATTTGATAGCTGAAAGCATTGCTGAGAAAAAGTGCACCAAAAGTACAACTATTCCGAAAATTGAAATAGTGAAAATACTTTGAATGCATTGCATTTATACCTATACCGCTTACTTACTTAAGGTGGCGCTACAGTCCGGTTTGGGCAAGGGCCTCAACTAACATGAGGCTAAAGTCAGCACGGTTTCTAGCTATCTGTCTCCAGTTTCGCACGCCAATTTGGTTAAGGTCCTCTTCCACCTGCGTGAGCCGCCTGAGTTGCGGACTTTTTCTGCTGCGCCGGCCGTCCCTCGCGATTGGATTCGAAGACAGCTTTAAAATCGATAAAGAGATAGTGGGTATAGATTTAAAGTTCCTGGTTTTTTTTTCCTAGATCTGCCGTAATGTGAAAAATTGTTCGATGGTGGACTTTACTGGTCTGAAGCCTCACTGATAAGGACCTATCAGGTTGTTGACGAACGGCTTCAGACGTTCATATATTACGATAGAAAGGATCTTAAATGCAAAGTTCATATTATCTGGTTTTACATCAAGTAAAAGGATGCTCAAAGGAAGAATCAAGAAGTATGAGTATTTAAGGGTCTAACCAAGAAAAAAATAGGCCAAATTCTAGCTTTATAGCCAGCAGAATTAGTAGTTCAATTTTTGTATACAACTCAAGGACCCATAGAGGCAGTTGTAGGAAGAGGAAGAAGAGCTAAGAAAGGCACATCATTTCAGGAAAGGGTAATAGTGACAGCTGCTTTAAATTCAAGACGTTCCATTAGAAAAATCAAGGCAGAAGCTTGAGTAAATGCTTGTAGATCGACTGTTGCTTTGGGTGATACAGAAGGCAGATTTTATACGACGCCAAAGACCACCATTGAATCCTGTACGCATGAGCCAACTTACGGAACTGTGGAGCTCGATTTTAAAGGATCTAAAATGACGATCCGGAAATAAGCTTTTACGCAGTTTTCTGAATTATTTGGTGGACAACGATGGATTTTTCAACAAGATAATACCACATGGACAACAAAAGCCTGGACCCAGGGCAAAATGTGCACCAATTATAATGGCCCCATATTCTCCTGACCCGAAAATCATGGAAAACGTGCGGGGATGGCTTTCCAGAAAAGTCTACAAAGGAGAACGGCAACACCAAAAAAATCTGAGAGATTAGTAATCATGGTATTGGTAATAGAAGAAAGATAGAATTCCTGATTGCAAGAAAGTACGAGGAGTACGTACCTACAGTCCCTGGCCGTATTATTAGACGAACTGCAGAATTTGTATATAAGTTTATGTCTTGATTAGGTGAGATGACAATAATTTATAACGAATGAGTTGCTATGTAATTAGAGTATTATTTTGTTTATTATTTAAACATTTTAACTGAAAATAATTTACAATAAATATCACCTGTAATAAGAGAAACGACATTTAATGTTAATAAATTATAGTTTTAGCAATTGTTAGCTTGACGACAATTCTAAGTTTGACAATCTTATTGCACATGTTATCAGCTGAATATTTTGAAGTGTTATCCATCATGTTGACGTTTGGCGACTAATTAAATTAAAGAAACTGGATTTTCTTTACATGTATAATTATTAGATTATATGTTACCACGTGCCGACAAACGAAACATAATATAGAATTAAATTACGTAAAAACAAGGTCATGAGAACCGAAGATCGTTGCACTCGTATAGTGCAACGAATCAATTTTATTATTTTTTTTCCTAGAATTTAAACATATTAATTTATAAAGAAAAATACCTATAATAAAAAATTTCCACAACCATAAGTGCTGACAAGCACATTTACAATAGGTATCATTATATATTTAAACAGAATGTAAATTTAGTCTTAAGAAAGACACAATAAAGTGATCTTCAGTTAAAGAAATAAAGATTGTTTTTTTTAAATCACGAAGACACATAACACATAACTATTCTACGCAATATTTTTAACGTTCAAGAATGGATGTATAGTTACATTTTTATTCAAGATTGAGCTCCATGCCGCACAGCCCGGTCCATAAAATCTTATTTGAGGGGAGAAAACATCCCTCTGTTGGAGTGGCCGGGAAACATCCCCGATATAAACCCAATTGAAAACGTGTAGGAGCTTATGAAGAGGGAAGTAGCTAAAGATGCGGTCACTTATTGAAAGAGTAATTCAAGTGTCAAATCATGCATTGACAGTATGCCGCGCAGAATTGAGGCTCTTATTCAAGCAAAAGGAGGTCCAACAAAATATTGAAAAAATTACAAAAATAACAACAAAACTGAAAATATAAATTTAAAAAAAAATTCTTTAAATCTGGTACTTTATTTCTAGGAAGAAGTTTATATTCTGCAAACAAAATAATTTAAATGCATTTCAATATTCGAAAACCTGATTAAAATAGCTTGAAATTAAGATTTTGCATAAAATCTAAAGTGCGTCTGATAATATGGTCAGGGACTGTAGATAACATCAACATTTCATAATACAAGAAAAATATTAAAAGTAAAATAATTGAACTAAATAATTAATTCATAATTTAAAAAACGTTAAAAATTAAAAAAAAAAACAAAAAAACAATAATAATAATACAACAATTTGGTTGGATTCGTATACTAAAATAAAATAAATGAGCAATAATTTTGGTATGATTTGAAACACAAAAATAATAACAATTTTAATATGATTTGAAACATAAAAAAAAAAAAAAAAAACAATTTTAAAGTGATTTGAAACACAAAATTAAAAAGTTTTCAATAATGGTAACTGGCTGAATGATTAGACTTCACGTTGTGAAACTATTTCGGAAATGTAGGGCTTGCTTACAGAAATTATATAAATGGACCATCCTATAGCAAACCAATTAATATCTAATGAAGTCTGTTTATAGTGAGATGGCTTTCATTTAAATATAATCGACGAATTTCCAGTAATATCGGGCATACCACAATAAAATGATATATAATCTTCTATTTCTCTTCTGTTACATAAATTACACATTTGTGGAAGATCAGTTCGATGAGGCACATAGTTAAGATTTAAAATTTCATCATTTTTATCTCGTGCTCTAAAGATAAAAATGATTGTAATTTCTTTCATTAATTTTAGCAGTAACATTCGCAAATATAGAGCTCTATTCATCTACATTTGACTCCAATAAAATTAAGTGAGCTTCATGTGAGATATCGAGCTTACTCCATTCCTAGCAAGATGGTTTTATGAAGACTTCTTTCATCCCTCTTCATCACTTTTATTAAATAATCCGATTTCATTTTGATGTTTTGAGTATATATTGGTGTTACGCCAGACTCAACGTAAATAGCATAATTCGGTGTTGAATTTATGGTAATCTAAACAAGCGTTTGAAAAAATTTCTTTGAATTGCTCAAACTCCTTGAGAGCCAAGTATCCAAAAACTTGAGAACCGTAGCACATACAAGTGTTGAAAGTTGCTTAAAAGACCCGATATTTTGACACAAGATCGATTTTTGGATTGGCAACAAACTTTGGCCATAATAAATTCAACGCAATTTAGCCTCTTTGGGTTTTTTCTTTGGCATGCTTAAAATTAAATTATGCGTAAGCAAAATCAATACGTTCATTATTCAATGACCAATTCTCTTCCGGCAGACTTCTTTTTTGACGTTTTCATTTTTTTTTTGTGTTAACACGTAGCTTTGTATATGAAAAACATTTTTGTTGTCATTTTAGCTGGTAATTTAATTATCTCCCTGGCTGCTTTTTTTCTCACTTACTCCCGTGAATGTCTCCACTTCACTACACCAACACCAATAATGCGGAATGTGGTCGCCCTAAAAGTTTCTGCTCAAAAGAGTGCGATGATTTTTATATACAATAATTCAGGTTTATGTTTTTTAGAAGGAATTATTTTGAGCGGTCTCCGGAATTTTTCGTGGACAGTATGATCGCAGTACATCACATTCCATACCTTAGGGAAACGATCTCATACCAGAAGCAACAATTGATCCCAAAAATAATGTAACACTGATAATAATCAAAAATTTTAATATTTGATATCTTTCCTATTCCCGTTATAGGGTTAGTTCAAACCTTTTTGGGTCAATATGCAGCGGATTTTTTTAAATTTGACATATGCAAGTGTTTTGCATTCTTAAAAATAATTTTTGACCAACAATCACAAAAGGTTTTGCTAAGTTTATAAAAGACAAGAACAACTAAGGATAAATACAGAAAGCTTAAAACATATTACTTATTTTGAACCTTGAAATAAAATTTGGTTGTGGTAGTTTGCGAATAGGTATGCTATTAAATACAAGTCTTAAAAGATACCGTCATTCACCGCCGCCGCAGAAGAAGTTTTAAGTACATACACTCCGCTCCTCTTGAATAGAAACAAAATATTTGTTTACTATCAGACCGTGCAGCGGTTTGGTAAATATATAAATTCACCTTTTTGTTTTAGTTCTTATAAGATGGATCTATTGCAGATAAAACTACATAGACAGAATAATTCAGGAAAATACCATTAGCTTATTTTAACCACTTTTCTAATTTCTTCATTAAAAAAACTGTTTTTTTTTTTTTTTTGCGCCACTTGAATAGAAACGCTAAAATAAGGAAACAAATGGAAAAAATGCTGTAAAGAGGGTATTTTTTTTAATTTAAAATGATATTTTAAAAATGTGTGCTACAATCTTTATTTGAAATAACTTCAAAAACCCTGTTGGGAAGTGAATCTTACAGTTGTTTTAAGTAATTTAGTGAAATTGCACATCAACAGTAAGTGATTCTTTGTCATCATACTGTCGTCAAGAGTCGTACTCTGTACGAACCATCCATCCCCATACGTTTTCTATAATATTTAGGTCCGGGAAGTACGGTGGCCATTGAAGTAAGGTAACATTTTTCTCGCCTATCCAACTTTTAATGCTCGTTATGTTGTGGATTGGCGCGTTGTCTTCTTGAAAAGTCCATGGTATTGGTCCAAATACATTGGTAACCTTAGGGAAAGCTTCTTGCAATATTTGTTGTAGGAGTTTGCCGTCATTTTCAACGTGGGAAACTCCAGATCAACTGTTCCAAATCAGGAAATTGCCCCCACACCATTACACCGCCTTCTCGGCTATGGTGGCGCTCCAAAAACATTGGTTCCTTTCTCATGTCATGAAAATAGAAATTATACACGTCCGGGCCATCTAAATTAAATTTTTTTCGTCCACCACTTTCGTCCACTCTTCCTTCTACGTCATATTCCTTCTGCAAAAATCTATTCTATTTTGTCGTCTTATTGGATTTAATGGTGGTTTTTTCTTCAATTTAAGGTGCTTCATAATGTGACCTACGAATGACACGTCTAATAGTGTTAAGACTAGATGCAATACCACTCTTCCCCTTGATATTTTTTTTTTTTTATAATTAGCAAACACTAAAAGGGGTTTTCATACCTTTAATATGCCAAAGACACAGTGTGAACATTAGGAAAAGAGGGAAGGGTTGGATAGGAGGTGTCGGTGTACATTGGTTTTAAATTTCTGAACATTGCAATGACAGGGAAAGATAGAGCGTGGCAAGGCGTTCCACATTCGCGTAGTACGGCTAAAAAAAGAATCTCTGTACTTCATAGTACGGCCGAAGTTGGGCTCAAGAGTAAACTGATGGGCATTCCTAGAAGCGCGGGTATTACGGTTAAATTGTTTAAGGGGAGAAATGCAACTGGCTATTTCACTAGAGCATAGTCCGTTAAAATAACCTTAAAAAAGGGTGAGGCAAAAAAACCTTGCGTCGATGTTCGAGTGATGTAAACGAGTTGATGATGTTAATGTCACTAATCATTTTAAAAGCTCTTTTTTGAATACTGTCCAAGAGGCTTAAATAAGTTACTGGAGCACCAGCCCAGAGATGAGAGTTATATTCAAGTTTCGGACGTATATAGGTTTTGTAGATTGTAGCCAGATCAGACGGAGAGAAAAATTTCTTGCAACGTCTCAAAAAACCTAGACACCTTGCGACATTTTTGGCAACATCGCGTATGTGATCGCTCCACAAACAGTGGTTGCTGATGACCATTCCGAGGATGTCAAGATTTTCCGTTTCGTTGATGCAAGTGCCACTCATAGAAAGTGGCAAAGACGGTTTATCTCGCTTTAACGATGCAAGACAGCATTGCGTTTTCGAAGCATTAAACTCCACACGATTTTTTATTCCCCATTGTACAGTGCTGTGTAGGTCGGAATTTAATGAGCTAATCATATTTTGCCGTTGCAGTTCCACATCCGAAAAGGAGGGTTGTGAATCTTGAAACGAATATGAAAAGCTAAGAGTGCTATCGTCAGCGAAACAATGTATTGGATTAGAAGTAGCAGGCAGGAGATCATTTATAAAAATGAGGAAGAGGGTCGGAGACAAAACGGAGCCCTGGGGCACACCAGCGTTTATTTTATGAGTTTCACACTTGAATCCGTCCAAAACAACTTGTATTGAACGGTTCGAAAGAAAATGTTTAATCCAACGAAGAAGAGATTCGTCGATACCGAAAGCACGCATTTTCGATAAGAGAGCAAGATGCCAGACTTTATCAAATGCCTTTGAAATATCAAGTGCAATAATCTTACTTTCTCCAAAACGATGTAAAGATCTGTTCCACTGTTCGGTGAGATGAACCATGAGATCACCAGTGGACCTATTGCTACGAAAGCCGTATTGCCGGTCATTAAGAAGCTTCCGTTCCTCAAGATATTTCTTAAGCTGATAATTAATCAGCGTTTCCATGACCTTAGAAAGAAGGGACGTTAGTGCTATCGGTCGGTAATTTGTGGGAGAAGAAGATTTGCCTTTTTTTGGAATTGGCTGAACAGAAGAATAGGATAGATGGAAATGCGTACGCAGTGGTTTTGCTAGCGTGGAAGAATACCTCTTCAGAATAATAGCGGGGATACCATCAACGAAATATATCACGAACCAATAACGCTAGCGACTTGAATTAAGTTTTATATTATATATTTAAACGTGATACCAAACAAATACATTCTGGAAAAAAAACAACTAATTATTTTTTTTATAAATAAAAAAAAACTGCAAAAAATAATTGTCACCTCGAATATTTTACCAATAAAAAACGATTTTATCTCCAAAATAATTTTAAGCAACGAAAAACAAAGCTTTTGACATATGGTTAAAAAAAAAACAAGAGAAAAACCGAATTGACAGTTTTTATATTAAAAATAAAAACCTTAAAAAAAATAACGCTAAAAGTTGTTAGAAATTTATTTTCGACTCAAATATCTTTGCAAAAATTTAAGATATTGACTTTAAACTAATTTTATCTTATAAGAAATGTTGTTTTTAACATTTGCTTTAATTTTGAGAAAAGTCGAATTCACAGTAAAAAATACAAACAATACTTAAACTTGGTAAAAATTTACTTTCCACTAAAATATTTTCTAAAAATTAAAATCATTGGCTTGAAATTTAATTTATCTCACACAAAGCATTGTTTTTTATAAAAATCCAACTGTCCGTTTTTTCATAAAAAAATAAAATCTACAAAAAATAGTACGTAAATTTGGTAAAAATTGATATTCAGTTCTCGATATCTCGTGAACAATAGAAGATATTGACTTCAAATTAATTTCATACATCCAATTTGTATTTGTTTATATAATTAATGAAAACTTTTAAGAAAAGAAATAAAAATTGGTTTTCGACTTAAAATCTCGTTAACAAAAATAGATTTTGAAATTAAGCTTTTTTATCATATGCAAAATATTTTTGGCAATTTTTAAATTTTTTAGAATAATTCAACTGACAACTTTTTTAACGAAACACGAAAACCTACAAACCCTTTAAGAAAGACTAATCGACGGACGGAATGGGAAGTTTACAGTGTGGGTTGCATCCCAGCCTCTTTTTTGTGATACATGTTTTTGGTCGATTAAGTTTAAATTAAATATTTGTGATTATTTAATATTAAAGTGGTGCAATTCATGTTTTATTTAATGGATTTGTGTCATCTGTGAGCAAATAGTAAACAATTGGCATCAGTTAAAATTGCAAACAATAAAATAAGGACATTCGAGCCCAAACTAGCTTATTTAAGAGTTAGGCCTCTATTGCATTTACATTTTTAATGTTCTCTTATTTGGCCTAAGTAAAAAAGGCACTTACTTATGGTATAAAGTTGAAATTAAAAAAAAGTAGTGCAGAAATTTTGGTTAATAGATATTGTATCAATTTTTGTAATAAACCCAATTTTTATATACTTGCATTTAAGCCACTTTTGTCCTTGCTACGAGTATCTAATATAAAGGTAATAAACAGTAGTTAATACATTTTTCCAAGTTGATTTGTTATAAATTAAAACATACTCTTTTGTATTATTAATTTGTGTAGGTGTTATTTTAGCCTAAATTCTATAACGAAATTATTGCCAAAATTGATCACAGCACCCGAGTGCTAAGCACCAAACAAAACTAGAGTCGTCAACAGAATTTAGTCGCCAGCGGATTTTCAGCATTGTACTAAAAAAATATCTGTATTTTTATCGAGCTTTGATAAACAAAAAATACCTAACTTATTCAAAAAACGTTATCATAACTAAGGTAACCATCATTAAATAAAAAAATATACATTTCAGTATAATGAATAGATACCTACGACAGTGAATTCTTTGGGCACATGAATGAAAGATTTAAAAGGACAATATATATGTTTGTATGTGTTAGTTTAGCCTACGCATATAGCCACAACGATGTAATTTTCCGTGCAATCAAAACGACAAATGTCGTCAATTTTTTTTAATGTGTCACGTTCAATACTATGCTAAGGAAATACGTTGAATGCTCTTCAAAAATAAACACTAAAAATTCAAGAAAAAAAGTTCTAAAGGTACAAACATATATAACATCATTGGTTTAGTGGTATGTGTAAGCATTATATGCACATGTATGTAAATGGATACGCAAATACATGTGCACCCAGGTTTATAAGCTTGCAGAAGGTGAAAATATGAAAAATTGCCCGAAAGTTTTTTTTTGTCTTATATTTCGAAAATATATACGAATATATAGACAGGAGCGGACTGGGCTACCGGGAAGCCAAGATATTACCCAAAGTGGGGTAAAATAAAAGGTTTATAGATGCCAATCTATTTCTGTTATTTGCTGAACAACTTTCTCATTAAATTGAATGCAAAATATACTCTGTCAGTAGATACAAAATAATTTTGTAGATATAAATGGATATTTATAGACCCAATATTTACTGTTAAATCTTGAAAACTTTGGTAACTAGGTCTTCAAGGCCTTATGCCACAAAGAGATATCTAGTTGAAAGTAAGAGATTTTGAGAACCTTTTTGTTAATTTAGAGAATATGTTAACTTGGATATTAAAACAAAGATGATTCTTCCTCGTCACACTTTATGTTTTATCATTGAAATTAATTATTGGAATTTTGTTGAAAGGTTAGTTAAAACTTTCTTTGAAATTTTCTGTCTTTGAATCAAGCATTTGAGCTTAAACTTGATCATTAAAAGGTAAGTTCTGGATTAAAGTAGAAAAAAACTATAACTCATCGATTTCATTTCGACACCAACAATTTTGACTCTCTTACTCGTTTTCAAATCTCGAACCAAAATGTTCAATGATGAAAAAAAGGCTCCTAAGGATTTAAAGTTTAAGATCTCGGTTGCTGTTACTCCTTTTACAACGTCGGAAAACTGTTGAATTTTAATTCGGTCTACTTTTAGTAATGATGAAATGAAACCTTTTATTGGAAAACCCTAGTCAACAATAAAAAGAAGAAGGATGTTCTTTATTTAATCAATCATGTCGAAACAACCTTCATGAACGTGTTAGATTTTTTAATGAAATGGTTGAATCAGTAAGAAATATAACTTAATATTTACAGCATATTTCAATGAATGATTTGGATTCTTGTTCAACTTTAAAATTGCTGTTCTTATGTACAACATTATTATCAATTTAGTAGTTCAACAGAAAGATGATAGAACATTTTTTTGGAAAACACAACCAAATAAGTACTTTTTAAATAACGCTAAATTCGATTGGTTTTCGTGGAATAATCTTTTGTAGGAAAAAGTACAACCTTTCAAACTGCTGACTCGGTGGGTAATTTGTTTTAAAAAGAACCCAGAAAGCACTTTGTAGCTCAAATTAGAAGAGTGGTCAAAACATATATGTAATTGACCTGGCAACCACAGTTGTAAGGACTAATGACTTTTAGTGACTGCAGTCAGTAAAGTCAAATTCAATTCACTAAAAGTTAAAAGTCATAATTTGTTTTTGACTGTTAAATAAAAGTTAAAAGGTGTTTTCAAAGGTCATAAATTAAAGTTAATTGACTTAATCATTTTGACTTCATTCTCTTTTTCTTAAAAGTCTTTAAAGTCATTTAAAAGTTAATTTCAAACGTTACTCAATCTCTAAAGTCAGTAAGTCATATGAATGCAGTTTTTTGAATATTTAAAATCAGCAAAATTCTAACATCAAAAGCAAACGACTTGCTGACTTTTGAAATTCGTTCACATTTAAAAATTGACTTTAAAGACTTAAACAAATCAAAAAAATGCGGTCAAAATGGCTAAGTTAGTGGACTTTAAGTCATAACTTTTGACTTGTTTATTATAATTCAAAGTTATTTTGAAGTATAATAACAGCTGCTAATGACAGAAGTGCCATTTTAGAAATGTCATGTTGGAAGTGTCATTCAAAGCAACCTCGAAGTAGGCCCAACGTAACGCAGACGAAGCCGAGAGTGTTTGTGTTTCAGCCATTATACGCACAATAATTTTCATTCGTTAAAAAAGATAAAATTTGTATAGCGTCAAGCGAAGTGCACTCTTCTTCCGTTTTTTCATTTCATCGAAAGTTACAAATACTCTCATTTTAATGTGTTTATGCACAAAATGATGCATCGGTTTTTTATTTCAATAAGAGCGCTACACAAGTTTTTTTTAATAAAACAAAAACGGTTTTGGATATCAATGAAAATATTTATTGCTGTGAAAGTAAGTTTGATGACAGTTTTTGCAAGTCCACCACGGGCACGCTTGCAGAAGTCCAAACCCTGTACTCAATTTTTGACGGTGTTCAAAGCATAAATCGAGAGATACTGCCGCAATTTTACGTTCAATATTTGTACGAAGTTCATCAATCTTGCTTGTTGGCATAAACCATAGACTTAATGTAGCCCCTCAGGAAATAGTCTAACGCCGTCAAATCGCACGACCGAGGCGGCCAAGAGACTGGATCATTTCGTGAGATAACACGTTCTCCAAACTTGGTTTTCAATAAATTGATTGTGACATTGGCTATGTGGCTTGTGGCGCACACCACATGCCCTAAAAGTCCATATCATCCAATGTTGGGGTCAATAATATTTGGTTATCATGGAACGATAGCGATCCCCATTCACAATAACGTGCCGTTCTTGATCATCACAGAAGAAGTACAGCCCAATGACGCCACCGCACCGGCCCCTAAACCACACCAAACCGTAATTTTATCAGGATACATTAATAACTCATGGAGTACGTGTGGATTGCTGCTTGAACATTACCGCATATTTTGTTTATTGACGAAGCCATTCAGCAAGCAATGATCCTCATCGCTTAAGATGATTTTTCGATGAAAATCCGAACAATTTTTTTAAGTTGTTGTTCAGCCCAATTCTAGAACATACGACACTTGTGGTGGTGAAGCGGCTTTAGTTCTTGCGTCAAAATAATCTTGTAAGGATGTTCACAAAACGTTGAGGCCACTGACTCCGAATTTCGGTAGAAAATTTTTACAATTTCGACTCGTTGTTGGCTCGTATATCTTTCCATCATGAAATGGCAAACCTTACTGAAGAGAAATGTCGAAAGAGCGTTAAGAAATATGGCTACGTTTTGTTTCCCTGTCGCTCTACTTTTAAAGAGTCCCATTTGAAAAACCCTGAACAAGATCTAAGCTTGCAACGTTATATAATTCAACTGTGTTCTAATGGTGACCACAATGCTCATTCTCCTTCGTATTTTATGGCAAAATTAACTAAATTTTAAATCGTCATCATTTGATTTTATAACGAATACAGTTTGATGTGGCCTGGTATTCAGATTTACATTTAAGTTTCATATTGATTTATAAATCAAAAAAAAATTCAAAGTTGAAATTTAACTTGTATTGTCGTAATTATTTGGTATTTCACTTTATGTTTTATATTCTAAACGTGCCTAACTTAAAAGCATGCATATTTGATTTAAGAGTCAACAACAAACCAATTGCTTCAAGGCCCTGTAAAAGTCTTAAGACGGTACTGATAGGTACATACCTACACATTTATTTGGTTTCACAACAGTACTAGGTAGTCCTGATTTATGAAAATTTAAATAAGATTTCACTAGAGATGTTGAAAATGATGAAGAGAAGGTATTTTGTATGCAACAATAATAGTACCATGGTGGGACTTGACTCCACAATACTTTTTTTATTTTATTTTTGAGAAAAGACAAATCCAGAAAAATTATTTGGAATGTGAATATAGGTGTACCTATGCAAATTTAAATCTTTTCGTTATTCTTGTCCTTTTTGATATATCAAATGCTATATGTCTCACTTAAGATACCTACATACATGTGACTTTCGTCTTGGTCTTTTGTGATGCCTTAACGATTTTCAAAAAAGAACAAAAAAAAAACCTCCTTTTGTTCGCATTAAAAACGTATCTTACAGAAATTGAAGAAACGTGGAACTGGCTATGATAATATTTTCACTGTTTTAAATATGAGTTTTGAGTTGGTGTCAATTTATATTTTGTAGGCTTTAGATTAAACATTAAAACTTTAAATCGTGATGTTGCTGATGATGGATTCTTTCTATTCTTTGCTGACATTAGCAGCATCCTTATTGAAGGAGTTTATAACCACACATTATTTTACCTGGATTTGTATTGCACAGACTTAGAATATAGTTCAGTGAAGAATTTTGAAAGCACTTTTTAGTCAAACATTGAAATATATTTAAAACAATGCAAATTTAAAACCTTTACTTTTAACCTAATCCTAGGATTGAGATTTCTTGTCTTATTATCCCTTCCAGGAACTCTTAAGCAATATGTGGTCGTCTCCTGATAAGTGGTTACCTATACGTTTGATTATTTTAAGCCTCTCCCGGGCTATAGATATACTGACATTGGTGTTTTCTTTATTTATCAAAAACCCTATTATTGGAATATTATCGGACGAATTTCCATAAAAAGGATTAAAAACGCAAGTTCTGCCATCCTTCGCTTAAAATATTATATAGCCCCACACACTTTTATTGCCTTTCATCATCATAACCTGTTTCAGTGAAGCGAAGGTATTCAAATTGTGAATTATCATAAAAACTCAAATCAGCCATTTCAAACAACCTACCCGCTAACCCCCAAAACCCTTTATCACCTTGTAGTCCTGTGAGAGGAGACAAATAATGATGAGGATGGAATATTTTGTGTGTAGAATCATCGCAGATAGAGTCTATGTTAAACAGATCCTGGATAAATTTACGCTAATCTCCAAAGCATTTGAGAATATTAAAATATTCAAATTTTTGTGTTATTAATAAGTATTTTTGATGACGAGAGAAAGAAATTTTAGCTATGTTATAAGAAACCTGAGAGAGTTTTGTACTATCATCATCAGTGACGACGACGGCAGGCGTTGGAAATTATTTCGATTTGCATAGAAATTATGGTTAAAGATCAGAAGTTATCATTTTCGTCGTCAACTATCGTCTCTGATGGTCATGAAACTTTTGTTGGCATTATTCGACTTTTTTGTACGAAAGTAAATGATAACTGAGCGATTGTCATTAAGTTTATAAATGGTCGAAAAGGCAATATAAAATATATTTTAAACTAAGAACAACTAAGTATCAGTTGAAAAATTACAAAAATTATTATCGCTTCTTTTATAAGTAGGTTAAGTTTATAAAACTGTTGCAAAATGTTTTATGTTTATAATATTATAATGGTTATTTTCGTCAAGCTCTTAAATTCTCAAATGGTATGTTGCCAATGGAACAAAAGTTTCATTCTGTCAAAGTTTTAGAAAAATATCGATTAATAAAAATAATGTTAAATCGTTTATAATACAATGAACATTTATTAAATGAAGTATATCGAGCCTTTTCCTCCATTTTATCGAAAGCTACATTTTCAATAAAAAAGAAAACTTAATTTTAAAATTTGCTAATAACTCTTAAAGCCTTGTCATGTCTTAGTTTAAACATAATTAATAATTTCCAATATTGAATTATGGTATAAGTGGTTTGAATGTTCAGCAGTAAGCTGAATATGTTCTGTAATTTAAAAAAAAAATTCAAAATTTCTAACCATTAACTATAAAATCAAACAAATTTAATTTAAAAAATGTATCTTCAATTTGTTTCTTTACATTACGCAGTTCACACACAAAATTTTGACGTTTCAATGAAAATTTGAAGTTACCAAATAGACATACAAAAACTCTCCATTTAATTTTTGACAGCATGCATAACTAAGATATTTGAAGTTCTCTCTTCAAACTAATGTATAAAAAAAATTGTAATTGTGTTCAAATGTATTATATCCTTAAAATATTTCAAAAGAGGAAAACATATTCAATGTAGTGTATAAATCTGCAAATTACCATCATAAATAGGAACGACCGATGACGTGCCGCCTACTTGAGCGAATCCCAAATAATGCAGGTGGAATTGTGGAGAATGGTGATTGTGCGAGAAAGTGGAAAAAAACATAAAATGAATTGTGAAAAAGTTGAAATTTTTCTCATAATTTTATCCTCCTTGTTTTGATGGCAAATAGCTGCTGATTTCTACTTTTTAAACATTATTTTTCCCTGTTAGCCTTAACTCTCCACAACACAATGTCGTACAGCAAGCGCCACCCAGTGGCTCCGATTTCCAAACTAAAATTCGTGTTCCTGGATAGTATAATAAAACTTATAGTACTACCTCGAGTCTTTACGGGAGCGGTACCTAGTGGCAACTTGGAGATTTTTTCGACATCACGCACATTTTTTTAAATTCTGTTCTCTAAGTTGTGTATTCACCTTAAAACATATCTATTTAAAATACCTCCCTTCCTATCGCAATTGTTATTTGAATTAAAATTAGACCATGTCTGTTTTACTCTTTACCTTCCGTCCTTTTTTAATACTCTACACTGACAAATTTATGGTAACCGCAGCGCCCCGTAGCGGCTACAGAGAACGTGCAAAAAAATTAGTGGATAATGATACTGTTGGCACAAGGATTCATGGCAGTCAGCGCATGAATCTTCAATTAGAGATAGTTTTTTTTTCGATTTGACTTCAAGGTATTTCAAATAAAAGAAAGAAATCAACAACAAATACCTTGTAAAACGAAGGAAAGTTGTTCTTGTTTAATTGTGATTCGCTACGTTGTTTAATTAACGAATAACACAGGCTGAATTATGTTTTTGAAATATTTTCTACCTAATTTAGAAATATTCACATAGTATTCTTCTTTTGTTATTATAATATTGATACCGGTTGATATGAAATTATGGGAACTTCAAAAAAATCTATCTCCAATTTTCAGTACACACATTGACTTCCAGGTGGTGGTGACAAGCAACATACCAGATGTCAACAGGTTGGAGAATAGTGGAGTTTGCGCATTGAAGTTAATTGTATTATTTGGTGAATGGTTATAGATTTCAAATTTTATGGCGAAACACTTTGAACATTGTTAGGATTATAGTATTACTTACTTAATATCCAATTAAAAATTAACTAAATATTTAAAAATTGTAGTAATTGGATGGCAGTAAATAATTAAAAAAAAAAAAATACGAATTCCCTTTTATTATAAACTGTGAATATGAACACATCCAAACAGTGACGTTTCGTCATTTAATAGAACTACCGAAGCGACACCTTTACAACCGTCAAGAAACTTATTCTAATAGATTTAAATTGAGAGATGTCAGAAATCCAAAAGTCTTGTGGATTTAGGAAATTACTTAAAGTTTCAGTAGTTTTTAATGTTTAATAAAATAAAAGAAAGCAACGTATTATTTTGGCTTCAAAATGTCACTAATGTTTTTGGATTCAGAGCTTTTATCGCACTTGCTATAATGCGTTTATAAAATAAGGCTGAATGTGTCCACTTTCAGTGAGCTTTGTACACATGTTTATAAAACTTTTAGTCTATCTTTGTACATGGTGGAGGTCGAATTAGGCGTCATCTAGAAATTTTTCTTGGAACGAATAATCAGATACTTTGACAATTTGTGTCGGCACTGTAGTTTTTCGGTGTCTACATAAAAACTGATGATTTTTTTTGTGGAGATGGCGCGGTGGTCTGGGGGTATATTATAAGTGATTAAATTAAAAGAATCTTTTCCTTTTAGGTCTAATTTAAGACTCGCTTTATTCTTTTTTTGAATTAATAATTTATACTTTAACATCATCCAAAAATATATAGCTTTAACGCACCCAGATTGATTTTCGTCAAACAAATTTTAAGGCAAAACTAAATTTTAAGAGGATTTATATTTTAAAGTTTATCATAAATTTAATTTAGTCGTTAAAACTGTCCCACAAGTAAAACAATACGTTTTCAAATGTTTAAGCTGTCCTAAATTCGAATCTTGCCTTTAAATTTTTCTATCACATCAGGTTATTAAAATACGCCCTTTAAAAATTCAAACACCACCAAAATATCTTTTAACAATAAATTGTATAATAATTTTGCAAAGTACAAATCTTTCTCTTCTAGATACTATTTACAACTTTTAATCCGCCTACTGGTCTGTGAGACCGGGTATTCGAAAAAATGAGAATAACTTTCTTCTCTATTATTGTTTTTTGTTAAATTTGAATTTCTGTATTGTAATAAAAGAACTTGTGCTGATTTAATATCATTTTATCAATGTCAAGAGCATATATTAAAAAAAAATACTAAATAAATATTAGCAACACATTTCGAAAAATCTGCAGTTGAAAAACCCGGTCCTGAGACCGGCGCGGCGCGTCACCATTGATCAAAGTCAAATTTGCGTCACCAATTGCGGGTTAAGTATCTTACTTAGTTTTAATAAATTCTGATTAGTTTTGAGTGTTTTATTTGACTTTATGTGAAGTTCAGAGAAAAGCTTAAATTTAGTATTTTTATTGTTTGAAAAAATGAGTTTTAGGCTTAGTTTTGAGTGTTGATTTCAAATCCAAACTAAAAAGCTATTTTACAGATTCAGACAGCCTCGAAAAGCCTTGCTTGTTTTTTCGAGTTTTAAAAAGATAGCGATAGATATTCTTTATTTTGTGATTACCATATTGATATATACATTGTTATAACTTGTGAATAAATATTAAAGACATGGCTAGGACTGTCGTCTGCCTGAGGGGCATTCTTGTTTATTTATTGTAGTTAAGTAATTTAGCATATTAAAACATAATTATTATTTTTATTTTCATTTCAAATGACTATAAGTAACATATTGTAATGGAATAAGGACTTTTTTCTATGAACTTTTAGTTTAGTCAAAACAAATTTTTAGGGCTTTTAGATTAGTTAAATCAAAATGTGTTACGTAATTTTACTAATTCCAATGAATTTAATCGAAACAAGAACAACAATTGGGAGGGTTTTTAATGTAGTTAAAAACATTTTTAATGTAGTTAAAAACATTTTTAATGAACTTTTAGATTTTTCAAATCAAAACAAAAATTTATTCGGTGAACGGATTCTTATGCTCATCGATGATTCGGACTCTGTATTTTATCGCTTTTTTGTAGAATACATAAGAACACATCCCACTCTCACGTCTCACCATTTAGATAGTTCATAACCTCTTCAACTAGCAGTAAGTTTATTTCAAAGTGAATATGCCTTATCTCCCTCAGCATTGGACGAACGAATTGTATTACACCCTCACGCTCATGCTGAATACAGAGTGTGAAGAGATCGATAACCTCGTTACGATGGGGCCTAAAGTTTAGTCTGATCAATTCTCTCCTTATCTTAAACATCGATCCAATGATAGAATTGTTATATTCGCTGGTGAAATAGTTCCTGTCGTTGAGATTAAACACGCACTTTAAATAATATTGCCGTTCCGTTGGGATATAACTTTGTAAAGAAACTTCCTCAATTGAACCGCTTTAATACTCCAATTCAGGGTCAAGCCACCGTCCACGGCTAACAAGTTCCAATCTTTTATATTTACAACGCTCTAACGTTTATCGGTAAAAAGGAATATTTTCCTTAAGAAAACGTAATAGGCTTTCATCATACCTGTTCACCATAAATCAGGATAACTTGGGCAGTAGTATTATACACTCTATACTTTAAGTCAGTCGCTTTTAGCTTGTTATTAAAGATTCTTTTCCAATTTACACATATTGCCGATTTAGCCTTATTAACTTTGCTTTTGAAATGTTTTTCTAATTTCAAATTGAAAGTAAATAAATATAAGATATAACTACGTCTAAAGTTTTTCACCACATTTTCTTTGCTCATCTTTCGCCGTTCTGCCAGATCCTATCTTAAAAACCAAAACTTTTGATTTTTCCGGATTAAATTCTAGATTCCACACTTGGCAATATTCTTCCAGTTTATTGATCATCAACTTTTGAGCAGTCGGTGACTCCGCAAGGATGACACTTTCATCGGAAAACATGATAACTTTGATCCATTTGTTAGCAAACTCCACAATTGAGATACTCAACCAAATCATCTAGAAAAAGTGCAAATAACAAGGGGCTTAGATTACAGCCTTGTCTTACTCCTTGGTTCACTTCAAACCTCTCTGATTTTTCTTTTCAATTATAAATAAACGCTATGGTATGGTATGGTAATTGTTACAATTTTTCAATAATGTTGACACTCTTAAGTTAATTAGCTTGTATAGAAAAGCTTTTCTATTGATGGAATCAAAAGCTGCTTTGAAACCGATAAAAAAGACGTAGTTTTTTATTTTTTATTCCACTGTGGAATATCCTTTTCAAAAAGACGTTGAAATTCGCTAAGCTTGTTTTCGTCTTGCGTCCAACTGTTCACTCTTTCGTAAAGAACGATTGTGAATATTTTTAAGGCTGCATTGAAAAACAATATTCCTCTATAATTTGTAGGGTCTTCTACATTACCCTTCTTGTAGATTGGCATTATTTAGGCTTCAAAGATGTGATGTTCCAAATTGGAGTATTATGTTGAGCGCTTCTGTTAATTTGATCTTAAAAAATATCACAAAAACCTGATATTAATTTTAAAGTAGAATGCAATTTTATTGCCAGGAAGAAAACGTTGCAACTTGTTTTAAATTTTTGAAAGACTTAAAATTTGGAAACATTTTAAATATTATCGTAAGGGGTCCGATTTGTCAAATTTAAAATATTGTCATTTTTCGACGTTTCAAGTTCCCTAGAGACGAAATAAAAAATTTTTACAGATAATAATGCAGAAAGAAGCAGAAAGGGCTCTCAAGAAAATAAAAAAAGGTGAAAATGTTGGTTAACCCTTAAAATCTCACGAACCAATGACGCTGGATTTTACGAATAAAAATGATTTTATCTCCAAAACAATTTCGTGCTACAAAAAAATACGGTTATAACAACTGGTAAAATTTTCAGAAACATCAAATTGACAATTTTTTTTTATAAAACATAAAAACCTAAAAAAAAAAACAAAAAATTCCTCAAAGTTGGTAAAAATTGATTTTCGACTCAAATATCTTTTCAAAACTTTGAAATATTTTTTTTTAAATCCAACAGTCCGTTTTTTTCATAAAAAAATAAAATCTACAAAAAATAGTACGCAAATTTAGCAAAAATTGATGTTCGGTTCTTGATATCTCTAAAATTAATTTAATTTATCCAATATATAAAAATTTAAGAAATGCTACTAAAATTGGTATAAACATTTGTTTTGACTAAAAATCTATTTAACAAAACTAGATTTTCAAACTAAACTATTTCTTGATATGAAAAGTATTGTCGGTAATTTTAAAATTTTTAAGAATAATTCAACTGACAAATTTCTTAATCCAACACGAAAACCTACAAACTTTTAGTCAAAACAAATCGACAAACGGGATGGGAAGTTATCAGTGTGGGTCGCATCCCAGCCTTTTTTTTTCTTTTCGCTTTATATCTCTTTAGTTTTTAAAACTACATACATATATGTCTTTTTGCAAACCTACTTACATACATACATATTTACGTTTACGCTTCTAATTTTTGTGATTCAGAAATGATAAAACGAAACCAAGATTCCGAATTGTTTTTTTTACTAAATGTTAAAAAATAACCCAGTTCTTAATACCAAAACACATACGGCTTTTTTACCATAATAAACATCGAAATAATCTAAGATAGTTTTTATGATATCCGCTCGTGAAATATGATTGAGAAGATAAGTCAATACAAAAATTGCAAAAGATATGCAACAACGAACGAATTTCAAATCGAACTTGGCGACCTAATCGCGAGCTAATATTTAAAAATTACTTAAATAGATTAAATTTAAAAAGTTTAATTTAACAACAAAATCAAACATTTATTTAAATTGATGTATAAAAGTCAAGTGCAAGTGGAATTTTTATATTGTAAGACGCTGACGCTTTACTTATCGTCACGCTAGACAAATCCAACAGCAATAGGCCCCACAATACACCGCGTAGAACCATCACTCTTTCTCTCATAAGCATGTACTTATATTTTTGCTTTTCTTTAAATATTTACATTGCACCACTTTTAACCCCCACATACCATATAAGTCGATTAAATAAAGCTTATAGGAACACGATTTTATGAGCGATTAATAGATTATCAAATCTTTACAAGCTGATTGACAGTCTTATTGGTCTTTTTATGAGTAAGAAATACCAAAAATACTTATCGCAATACATTCGATAAGATTCGATATAAAAGCTAAAATATACTTTGACTTCTGTTCAGTTTACATATTCAGCATGTTACGTTTATTTTTAATATTAACCACGGTTTTTGCATTAACTGCTTCTTCATTCATTCCTGCTGAAAATTCCAAGTCCAAGGATGATCTCAGTGGTAGAATTGTGGGCGGAAAGTTGACCGATATTTCCAAACATCCTCACCAGATTTCAATGCGATACAAAGGATGCACTACATGCTCGTTTAACCATCGCTGCGGAGGAAGCATTGTAACACCAAACATTATCCTTACCGCAGCTCATTGTGTGAATACCATAAAGGATGCAAAGCTATTGCATGTCGTCGCTGGTTCGAATGAACGTAATGGACATGGATCAATCGTACCAGTTAAGAAGATTATTTATCATGAAGATTATCAGAAAAATGTGCGTTATGAAAACGACATTGCCATCTTAGTTCTTGAAATCGAGTTAGTATTAAACGATTACGATATAAAGACTATTAAAATGACGGAGAAACGACCATCCCAGAACGAGATCTCACAAATAACAGGTTGGGGCACCACAACACAAGGAGGCTATCCGTCTGATTTCCTTCTTGAAGTTGACGTTCCTATTGTTTCCAATGCGGATTGCGAATCACGTTACGGAATTGGAAGAATAAATCAAAGTATGCTTTGTGCCGGAGCTGTTAAGGGCGGTAAGGACGCTTGTCAAGGAGATTCTGGTGGTCCATTGTTGGTGAATGGTGTTCTGGCAGGAGTTGTGTCTTGGGGTAATGGTTGTGCACGACCTGAATACCCAGGTGTGTATGCCAGTGTAGCAGATTTGAGAACATGGATTGACGCAACCATTAAAGCCAACTCGTGATTTTTAAAAATTTAATAAATAGTTTTTTTTTAACTTTAAATTGATGTTTTCTTTAGTAAATTTTGAGCATATTCATTTATGGAATATTTTTGAGAACCGAAATTATAAAAATTGAAAAATCTATAAATTGGTAATATTTGGATTGAGGAATCTTTTTAAAAATTATAATTCCGGTTTTAATCGAGGTAAACAATATGTTCAATTTCATAGGGCGGAAATAAAATATTGATTTGTTGAGATGGTGTTATCTTTCGATAAACAATTTTTCACATTATTAAATTAAATATATATATGCAGCTGATAATTTAAACAAGTCATCGAAAAGAAGTGTTATTAGCCAAATAACCTTTTATTATTAAGAAAAAGGTCAGGACCATTCAAATTTCTACAGAAGAATGCTCAATTAAGATTTAACCAGATATGTATAGCAGATTGGTAAGTTAGAAACTTAATAAACAAAAACATAAATCCATATTATGTAGAGAAAATAGAAACAAGTTATCAGCGACCTTTAAGTTATTAAGAATTATTATTGGTTTACCTAAGTGTTTATACAAAAAAGATTTTCACATTTAAAATAGAAGACATTTTGATTTAATAAATCAGCACATAGATACACTACCATCCACTAGGATGAGGCCACACATTTTTGAATCGATTTTCGCTTTGTATAGCTGGTAGAAGTTTTGTACACGGAAACGGTACCAGGGACTAGGTACGTATTTAACCATTACATATTTAAAAAATTAAAGGATAAATTGGAAATGATCATTTGAGTTCCTTAAGATCAAAACATAAACTACTAAAAAGCGTATACAAAGATGCGTCACGCGGATGAGCCCACATGCAAAATTTCAGAAGAAAAAATGAATGAAATAAAAGGTTTTCCAATAAGGTCGGGCAGATGTTGAAAAAGAAAGCTATGTGTGAGGTATTAACATAATTACTTTTTATTTGAAAAGGTCATGTATGCCATTAAGTGTAGTATATGGCATCATTCAAATGCTCGCCTAGGCTTCTTACGATGAGACGAATCCGAATGGTCCAATTTTCAATGACTCTTCCGCATTGATCCGGCTGAATTTGAGCGATGGCTTGTGTTATGTTCACCTTGAGGGCATCGGTCGATTGTGTTTTATTTGCATAGACCTGCAACTTCAAAAATCTCCACAAGAAAGTCTAGCGGGGTCAAATTGCATGACCTTGGTGGCTAATTCACATCACCCCTGCGAGAGATGACCTTACCCTCAAATCGGTAATGCTAAATGTCATGGTTATGTAGCACTCGCTGTTGACGGTGACCTCCTCACTAACGTTCGTTTTCAAAAAAGTACGGACCGATTACGCCGCGCCGCCGCCGCTGGCCCAAAATCCACACCAAACGGTAACTTTGAGGATGCATTATCACATAATTAACCTCGCGAGGGTCGGTGTTTTCCCATATACGGCAATAACTGAATAATAGACAACAGATTTAACAGGTGCCACCAAAAAAATGTCCGGCACTCCAATTGAAAAGCCTCTTAATTCCATTTTATGGTTGAACAAAATTTATTTTTAACGTTTTTTTACATTGTTATTGACTATATCCGCCATTTTCTGATATATACTCAATAAGTTGGTTTGGAATAGAAATATCAATTTTGTTTTAATAAATCACATGAAATTTGGACCAAGGAATCACGAAAAGCTTCGATTAAGATGTCCTTGTCTTCAGATATAAATATGGGGGGCATTGCAAAAGTTCCACGTCTTCTGATTGTATTCAACTTCTAGCAACCCTCAGCTTTAACCTTTTGAAAAATCTAAGCCAGAAGTTCAAAAATTCTTTTCATATTGGAAATAACCGTTCCAGCAAACATTTATAGTTGATCCCGTTCATTATTGTAGACAAAAACTAAAAGTCTATGATGTCTTTCCAAAATAAGCTCACTCTTTCTCAGATCATGGAAATACAAGTTGTAACCAACGGGCTAAATTTGTTTTCACCCGAAAAGACAAAGCGTTTTTTAGTTTGTTTTTTAGTTTTTTTTTTCAGGATAGTATCACTTGTTTGTAATGTCCTTTTAACCATTGATACCCAGATTTTGGCCCTTAATTTAGGCTAATATGTAGAGTGAAATTTGGGACAAGCCATAGAATTAACCGCTTTTCTCATGATGATGTTGTTTATGCCATGTACCCTGTTTGATTGTTTACATATTTTTTTGAATCAACAATATGAATCCTTACAACTTTCTTGCTTCTATTAAGTCTTCTTGCTAAATCCTAAATCCTTGAAAGCATATATTTTTGATCTTGCTATAGCTATCAAAGTTTTTTAGAGCATACATACGTATGTTTCAAATTAAATTAAAACAGTGGTTAGCAACACTCTTTTGGATACTCTATACAACAGTTTATAAAAGATCCCATTTTCACCCAGGTATAAAAGGCTAAAATCTATTAAAAAAATGTGTGGCATCATCATAGTAGTTGGCAGTATATGCAACAAACAACAAATTAAATACTAGAAAATGTAAAGAAATGCTTTTGAAGAAAAATTTAAAGTATTTAATTTTTAAAGTTAAATATGAATATTTAAAGAGGATAATTAAAAGTTAAAGAAAAAAGGGGTAAAAGTTAAGAAAGTTCGGGGATATTTGGTTTAAATAAAAAAGAAGTTTTTAATTAATAAAAATTTCGTTCACATTTTTTGTGTTAGTATTGATGATAAAATCTACCATTTTTATGTTATAATATTTAGTTGGATAGTCCTTTGTTCATTCAGGACTAAAAGATAGTATTCTAACTCAGAGAACCTAACATAAAAAAAAATTGAAAAGTGGACGCTGCCACCGCAGTAATTCAAATTAAAACATTCATCTCCTGCATTACCGGCAATTGTTACTTCTTCCCAATTACAAAAGATGGCGCCACATTTCGAAGCTTTTGTGCTTTCTCTTTCGATACCGACTCTTCGCATTATTCACAAACTTCCATAAAACAAATTACCGATTACCACCAAAAAGAGTAATGATTGTTTTTCAAAAACAATTCCATGTCGGGAAAGCAAAATTAATGAGAACAGAAATTGAAAATTGAAAAAGGAATGACAAAACTGGAAAAGATAGTTGTGTTATTATAGCAAGCGATGAAGCGATGAGCGCAATATGGACAGTTCAATTTCATAACCTCGTAAGTCATTTTTGCAAGTTTTTCAAAAATAAAAACTTTTCTTAAACAAATTAAGATCCATATATTAAAGACACTTACGAGGAATTGTATTCAAATGTACAGGGTTATCAATTTTTCGGTTTCAAAAGTAATCGTAAATAAAACACATATAAAATATTTCTTTTCAAGATATTTCTTTTTTATTTTAAAGTTTGAACGTTGACTTTATGTGTCGAACACTACATCATTAAAGGTAATTTTCTTATTGACACATATTGGGCGGTATCTCAGCCATAACTTGACGAATGCTGGTTTTTTAGTGCTCAGAGTAAGAGGTTTATCTGCATAAACACGGTTTGATATCGCCAAGCCGAGAATTTACGCGGCCAGGAAATTTCTCTTGCAATAAAACCATATCGTTTATCATATTATTCCGAATTGATGATGACAGTCGTTCCATCGTCGTCGTTTGCGAAGAAGTAAGGTGCAATTACACCTTCGGACCAAAGAGCGCCCCAAACAGTGACTTTTTGTCGATGTAATGGCCTCTCTTTAATTACTTGAGGATTCTTAGAACTTCAAATGCGACAATTTTGTTTATTAACATTCTCACCGAGTGAGAAATGTGCTTCGTAGCTGAAGAAATTTTTGTTCAAAAACGCCGTCCACCGCCTGTTGTTCAAGCAACCATTCGACGTATCTACGACGTTGTGAAATGGTCAGCTGGCTTCAGTTGTTTTGTGAGCTGGACTTTATATGGATGTAGGTCAAGATCCAAATGCAAAATACGCCATAATGTGCCGTAAGAGAGTCCTAATTCCTGAGAACGACGAGGAATCAACACATTTCACTTTCAACAGCGATATTTTCAATGGTATGAGTGAAACGATGATGCACATACTTGAAACACCTGTAACCAATCCGATCTCTTTAAATTTCTTCACAATTTTGAAAATTGCTTGCGTAGTTTAACAATTTTTTAAACCATAATCTCCTCTTAAAGTGCGGCAGAATTGTCATTTTTGTAGAAGGTTTTAACAATTTGTATGCGTTGTGCGATAGCTAAGCGATTCATTTTAGTAAATGTCAGATCTTCAACTGAAAACAAAAATTGGTTTAATAACTTAATTTGACAGATCTCGAATTCCAGCCCTATACTTTTCGAACCGCAAAATGGATAACCCGTTTAATAGCTGTTTTAATATCCAACTGCTTTATTTTTCAAGAAAACATGATTTTCTTGCCCTTAAATTTTATACATACAAGTTTTTCCAAATTGTGAAATCTGACTTATTTTATACTTTTTGTGTTGTTTCAAAAATTCATAGAATTAAAAACAAAACAAAATTAGACATATCTAACGAATCCTGTATAAAGTTTTATTCAGTATAGATCTACTGCGTAGGTTTTTTTTAGGCTGCAGTAAATATTGTTTTTAAAAATTTCTAATCCATTGATTTTTCGACTTACGAGATTATGAAGTTTAACCATCGATATAACTTGTTTGTTTTACTTTTCAACTAAATATAATTAAAAATCTTTGATTTCTTGAAAATACACCTTTTAGTATATAAGATCCGAGGAATCATTTTTGGCCTGAAGACGCATTTATTGATATATGTACATAATTGATATTCTTAGTAAAAAGTGGTAACAGAATTCTGTGGCAGAGTTTTCAGATTTTCGCGGATTTCAACTGGAAGTCCTCCAAGTGTGATTATGTACATGACAGACGTCAAAGATATTTCTTTACCTTTCGCGTCAAAAATAAGCTACTAGCTCTATATCTATTTTTTTCCGCCGTCATCGATTCCGATATGAAGGTTTTAAATTCTTATTCCTAACAAAATTGCTGAACCCTCAATTCATTTTTCAGTTACGACCACAATCACTGATTTTCGAATTGGGGCCAAGTTAGTTTTTTTTTTAAATATATAATTAGAATAATAATTTTCTTAAATCTAATTGTAAATGTCCTAATGTACGAGTGTGTTTGTAATTATTTATTTATAGCAATCAATAAATCAATAAAACAATTCTTTTAGTTTGCATCTTCTTTTTATCTTATCAAATACTATTCAGAGTGGGAACATTGAAATATTGAAACAATTTATTGATCATCCTCTGGTGGCATCTTTGCCAATGTCAAAAGAATCATAGTCAGTTCTTTGCGGGAAATTTTGCCATCTTTATCGTATCCAACACCCCTGAGGATTGTCTCTTCAAATTGACTTAAATCCTGAGCATCGTAATCGTCCTGTTCGATAGTTTGAAATAAAATATTGAACAATTTAATTTTACAATTCATTAAATTTATATTCATAAATGAATGAGACAAGAGAAATAAGTATAACACTAAATGCTGCTAGATACAAGTATAACTTATGTCCATATGTAAATTGTCAAAAAATGTCTTTTCTGTATTATTCTTCGTCTGTATTATTTTTTTAATTTACCTTTTTAACTAACTCAAGTAGATCCTTTAGAAAACCTCGAAGCTCTTCGTTTTCGATTGTTCCATTGTTATCCTTATCGAATTTAAAGTATGAAAATATTTTAAAATATTAATATTTTTGCATTTAAAACAAAAATAAAAATTGAGTAAGGAAAATTTATGTTTGCTTTAGATTAATTTTGGTCTTTCTTACAATAATTGTGTTCAATGAAAAAAAGGTCATTTGTTTGATTTATTATTATGTATTTAAGGGGCCACACTTTTGAGTTTTTAAATTCCCATAGGAAGTAGTTGTAATCGGTCCAATTTGTCAAATTAAAATATTTACATTTCTCGACGTTTCAAGATTCCAAGAATTGAAATCAAAGATTTTTAGAGAGATGTCTTTGTGTGTGTCCGTACGTTTGGTGTACAATTTTTCGTTATCCATATCTCAAGAACCAGTGGTGATACCACTTTCAAATCGATGTTGTTTAACAGATAATGCCAACAAAAGATGCAGAAAGCACTTTCAACAAAAATTGAGGCGATGTTTTTTTACTACAGCAATCTCAAGGAAAAGTGAAAATTTTGGTTGACCCCAAACATCTCACAAACAAATAACGATAGCAACTTCAATTAAATTTTGCTTTACATGTATAACGTGACGTGATAATAAATTAGAATAATTTTCAAAAAAAAAATAATAATACAGAAAACAAAAAAGTGATATTTGTCAATTCGAATATCTTAAGAACAAAAAATAATATTACCTCCAGAAAAATGTACAGAAACATTTTGTAATCGAAGTAACAACAAATAAAAAGCTAAAAAACCACTGCTTAAAATTTGTAAAAATTGATTCTGGACCCGAATATCTTGGCAAAAATTTAAGATATTGCCCCCAAACTGATTTTAACTCAAAGAAAATTTATTTTTAAAATATATTTTTTAGAAAAATTGGTAAAAATTGATGTTTGAATCGAATATTTCGAGACCAGATTGACTTTAAAATTATTTCATTTTTGTTTATATTGAGCACGCACTAATGGTGTTATGAATAATCTTAGGACCCCGGCAGACTGCAGACTTTTTATCGGCCGATAGTTCAGTCGGGTTAGGCTGAAAGTGCGCACACCGAGCCAACTAAACAGTTTGGTTGGTGAATAGGGCGCAGACTATCCAACAGCCGGCCGACTATTCTCGAACTAGTTTGTAACTTACTGTGATTTGGGCGACGCCATATTCAAAATACACGCACACGACGCCAAATCACAGAGCGAAAACTGAACTATCGGCCGTCTACCCAATCGTCATGTATGCGCAGGCGTGTATGCGCCAATACTGATTAAACAGTCGGCCGATTGTTGGCCGACAGATTAGTTTGAATGTCATAGGGTAGCCCATCAAACTTTTTTATCAGTCGATACTGAAACGCAGTAGTGTGCGCATATGCATTCCCCTCCATACTGATTAAGAAGCCGACCAAACTATCGGCCGATAAAAAGTCTGCAGTCGGCGGGGGCCCTTAGAATCATTAAACACAGTGCAAGCAAACAGGAATGGAGGACAGGATTAGAAAGAAGATGTCAATGCACATTAGTTTTGAATGTCTGCACACTGTAATCAGTGGGAAATATTGAGCCTTGTAAAGAGTTCCACATTCATGTAGTGCGGTTAAAGGCAGACTTCTTATACTTAACAGTACGTCTGTAGTTGGAGTTGAGGGTAAACTGATGAGCATTTATAGAAGTACGGGTATTACGGTTCAATTGTTGGAGGATAGGAATGCAACTGGCTATTTCACTAGAGTATTGCTTATGGAAGTAGTAATAAAATAATGAGAGACATGAAACCTTACAACGCAAGGTGCTTGAGAGATGCAAAAATTTCAGTTAAACAAATATCACCTATCATTTTTAGAGCTCTCTTTTGAATTCTGTCCCAGAGACTCAAGTGGGTTATAGGAGCACCTGCCCAAATATTGGAATTTTTCCCAAGTTTTGGACGAATATGGGCTTTATAAATTATAGCCAGATCAGAAGGGGTAAAAAACTGTTTGCATTGTCGGAAAAAACCTAAACACTTAGCAACATTTTTATCGGTCAAATATATGTAATAACGTTTATTGTAGCTGAATTTATATAATTTTTTTTCGTATAACTAGATTGCACAATTTACAGAGAAATGGTATTTTCTACCTTACTACTGAAAAACGTATAACATTTATACAATAATAATATCACAGATACAAGAAGTTTTTAGAAGGAAAAGCTACATGAAAAACCTTCATTTAATTTAAAAATAAGTATATTTCCGTAAGAAGAGAGAAATGGGTTCGTGTGAATCACAAGAAAAAAGATGTTGTTTACATATCAGAAAAACAAAAAATAAAAACATAATTATGTTTATCACAGTTATGTATATAAATAATTTAAAATAATAAATAAATAAATGACAAAAATAAATATTTAAGCAAATAAATAAATAACAATAATAAATAATTAAACAAATAAAAAAATAAATAAATAAATAACAAAAAAAATAAATAATTAAACAAATAAATAAATAACAATAATAAATAATTAAAAAAAAAAACAAAAATAAATAAATAGATAAACACGAAAAAAAGTAGATAAATAAATAAATAAATAAATATATAAATAAATAAATAAATAAATAAATAAATAAATGAATAAATAAATAAATAAATATATAAATAAAAAACATAAATAATAAACAAGCAAATAGAAAAATTACAACACCTTAATTAGATAAATTTAATATTAAGTTGTTGTCAGAACAACTGCACAATATTTTATATCGATCGTATAATTTTGAGATTCGAAATTCGACTTTTTCAATTTTTGCTTCTTGGTGCAGATCCTCCGTAGAATAATGCCAGGGATGATTGAGCATCATTTTTAAAATTTTATTTTGCATAATTTGCAGCCTTTTAATATGACTTTTAGCACATGTTCCCCATACAGGAGAACCATATAACATTATACTTTGAAATATTACTTTGTATAATAACAATTTGTTTTCAACACTCAATTTGGATTTACGATTTATAAATGGATATAGAGTTCTTATCGCCATATTAAGTTTATTTAGTGTTTCTTGAATATGCAAACTAAATGTCAACGTTTTGTCCAGGTGCACCCCAAGATACTTAGCGCTCGATTTCCATTCAGTTTGAACCCCATTCAACTGAAGCCTATTGCTTGGAAGGAAACAGGCTTTTCTTTTTCTAGTGAAAAAGAGGGCCTGTGTCTTGGAAGCGTTTAATTTTATTTTCCAACCATTGCAATATGATTGCACTAAGAACAAAGCAGATTGCAGATTTGTTTCGATTAAGGAACCAATTGCATCTGTTGCATAAATGCAGGTATCATCCGCGAAAATTGCAGTTTTACAGTTATGGGGTTTCAGAAAATCATGTGTGTATATAATATACAATAAGGGCCCAAGAACGGATCCTTGAGGTACACCTGCAACAATTTCAATTACATCGGAATACCAATTATTAACGGAGACTTTGAAAGTGCGTTTTGTAAGGAAGGATAAAATCATTTTTACAAGAAAGATTGGAAAATTTAAAATAAGAAGTTTGTGAATGAGTCCCTCGTGCCAAACGGAGTCAAATGCTTTTTCGACATCAAGAAAGACCATTCCCGTACTTTTTCCTATAGTAAGGTTGTGTTTAATATCTTTCGTTATTCTGTCAACCTGTTGCACAGTACTATGATGTCTCCTAAAACCAAACTGTTCCTGTGGCAGGATATCAAACTGTTCCACATGTTGTAATCGTTTGATTTTTATTAATTTTTTCAAGCACTTACTTAAAGAGCTTAATAAACTAATTGGCCTGTAGCTAGAAGGCAGGCAAGCATTTTTGCCCGGCTTAAAGATTGGGATTACTTTTGCCGTTTTCCAAGTATTTGGAAAGTATCCTATTTTAAAACATGCATTGAAAAGCACAGTTAAAAATTGTATACCTTTTTTAGGAAGATTTTTTAGAAATAAATTTTTTAACCCATCAAATCCTGGTGATTTGGTATTTTTAAGACTTCGTAATATATCTTTTAAATCATCAGTGGATATAATATCATCGGTAAAATCAATAGTACTAGTATTAAGCCTTTGTATTGATTGCGAGACGTTGTTTTCAATATAACTGTTTATAGTTATATTGCTTGCAACTAAGTGGTTAGCACAGAATTCGGTTGCTAAAGCACCTGCTTTTTCTTCGTTTGAAAGCAATACTGTATTACCTATCTTAAAGGATGGAATGTGAAATTTTTTCTTCTTAACAACTTTTATAATATTCCAAAGGGGTTTACTCCCTTTATCTAAGCCTTAAAGCTTATGGTTCCAAGATTGATTTCGGAAATCCGCAAGCAATATTTTTATAATTTCGTTTAAGGTTTTTATTTCAGAGAAGTAAAATTGATCTCTTGACCTCATCCATAAAGTTCTATATTTATTTCTAATTTTTATGGTTTCTACTATTTGAGGTGGTAATGCGTTACCATTGTTCCGGACATTAATTTTTTTTGGAACAGATTGCTCAAAGCTTTCAAGTACAGAGTTCGTGAAAGCACTCACAGACTCATCAATTTGAACAAAATGTATGTCATTAGAATTAATGACCGGTATATCTCTTAGTTTTTGTCGCAAAATGCTTTTAAATCTGTTCCAATTTGTGTTTTTAAAGTCATAGACAATATTACATGTCTCTACAGGGGTAGAATTAATTCCTATAAGAACTGGCAAGTGATTTGAACTAAGATCATTTACAACGTTGGGTTGGGTAAAAAGCTCGGGCGTGTTAGTTAGGAAAAAATCCAGAGTGGAGGGATTAGTTCGATTATTCGGGGGAATGCAGGTGGGGTGAGGTGGGTATAAAATGTTAAACGGATGCCTTGAATTTAAATCTGACAAAATATTGCCCCAAGCATTTGCCCTACTACAACCCCAATTCCTATGTCTACAGTTGAAATCTCCACCAATAAGAAAAATATCATTTATCGTTATAAATTTACGGAGATCATTTTTAAAATCATACCTTTTGCTTTGCGAAGAAGAGCGACCGGGAAAATAAATTGAATAAATTTTAATCGAACGTCAAATATGTGATCACTTCACAACAAGTGTTTTGTAATGCACATACCTAAAACTGATAGCTGTTCAATCTCCTTGATACAAGTACCACTCATAGATAGTAGCATTGGGGAAGGGTTACGCTTTTGCGACAGTAGACAGGAGAGAGTTTTCGAAGCATACAATTCTACAAGGGATTTGATTTCCCATTGGACAATGCTGTCAAGTTCGGAATTGACGGGTGCCGTCTAGCTTTGCGGTTCGAAATTTTTGATGTAGACATAAATAAAAACATGCTCTGTGAAAGATTTGATTGAAAGCATGCTAGTTTACGAGATATCGAACCTCAAACCCGACCCGCCCTGTCTATTTAATTATAACATTTATCTTTAAACCCCTTCTTGCAAAAGTAGTGTTCTTCAAAACTGTTGGCTAGATTTCGACGAAACTATAGAAGATATCCTTAATCTGTTAAGCGTTACTTATTGACAAAACATCGCGCTAGGTCTAGGCAAAAGCTTTTTTTTTTTAAGTTGAAAATATGGTCAAAAATTTTTTTTTTTAAATCGCTACCATTTTGAGAATATCTTGTGTCTAGACCAACGTTCTAAAAATTAAGTAAAAAAATGTGTTTGTTGGTTGAAGGTTCCGAAGCTGAGATATCGTGCCAGCCTTTCTTCTCCTTCGCACTGGCAGTATTGAATTTAAAGTTCACATTTTATTAAAAAAATTCATCCTTTTTTTCGTTAAAGTTCAGGAATTGACTAATCAAATAAAAAAAAGTGTCTCCAAATATCATGTGTAGTTTTTTTTACAAACCATCCTAGTCCACATCCAAAGAACAAAGATGAGAATCTAAATATGAATATGAAAAGCTGAGAGTACTGTCATCAGCGAAACAATTCAGTGGGTTAGAAGTTTCAGAAAAAAGATCATTTATAAAAATAACGAAGACTGTCGGAGACAAAACGGAGCCCTGCTGCACACCAGCGTTTATTTTGTGGATATCAGATTTGAACCCGTCCAATACTACTTGAATTGAACGGTCCGAAAGGTAATTTTTAACCCAACAGAGAAGAAATTCATCAATACCAAATGCACACATTTTCGATAAGAGATATTGATGCCAAACTCTATCAAATGCCTTAAAAATATCAAGTGCAATAATCTTACTTTATCGAAACCGATTTGTTCCACTGTTCGTGAGAAAAACCATGAGATCACAAGTGGATCTATTGCTACGAAAACCGTACTGCCGGTCATTAGAAGCTTTCTTTCTTCAAGATATTTCTTTAGCAAACAAAATTAGGGTTTACATGACCTTGGAAAGAAGAGATGTAAGTGCAATTGGACGATAGTAAGAGGGTGAGGAGCATTCGCCATTTTTAAAGGACAGGCTAGACAAATGCTGTTTTGCATTAACTCTGAAAGAGACCTGTAGAATAGGACAGATGGAAAAGCTTACGTAGAGGTTTTGCCAGCGTTGAAGAACACCTCTTCGAAACAATAGTGTGTATACTATCCGGGCCAGCGGATTTGTTTCTGAGATCTTTTAGTGCTCTAGCAACTATACGAGTGCGAAAGGAGATTCGTCCCATAGAACTGTTCACGCTTTCACGTACAGGAGGAGTCATGACACTCATTGGCAGCATTAAATTAACAGCAAATTGTGCTGCAAGCAAATTAGCTTTATTAATCAAGCTTAGAAAAGCAGTGTAATTGAAAACGAACGCAGGAACTAACGATGACGAAGCGTTGCGCATATTTTTGCTAACGTATCCTTAAAAAATCCAATCGTTGTTTTTTTTTATAAGACATAAGGCCTTTCTAGAAATGCTGATAAAAATTGGGTTTTGACTCAAAATGTCGAGAACAAAAACAAATTTTGAAACCTTACTCTTCTATCATATGAAAATATTGGTGCTAAATATTTGGTTAATGTTTTAAAAAAATTCAATTCAGTATTATTGAGTTTTACAAAAATCAACAGAAGGGCACGGATGGGAAGTCAAAAGTGTGGGTCAAATATCTGCCTCTTTTTTTATAAACTTTCATTTAATTCTCCATAAGGACTTAATTATTAATTATTTAAAATACAGACCAAATGTTACAAGAAAAAGTTTCTTTTACTTACTCTGTCGTACAGCGAAAAAACTTTTTCAATATCCTCCTTTGTCAACTTTGCAGCACCCTATGATTAAATTAGTTGAAAAATACAATGAAATGAAATAAATACATAAGTTAGGTATGCATGTTTTTATGTGGATGTACATTGTACATTGCTTTAAAATTTATATTTACGAAAAGAAATAACAAAATACATACATATATCTATAGTTTGTATTGATTTTATTATTGATATCAAGTTGAGAACAAAAGCATTTACTTAAAGAGAAACGATAGTAATGAAGCATAAAGAAGGGTAAGAGGGCAAAATTAACTTCAAATAAATAAAACAAACCAAAACGGAAAGAGGCAATACACTTTTTTTAAATAACAACAGTTTACTATTACACTGGCCAACAAGGTTATGAGCTCTGGTAATCAAATTTTACATTTTCTAAGGTTATTGATTGATTTAGATATTAGCTTAGAATCCGACTTTAAAATAGTCTCTCACCTTATATAGTTTTTCAATAAAATTCGTGATGATAATTTTTCAGAATCTTACTTATTTTTCAAATAATCCTAATAAGTTGTATAAGTCCTTACCGACCAGCCTAATGAGTTCGTAGTCTAAATATTATAACATACATTTTTAACATTGACATAATAATGTTAAAAACTTGTATTTCTGAGTTAGAGAACGTATTAATCTAAAATGGAGTTCCAATTCGGAATCAACAATAAAAACTGACTCTAAAACGAAAAGTCCAAAAAATTACATTCAAGTTTTTTTTTTATTCAGACAGAGTCAAATGAAGACTGTTGACTTCTCAGAAACTACGATGCCGAGAAATTACGAAAATAAGTGAAATACTAAAGCGATTTAAACTTTATCTTAGGTAAGGTTTAAACTTTGTGAAAACATCGTACGGTACAATATTCTTTGCATTGCGTTTAACCTTTGCCTTCAAAACAGCGTACTATATATTTTTTATTTTGCATTTTCAGTCATGTAGATATTTAAAAAAAAAAAACATAATCTTTTAGAAACATTGTGAGGAAAGGTTCCAATTCAGGACAACACATTCCTTTAAAAGAGTATTTTGTGCAAGCCACTTTTTCAAAGAAAGTTGTTGTACAGAAAAACAATTCATTTTGTTGACCAGTGCTATTAAAATTTAATTAGAAGATAATCGTAGTTCCTTTGTTTAAGACTTAAAAGCCAAATGTCTGGTTCAATCTTTGACTGTTTCATTTTTATAAGTTATCTTCACGAACACGTCCTCGTACAAGGAATTACAATAACATTAAAGACTAATATTACGGATTTAACTCTTAATTTGTAAGAAATTGAATTAATATGTAAGCAATAATAATAACATGTTATAAAGAGGTGCTTCTTCAATAAGCCGTTCCAATTCGGTGTAATGCAGGTGGTAAAAAATTCAAACTTTTTTTTTAACCGTTGGTTTTCAGATTTTTGTCAGAGATATAGCTATCATTGGAAATTTTTGCCATAGAAACAAAATTTCTTGATTAAATTCATTCCACTGAAGGCAACCCATTTTCTTTATAAACACTTTCATAAGTCTTACTATCAAAGATAAACTTCAACCACAAACGATTCGTTCCAATCAAAAAATTTGTTTCCAATGAAAGAAGTTTTCAATGATAGCTACAACCAACTTGTCGAATGAGTCCTAAAGATTGGTTTTAATGATGAATATCAATGATTTCCATACTGGTCCCTTAAGCTTAAGGTCTATCAACAAAAGGCGCTCTTCTTTGCATTTCAATATAGTGATTTTTTGTTTTATAATAAAGCTTAAAAATTGAAAGTTCTACAATTAAAGCGAAATATGACAAACATGAGTTTTCCAATTAAATACATTCACCTTCCCGCGGTGAAGATCGGGCGCCAAGTACCTAATCTGGAGATTGGAAATGTTGTTGGGAGCAGCAAAAGAGAGAGGGGGGGAAGTATTTCCACTGATGAATTACCGAGATTTCATCAACGGTGGCGTCTACAGTTCCAGTAAGGTTGAACTACTTAATGAACACCTTATAAGGAGCGGTTTATCCGGCTCCCCGTCTTTGGAGTTATACTAAGGATCAATGGAGAAATTCCTGTGATGGAATAACGGTGGTTTAACTACTAAGTGAACATCTAATAGGGTTTCTATGACATGTTCGGAGCCCAGGCCTATAAGGAGCGGTTTATCCGGTTTCCCGTCCTTGGATCTGGCCCTCCAGGTTGAAGGTAGTGCCGGCGGGGTGACTTCCTGATCACGTACAAATATCCTTGTTGCAAAGCCTCGGATACGGATGGCTTTACTAATAACGAACCGAACAAACGACATAAGGACAACGAACTTCGGATCTATACGTGGAATGTTAGGTAACACACCACGAGTAGCCGAACAATTAGCGGAAGCCCTAAGTTGCTGCAAACGCCATCCAAGAATTGCGATGGGATTGACCAGGCAAACGCAAACTAAAAGACTGCGATGTATACTACGGCGACTGCTACCGAGAACAAAGACAGCGTCTATATTTGGGTGTGGATTTGTTGTTGGTACCAGACTAAGGCAAAAAGTCTTGAATTTCAACAGTGTGAGTGAGCGCATCACTACGATTCACATTAAGGATAAATATGCCCCGACATATGAGAAAGATGAAGACACCAAAGACACATTCTTCGAGCTCTTGGACAAGACTTATGAGCAGTGCCCTGGCTATGGCATTAAAATTATCTTAGGAAATTTTAACGCCAAGCTAGGAAGAGAAGATATCTTTGGTGGCACAATCTGGAGATACAGCCTGCATGACACTACCTCCGACAGCGGATTCAGGCTGGTCGATTTCGCTGCGGGGCGAGACGTTCTGGTAGCTAGTACGCAGTTCATACAACTTAATATCCACAAGGGGACATGGAAATCTTCTGATCAATCGACTGTCAACCAGATTGACCACATTGCGATCGACGCACAACACTTCTCCAGTATACTATATACAGCATTTCCGAACTTTCCGAGCAGCTAACATTGACTCGGACCACTACCTCGTTGTAGCCAAGGTACGGCTACGGATATTCCGATCCAAGCCAAAACAAGGAAGTACTGTGAGAAGATTCGACGTTAAACGGCTACAACCGCAAGAGACTGCCATGTCCTTTTCCGATCGAGTCTCTGATAACCTCTTAAGGAGTCCTATGCTTCCTGCATTAAACATTGAAAACCAGTTGCAACATTACCTTGTAGCCATCAGAGACGCCGCCTCTGAAGTGCTAGGTCTCACAAGGCCACAACAGCGAAACCCCTGGTTTGACGAAGAATGCCGGCAAGCGCACGCAGCGAAACAAGAGGCATACAAAACGGCGCTGCACAGAAGGACCAAAGCTGCTCGCGAGGTCTACGAGCAGTAGAGGAGAGAGGAACACCGGCTTCTTAGATGAAAAAAAAGAGAGCATGAGAAGCGTGCGATCGAGGAGATAGAGGGATGACACAACAGGAATGAGGTTCGTAAACCTCCCAAGGGTACCAGCCACGACCCGAAGCCTGTAAAGACGATCAGGGGAAAATCGTAGTAGAACCGCAGTCTATGTTGAGAATATGGAAAGACCACTTCTCCAAATTATATAACAGCGATGACAAACCGAGTTTCGCAGTAATGGAGATAGAACCACTCAACCTAGGCGACGCAGATCAACAATTCCGTCTACCCGACCTTGACGAAATGAAGACAGCTATATCTTAACTGAAGTCAAACAAAGCTTATGAAGCTAACGGCATCGCTGCTGAACTATTCAAAGCAGCAGGCGATGACTTGGTATAGAGCATGCACCAACTCATCTGCAAGAAAGGGATGAAAGCATGCCAGATGAGTGGAATTTCAGCATGATTTTCCCAACATAAAAGAGAGGAGACCTTCTAAATTGCGCCAACTACCTGAACATTGCATATAAGATCCTTTCAGCCGTATTACGTGAACGTCTGAAGCCGTTCGTCAACAATCTGATAGATCCTTATCAGCGTAGCTCCAGACCATAAAAGCCCACCATTCACTAAATATTCACACTACAGCAGAAAAAATCAAGGAACTTCAAATCGATACCCACCATCTCTTTAAAGCCGCGTATGACAGCATCTATAGGAAAGAGCTCTAACGAGCAATGTCTAGTTTTGGGATCCCTGTCAAACTTATCCGTTTGTGCAGAATTACAATGGAGAATGCACGCTGCTCTATCAAGGTCGGAAAAGATCTTACCGATGCATTTGATGTCAAAAAAGGTTTTAGGCGATGCACTGTCATCCGACTTCTCCAATATCGTTCTGGAAATCATTGTGCAAAACTCAACTCAAAGTCCTCTCTCGGGCATCTAAAATCACAATCTATAAGACACTCATCATCCCGGTTCTCATTTGTGGCCTAGACCCTGTCAGAGAAAGATGAGAGTCTTAGGATGCTTCGAGAGTCCCGTCTGCATAGATGGAGAATGGATTAGAAGATATAACGACGAACTGTACAGCGACACTGACCTAGTTAACTACGACTTAGATGGCTGTCATGTAGAGCGAATAGACATCAACACTCCAGCCTGGAAGGTCTTCGAATCCAATCCAGAGGGACTGCGCAGTAAGGGAAGACCGCGACTCAGGTGGCACACGTATGTGGATGAAGAGTTTAACTAACTTGGCGTGCGAAACTGGAGACAGCTAGCTAGGGACCGAGCTGGCTGAAAACGCATGTTGGTCGAAACCCAAGTCCGCCGCGGACTGTATCGCCACTTTAAGTAAGTAAGTAAGAAATTAAAGGTTTTATTGGGCAGCCGAGAAGTAAGGCAATAGTGAAACTGATGACAAATTGTAGCTGCTGAGACAAGAACTCAAGACGATTAATCGCTAGAAAAGTCAGTCGTATCTTTCTAATTGCGCCCTTAAAATGTATTGAATAATTTGGAATTTCATCGTAGGCTATTTTAATATAGAAGAATGGTTGTTTAAAAGTCTCTCGTCTCCATTCGCAAGCGATGAGAGTGTATTATGAATAAAATTTTTCGAAAAAGAAGCTGGTGTAGCTGTTACAGTGAACAGATTGCGCCGCAACCATACTATGAATGGAATATATTGATGTACTAGACAATGTTTAGAGGTTCAAAGAGCTCTTGTGATTTAATACTTTTATACTTCTTTCTGAACTCAAGAAGTTATTAAGGACCAGCAAAATGTGTGAGTGGTGCAACGGTTGGAGCCGTTTAGCCTTGGTGGCTATTTGGCTGATATCGTTTTAACCTGTTAATGGTTTAATCTGATGATTTTCAATTTGAACATTTTAATTAAAATTAAACCTTTTTTTAAAAAAAACTGGCTTCACGATGTCTTTACACACTAAAATGAAAATTCCGAATGAAGTGAAAAGTTAAAGATTTCTGGAGTTCCAAAATTTAAGCATAAGATTTCCGTCAGTTATAAATTGAATCATCGGAAAATCATTGAAGCACATTTATCAAAAATTCTGTTTATAAGCAAATAAATATTCTATGTTGCGCAAATGTTTTAACATATATGTAAATAAAATTTAAAATAAAATAAGTACTTTGTTTTAATCTCTAATTTACTTAACACGTAGGAATAATATAGAATAATTTTTAACATTAATCAATTCACCATTTAACACTTGTTTTACGAACATTAAAAATAACATTAAAGTGAAACCCATTCAATAAACATAATTATTATAAGAATTTAAATTTTAATTTTAATTTGTAAGCATATTTATTATGTGTTCGTTTGCGTTTGTTTTTTTTTTATTTAATTATTAAATGAAAAGTTTTTTCATGTTTTTAATAAATACTACTTACTTCGATGCCTTCCTTTTAATTTATCATTAAGTTAAATGTTCAAGTTGATGTTGTTGTGTTGTGCGTTTTTGTTTAAAGATTCATTTATTTATTTTAAGTTTCACAAAAACAAAAAAACAGAAATTAAAGAAATTATTTTTTTAAGGGTTGACGTGTGCAGAACGGCCGAGCAAAGAGTGATGAAGTTTTTTTAATTAACGTGATTTATTTAAATATTGTATGCAAGCGTTATTCCAAAATTGTTGTTGTGTTTGATTACAATGTTGTTTTGGTTTAACATATTTTTTATATAAGCATTAAGCATTAAAAAAGAGAAATTAAAGAAATGTTTATAAGAATTATGTTTTAGTTTTTCTTTTTTTAAATTTAATAATTTAATTCTTTGAAATTTATTTTAATTTTTAAAATGAAAGATGTGAAGTAAATTGTAAGTAAACAATATATGAACAAAATGTTTAAGAAAATTAATAATTAACAACAATTGTGTATTTCGAAAAGGATTGGAACATTTGTTCTGAACAGTTGATAGTTTATATTTACATTGTATAGGTATGTACATAGGTAAGTCCAATTAATTAATTTTCATACCAAAACAAAAAGCGGTAGGTACGAGTTTTTGAGTTATTTGGGTTTTTTAAAAGAAGGCATATAAGTAAACATACATATAACACCCTATAATCAGATCTGTGTAAGTAGAAGGTTTGTAATTTTGTTCATCTTATTTGTCTATTGGGTTCAGTTTTGAAATACAATAATTTATATACATAAATGTACATTTAACTTTAGATTAAGGGAAATAATCTCATTAAAAAATAACGACGATCATGTACCCGTATAGGGTATGTTATGATTAATGTTTTTATTTTTAATTAAGTTGAATATTAATTTTGTAGAAAGCTTGGTACTAATCCATACCTACCTGCTTGTCTTGAAATTTGATTTTTCGTTGTCTGACATTAATGGGAAGAGGAACCCAGGAAGGGTCTTATATTTTCTACATTCATTCAAGGTAAACTAGGTTTTTCATTTTTTAAAACAATAAAATAAAAATAAAATTTCTATCTTAAATAAAAGTAGACTAAGGAAAACTAAACTATGTTAACTAGGAATGACAATGAGTGAAAATAGTAGAGCTTATAAATAAAGGAAATGCGATAGTAAATTGTCGATTTATGTAAATTGAGTTGTCAAACAAAATCGATAAGTTCAAAACAAAAAATATATGAAGCTTTAGCTTATTGTATGTACAGAGTTACTGGATTAGTAATAGAAGTTAAGAATTTAATTTTTAAACAAAATAAAAACAAAACTAGACTCACCTTGAAAACCTGACGACAAAGGAAATTTTCTTTGACAGGAAGCAGTCTACAGATAGTTTTGTAATATTTCAAAATTCAAATCATGCATGAAGAAATAGTTTTATATTGTTTAATTATATAATAATCCTCCGAGTAGTGTAGTATTTTTGTTGATTTGTTTTATTTGATTTTGTTTTATGTTGATAATAATATGGAGTTTATTCATTGAAGAGAAAGAAAAAATGACGGAAAATTTGATTTGTTTGAGAAAATGAATAATCTATTTTTATGTAACAAGCTAAAGAAAATCAAATAAGAGAGTTACTTTTTTACATTTTAAGGATGAAAAGGGAACTGGAAAAAACTTACTTCGCCATCTCAGAAAGTTGAAGACGTCCATCTTTATTAGCATCAAATACTCGCAGCTGGAGTTTATTTAAAAAAACAAAGTAAGATAATTCCACTTAATGTTTATGTTTTAGTAAATGGAGATTGTAAAAAGGAGTGTGAAAGCATTCCACACCTATTCCTATTAACCTTTACCTTTCAAGTATGTATATTTTCAAAGCTGATTAAATTTGTTAAAAATTCTACTCTGTACCAATATTGATATTATTTATAAAAATAAATTAAAACTTTTATTTACCATTGTATCAGTGTATTCAATTAATTTGTCCTCTGAAACGTCATTAATTTTCTTGGCCTCTTTGAGTAAATCACGAAGAAAATTTTTGAGCTCATCAGCTTCGATGTATCCACTATTATCTGTATCATATTCACGCCATATCTGGAAATATAGATTTAATTTAAAAAAATAATTAACCAATAATCTTATACACAACACATACGGGTGATTATACAAAAATTGGGTAAGTCGATGTCATCAACCAATATATACAAAATCTTCTATTTTATTAAGCTTACAATTTATTTTAAAACAGTGGATAGAGCTTTATTTAGCCACCTAATTCAGTTGTTCATTTTGATAACAAGTTATTAAAAAAACACAAGTCCGTTGTTTGTTATTTCAATTTGAAATTCGTGCGAAATATCGCCGACTCAACATCAAATCACATTTTGATTTTTTATGTTGGTAGTGAAGATAGTTGCGAATCGCACAATTTGACGGCCGACATAACTGTACCAGAGTTTGGGTTATGTTTGTTGTCTATACACTTGCTCAGCCAGTCAACATTTCAATACTATGGTGAGTCGTTATTTTTTTTTTATAATAGCTGTGTTTACTGACGATGTGCTGGACTGTTCTAGACAGAAAAGTACAGCTTTTTGCTGTTCATTGATTTTTGTTCTGTGCTGAACTGTTCTACTTTCCTGTTTATTGACAAACCTAGAACAGTTTAGAACAGGATTTTCTGTTCTTGCTTTAGAGTCAGATCAGGTTAGAACAGACTCTTGAGAAATGTCAAAATCGAAGTTGTCATTTTTTTTGTTTACGTTTTGATTTGGCTGTGCTTTGTGTTTTTTTCTCGTGATTTAAAAAAATTAAAATAAAGTTATTTTGCCAATTTGTTTAATTTGTTTAATTAAATAATTATAAAATAAATTGAAAAAATGCATCAAATTGAATTGACATCCGATGAAGGAAAGACTGTGGTTGTGCAGTGTTCACCAAATACGCGGTTGAATATCGAAAGAGGTTAAAATGAAACAAAATATTTCTATTGTATTAAAATTAATAAAATGTTGTAATTTATAGATGAAATATATAATAATAATAATAATAATATTTTTCACAGTAAAAACACAAAAAATGAATATAAATAAGCGAGAAACGAAAAATTCACACAATTTGCAATTTGTTTTGTTTTTTTTTTTGACAACTGACGTTTAACTGACTGTTCTAACTTGATCTGACGTTTCTCACGAAACTGTGCTGTCCTGTGCTGTTCTGATCTAGACACAAACTCGGTGAACACAACTTATCTGAAGTTTATTTTTATATATACATATTAGACTCAGTGTTGCCAGCTCGAAATTGGGAATCTAGTCATATCTGACTTGTTGAGTGGATGGAACTATCATGGAGCTGGACATGAGTAGGGGGCACCCGGTGCTATAGTGGACACCCGCAAACGAACAGCAGACCAACTGATTGCTACAGGAGGAGATATAACTAACCTATCTGAAATGATTGCATTTAATTTGACACTATTGGTGCATCAGGTGACTGGCTCAGCTTATATTGCCAACAAGCTTACAATGAAGTCACTAAGTTGTTTTTGTTATACCGATGGATGTAAAAATTACAAGCTAGTATCTATTGATTATCATCGATCGACGCCAGGAACTAGCGGTTATTCGCATCATGAAAGTCGATATAGTAGTGGTGATTATGTTTTGGGCAAATATATCACAAAGAAAACAGAATATCACTAAGCAGCGGTCTAATCTTCGGTTGATGATGAAAACGATGAACTAAGTTACTTTTCTCAAAAATTTTAACCAAAATGACACTCTGTTTAAATCAGAAATTCTCCATTTAACAAGATGGAAATCTCAGACTGACATTTAGGTTTGCCTAAATGCAAAAAACAACCACGTTCTCACATTTGGTCTTCAGGCCCATCAAAAGGCTTAATTTTAGTCCTCAGTCCCATCTAAACTCTTCATTTTGAATGTTTCATGGCCTTTGTTCAAAAACGAAACAATCATAACCAACATAATCTGAAGTGCTGACATGGTCTTAAATTGGAATAGCTTTTTAATTTCAATCCAAATAAAGGTTATTAATGTATATTAAATAGATAAAATAAAATTGACCAAATACATATTTATTGATTTATTGGTGCCGTACTTTGTTAACTTAAATTATTTGTGAGCGCAATATGCGCTGCAACTGGTAAAGTTTAAGCTTGTTAACAATTAAATATGCTATGAAATAATTGGCTGCTATTATCGCTATTTTTTTTTATAAAGTTAGTTGAAGCGGAAATGTCTTTATTGAACATGTCTAAAATATTATTGGCTTTCTCAAAAATATTTTCTACACTAACCTCTGCTTTATATCTGAAAACTATTATGTTCTGCATTGATAAAATGTAATCTATGGAAGTATTTATTATCAGCAGCACTTTTACTAAACATACCCTTCAAATAGTAATAAGTAAACTTGAACTTTGGTAACTTAAACATTTTTAAGGAATGAATGAAAATTATATTTTGCGTTAAACTGTGGAAATTCACTAAAAAAAACTTTCCATACGTCAACAATTAACATTAATGACGATTACATGATCTATTGAATAAATTGCGAATTCAGAACGATTTTAAGAAGTTTTCATTTAGTGATATATGTCACAATTTGCATAGTATTTGTTATGCATTTATTCAACAGGTTCGTTATAATCGTTCTGATTATTTTTTTTAAAACATTGGTGTTCCTTTGATGCATAGTTTTTTATAGCACATACATGTATGCTTTCATCAATCAAGAATGTTATGGATAAGGTATTTTTCGATTAGAATATAACTCTTTTTAAAAATTTAAATTTAATAATCAAAATGGAATTGAAAAAAAGCTGCAAGCTTAAATCATTAAAAACAAACTATAAATTTACTTGGGTTAATTAAATTGATGCAGATTTCAATTACTTGGAAATAAAATATTTGGGCCTTTCATTAACGAAAATTTATTAGAATTCAATAAATTGCTCTCGCAACCTTAACTTGATGGTTCTTCGAATGCACCTTTGATACAATAATCCGAGGTTAAATATGAAATTTAAAGAATTTCATAGTGATTACTGTAAATTAGTGAATTATTTATAATAAACTGATGTTGAACATGCTTTTTTCAAGACAAAAATATACATTGTGTTCAGATCAGAATAATAATCTAAACAGAGCTTAATAAAACTCTTGTACATGATTATACTTTGAAGTGTAGATGTCTCTTTCATTATACCAAATTAATTTGTTTAAATCGGAAGCCACATCTCTATATTTCTTTTTCTGTATCCTTCTTCTTGATTCAACCTTCAACCGAGTAAGACCTACCTAAGGAATAAAAATTGTTAAAACTACCACAACGATTCTTTTATTTCATCGTAATCATTGAGCAACCAGCGGGGATATATCATATCCCAACATTTGGTCCTACGAACCGTATAATATATTCGTATATTTATTCATCCATCAACGAGATATCAAAATTCTTGCTTATAAATTTATCAACCATTACATTCAACAAGACAAGAAAAATCATCTCTAAATCAACTATCGAGTTCTTGGAATCACACATTAACCCACATGCTTCTTCGAACAAAACCATCAAACAGAAAACAACTTGCTTCGAAGTGGAACACCAGCTCTCCATCAACCATCAACCTGATAAAAACTCAATTCGTTCATCAATTTGTCTTAATAAGCATCTGAAGATCATTGTGCAAAGATCTCCAAATTTTGTTAACGAGAAAAAGCAAACTCTACTCTATGAACCATCATCAGTGTTGAAATCTACAAGCAATTCCCTTAATTGCTCACAATCGTCATTCACCCAAGCCCTGATCAGTGCATCAAATCTGTCATCATCTTGCTCCACCACCGCCGCAATCAATTTAATCCGCTCTACGATCATCGCCTCGCACCTTGCTTCACAAGCTGACCACACAATTGAAGAGATCACAATTGCAGAATCAGCATAATCATACACAGCGCCTCTCACTTTCATCGCACACCATTCACCATTATCAGTCATTATCAGCTACTCAACAACAACCGATCTTAACCTGCGATCATTATCAGAGTTATTTCTTTTATGAAGACAGCTTTAAAAGAAAATAAAAGAAAAAAAATCAAAACCACTTTTATCATCGAACAGCTCAAGGGAGACTAGTAAATTGCGAGAATCATCATAAAAACTTCATAAACAGGTGCGTGCTTTATTTAAATTCAGTGCATTTATATTAAATCTATATTTAAAAAGCATTTTTATTTTATAAAAGCCCTTTGCGCTTTAAAAAGTAATTGATTTTTACACATATTTGATAGTGATTTGATCCGAAAGTTTAAGTGCTGGTTTTACATAAAGTTTGACAACATCGTTTCCTTTAAGTTAGATAAGTTTTGTACGTTTTCGCGCCCATAACTTTGAGGTTAGAAGTTTTCTGAAAAGTATGACTATGCTAGCTAATTTTATTGTTGTTGCTGACCAATTGGTTCAATTTCAATCTTCCTATCAGGAACTTCCTATTGTGGACAAATCCATTACCTACTTAGAAACCTCTAAGGAGGAATTAAAGATAATTTGGTCAAATATTAAATCATGTTATAGTGCTTGTGTAGCAGAAGATGATCAGGAAAACATAGAATCTATTAAAGCTAAATATAGGACTTCGTCAAATACATATATAACTATTCTAAGTGAAATTATAGACGAATGCAACAAATTGAAACTGATCAAAGAAGACGAGGAAAAACTAAGGTTCAATGCGATTTCAAATAACAATAATCCGTGTATAAAAGTTCCGCCTTGTGACACAGAGATTTTCTTTGGAGATTATCTGACTTGGCCCTCGTTTCGTGACATGTTCACTGCGGTATATATAAACCATCCGAAACTTTGCGCGGTTCAAAAACTCTTTCATCTCCGTGCCAAGACAAAAGGCGAAGCTTATAGTATAGTTTCGAAATTTCCCCTTACAGAAGAAAATTTTGAATTGGCCTGGAAGGCACTTTCTGATCAATATGAAAATCGCAGAATCTTAGTAAACAATCAAATAAAAACTCTTTTTAACCTTCCTGTTTTAACAGCTGAATCTGGCAAAGATATAAGGGATTTACAAAGGAATATTAATGACTGCTTGTCGATTTTAAAGGCCCATCATCTGTCGATAGACTCTTGGGACCCTATTCTGGTTTACCTCTGCTCAAATCGACTTCCTGAAAGTACACTTTCTTTATGGGAGCAGGTAATTAAAAGTCCACGTGATATTCCCAAGTGGGATGAGATGGATACTTTCCTTACTAATAGGTACAGGGCACTAGAAACCGTATCCGATCTTAAGTTTTCTTCAAAACCTAAAGCCCAAACTTACAAACCGCAATCTTCTCAGCTTAATCAAAAACAAAGGCATAAGGCTTTTCATACAAAAATTTATAACTTTAGCTGCAAATTGTGCCAAGATTCTCACCCTCTTCGACTGTGTCCTAAGTTTTTAGAAATGAATGTAGATGAAAGGATTTCTAAAGTTGTCGCTTTAAAATTTTGCCAAAATTGTTTATCGCCTTCACACGAAGTTAAAACTTGTAAAAGGAATTATCATTGCACAGTGTGTAAAAAGAGGCATCATTCACTCTTACACAACTCACATGTTCAAACTCAGTCCGTTTTATCAACTTCTACCCCCGAATTTAAACCACAACCAATACAGTCTACTGCACCTATCAGTTCTCATCAAGTTAATTCTAGTTTTGCTCAAAACAATCAACGAATCCTTTTGGCCACAGCCTTGATTAATATCTTTCATTTAGGAAATACGCACACTTTACGAGCGCTTATTGATAGTGGCTCAGAAGTAACATTATTATCTGAAGAGACTCAACGAAAATTAAGATTGCCAATAAAACCAATTCAAGCACAGATTACAGGTATGAGTACCGTTGTTACTGCACATTCTACAAAACTGTGCACCCTCTGCATCGGGTCTAAGTATATACCATCTTTTACATTAAGTGCAAACGCAATTGTATTGGAAAAACTAACCGATGATTTGCCCTCGTGTTTAATACTTCCTGAAGAAGTTACAGATCCTCTTGATTTCAATCTTGCAGATCCATATTTTTATGAGAGCTCTAAGATAGATATAGTCATAGGTTCTGACTTATACCCTTCAATTATTAGCGAAGGTGTCAAACGTGACATTTTCGGATCACTTATTGCTCAGAATACCATATTTGGCTGGGTACTTTCCGGTCCACTTAGGCACGAAAGATTCAAATGCAATACAACTATTCTATCTCATTTTTATGAAACTTCAATCGATGAACAAATCTCAAAATTTTGGGAGATCGAAGAGATTCCTGACAAACCAATTCCTTCTCATGAAGATGAAATTTGCGAACGTTTGTATTCTGAGACAACAACCAGAAACGCTGAAGGTCGTTATATTGTACGCCTTCCATTTAAAAACTCAATTTCAACCCTCGGACATTCAAGAAACATTGCTCTAAAGCAATTTATTCGCATGGAAAATTCGTTAAAAAAAAATCCAGAGTTTCATGGAAAATATAATGAGGTCCTTGAAGAATATGCCACATTAGGGCATATGAAGTTTGTTCCATCTGAGGAACTTATAAAAAACAACCAAATCTGTTCTTATTATCTACCACACCATTCTATAATAAAGGCTGATAGTACCACAACCAAGATCAGAGTCGTTTTTAATGCTTCTAGCGTATCAACTAATGGAACTAGTCTCAACGACATATTATATACAGGGCCATCCTTACAAAGTAACCTCATGACTCTTATTTTGAAATGGCGGTTTTACCAATTTGTTTTCAACGCGGACATCGAAAAGATGTACCGCCAAATACTTATCCATCCCGAAGACACTACATAGCAAAGAATTTTATTCCGTAGATCGGGGGATAGCAATATTGAAGACTGTGAGCTTAAGACCGTTACCTTTGGGGTTAACTGCGCGCCTTATTTAGCTATTCGTACACTCTTACAATTGGCAGATGACGTGCAACAAACTTTTCCTCTCGCTTCTGCTATCCTTAAAAATGAATTTTATGTTGACGATGCTCTGTCCGGAGCCCATGACATTGCAACTGCTTTAGAGGCACAACGTCAACTCTCTGAAGCTTTAAGTTCAGCTGGATTTTCTTTACGGAAATGGACATCAAACTGCGCAGATTTGATTAAGCGTATTCCTGCTTCAGATCGTTATGATCAAGATTTTCTTAAATTAGAAGATAGAAGCATTTCTAAAACACTTGGAATCAAGTGGAATGCGAAGTCCGATTCTTTTCATTTCTCCTTCCAAGCATTGAAGGAAGATTATCTTTTAACCAAAAGAGCAGTTTTCTCGATAATTTCGAGACTTTTTGATCCCGCAGGATGGTTAGCTTCCATAATCATCACTGCGAAAATCATAATGCAGCAAATTTGGCGTGATGGGACGTCCTGGGACACACCCCTTGTGCCCCTAACGTGTCACCGCTGGAAAGTCTTCTTCGCTAATCTTCCTGAGATAAGCAATATTCAAGTACCTCGATGGATAGATTACAAACCAGCAATTCCAATCCAAATTCATGGATTTTCTGACGCCTCCGAGCAAGCTTATTCAGCAGCCTTTTACATACGAGTCCAGCATAGCGAAAACAGTTGGTCTTGTCATCTTTTATGCTGCAAAAGCAAAGTTGCTCCAGTAAAACAGTTGGCTCTGCCAAGGCTTGAACTATGTGGGGCCGTCTTATTATCTAACCTTTATAAAAAGGCTATAACTGAACTTGCCTGTTCACAACATGAATTATTTTTATGGACAGATAGCTCTATTGTATTGTCATGGCTAAACAAACCACCATATACATGGAAAACCTTTGTTGGCAATAGAGTTTCACAAATTCAAACAAATACTCCCAACGCAAAATGGAACCACGTTCGATCAGTGGATAATCCAGCTGACCTACCAACACGCGGCTTATCTCCCAAGGAACTTCAGTCGAGTAACTTATGGTGGCATGGACCATCATGGCTCTGTCAATCTTCATATGAGTGGCCTAAATCTGAACTAAACCACATTGAAGACATTAATCTTGAAGAAAGACCTTTGAAATCATACCAAACATCTTTAAAACCGAATGTCGATAACATCGTAGAAAGATTTTCGTCTTGGCCAAAGACCTTACGTGTAGTTTGTTACATACTTAGATTTTTTCAAAGAACCCATGGCCCTCTGAGAAAAAACTTTTCGTACTCATCTCTAATAATAAACCAAGATGAAATAACTAATGCTAGAAATCGACTTATTCGCTTAACTCAATCGATTTATTTTCACGAAGAATATCAAGCTCTTTCAAAAGGTGAACTTATCCCACGGAAAAGTTCCTTAGCTTCTCTTAATCCCATGATAGATCAAAACCAAATAATGCGTTCCAATAGCAGACTAACATCATCCACTCTTTCTTTTAACGAGAAGTATCCAATTATCTTACCTTATCAAGCAAAAATATCACTGCTACTTGTTAAATTTGTGCATGATATATCACTTCACGGTGGAAATCAACTAGTGGTGCGCTTGATAAGATGTGAGTTTTGGATACCAAAAATTAAAAATCTGGTGAAAAAACATATTAAGTCCTGTAAAGAATGCATTATCCACAAAAAACAAACGCAAAGTCAGATTATGGCTGCACTACCCCTTGAAAGAACCCAAATCTCATCACCTTTTACTGTCACAGGCTTGGATTTTGCAGGCCCCTTTTTAATAAAAAGTTTCGCTGGACGAAACTATCGAACCACGAAAGGGTATGTCTGTCTCTTCGTATGCTTTGCTACCAAAGCAATACATCTGGAAGCTACAAGTGACTTGACGTCCCAAGCATTTTTAGCGGCCTTGAATAGATTCATTGCGCGACGAGGTATGCCTAAGACGATATATTCAGATAATGGAACAAACTTAGTGGGAGCCAGTAAAATTCTGGCAAACGATTTTAAGAAATTCATTACTTCTCTTTCTCCAGAAGTTTCACGGCAATATAAAAATAGAAATCTTGAATGGAAATTCATTCCCCCCGGTGCACCTCATATGGGGGGTTTATGGGAGGCTGGGGTAAAAAGCTTCAAGCTTCACTTTAGGAAAGTTGCGGGTACTAATAAGCTTACTTTTGAAGAGTTTTCGACTCTTCTTACCAGAATTGAAGCTTGCTTAAACTCCAGGCCCATCTCCTCCATATCAGAAAATGCAACCGACATTCCTCCATTAACTCCAGGTCATTTCCTCAGAGGAGGACCTCTATTAACTCCTCTAGAACCTGCTTCAGATGAAAGCTCCCTAAGCTGTGTTAAACGATGGGAAAAGGTTCAAGTTTTGCATCAACAATTCTGTCAACGATGGAAAAACGAATATTTAAAGGAAATGAACAAAAGATATAAGTGGAAATTTCCCAACAGAAATATAACAATCGATGATCTAGTTGTCATAAGAGATGAAAATCTTCCCCCAAATGAATGGCGTTTAGGTCGAGTAGTTAAGGTCCATCAGGGATCAGATAGTCGAGTACGTGTCGTGGATATAAGAACTCAGAATGGAGTTATAGCCCGTCCAATAGTGAAACTTTGTGTATTACTACCATCTTAAAAGACTTCAATCAATTTCGCGTAACATATTATAATTGGAGAATTTGTATATTGCACTGATTTTGAATATCGCTAGCCTCCTTATATTGTCTTTATGTTATATTTAATTATATTACAAAAAATTGTGTACTATTCAAAACTTATAATAATTGTAATTTTAGATAATCATTTATTATAATTATGTAAGGGGTACTTCCGAACATTTTTTTTCTCTTTATTTAATTTTTATTTTGAATTTTGTTTAAACTTTTGATGAATTGTATATATCTTACAGCCGTTGCTGCAAGGCGGCCGGTAATGTTCAGATCAGAATAATAATCTAAACAGAGCTTAATAAAACTCTTGTACATGATTATACTTTGAAGTGTAGATGTCTCTTTCATTATACCAAATTAATTTGTTTAAATCGGAAGCCACATCTCTATATTTCTTTTTCTGTATCCTTCTTCTTGATTCAACCTTCAACCGAGTAAGACCTACCTAAGGAATAAAAATTGTTAAAACTACCACAACGATTCTTTTATTTCATCGTAATCATTGAGCAACCAGCGGGGATATATCATATCCCAACACATTGGTTCGCTATCAATAAAATGACTGCAAAATTAAAGCTTAAAACTGACTTTTTCATAGAATAAAGTAAAAAGAATAATCTGGGAAAAAACTTATTAACCTCCCCATTTTATTTTTCATTGCAAAATGCCGCTAGCAAAACGCATAGTTTTTTTTTTGTTGGTTTTCACGTCTATTAATGGACTAATTGTCAAACTTACAAATACAACAATGTAAAAAAACGGGTTTTTTTAGAATGAATCGTACGAAAGATTCCCATTTTGGTAAATGGAGTATTTTTGGTTTTAACTAGACGAAAAAGATGTGTCAGATGTTCCCATGAATCAAATCATAAACCTTATTAAGAAAGGAAAAAAAGTTTTTTTTTCACCAATTTAAGGAAAAAATTGATGTTTTCGAAAATTAATTCTATACTTTTGGAATACGTTTTTTTGTAGAGAAAAACATATTATTTATTTGAGTATTACTTTTCCTTGGATGTTTGTAAGGTAAAGCTTATTTTATTTACTTGTTGTTTTTTAGAAAAATACCCATTGTTAGGTAAAATTACCTCAAAAAATATGAAAGGTGAATATAAGTTAAGTACTTTTAAGATGAATATTATTAGATTTTGTTTGTTGATTACTTAAAAATATTTAGGTAAACTACAAAAAAGTATAGTAAAATATAAGTGAATAACTTTACGTTAAATGTCAAAAGGCTGTTTTGAAAACTGATATAGTATTTTCTCGCAGTATTACTTATTAATAATTATTTTTAATTGTTACTAAGTGATTTTAATTCTTTTAAAAGACATATGCTTTTGTTAAATCCTGAGAGATTTTTACAAATTTGTATTGAATTTTATTTTAATAGTTTTAAAACTGTGTATTTTATCAGCACTATCTGTCAGTCCCTTGGCAGTCAAATTCTGAAATTTTTAAACATCTTACAATGTACTCAAAAAAGTGACTGGCCAGATTTGGAATAATATATTAATTAGATTAGCCATCATATACTTTCGTTGTAGAAGTTTGATTTAATAACTTTCGTAAACAAAATATCCCCAAAAGTTACCCAAGTTTTGTATAATCATCAATAACCAGTGTTTTAATTAAAGCTAAATATAATTGGACAAGTCTTCAAAACTTCGTACCTTCATAAACTCCACACTTGATTCCAATGGATTATCGAATCGGAACAGCAAAAGAAAATTCTCTTCCATTGGAAGTAGTTGGGCAAGCTGCAATGAAATGAATTTAAAAAAGAAAATATTAAACATACAAAACTTAATTAATTATATTTTTTGAACTTTTTTAATTCTATTTTAAAATAATATATACATATGTAGGTGCTTCTAAAAATTCTTGTAAATTCTTTGTATGTTATATTTTGTTAGCATGAAAACAATCTCTGTCGAATAAATATGATGCCGATCTTTTGGATCCTTTTTATGTTGAAAAATTGAAATTGAATTTTTCTCTGAAGACTAAACGTGACAATCTCGATTATGTTTTTCTCACATTAAATGAAGCAGTCAGTAGATATTTTTGTGATTAAAAAATTATGCCAAGAAAAGCTCTTTCTTTTATTAAACCTCATGTTTTGTGTATATTCTTGAGACTTTTTATATTCTTGAAAATGAAATATACCAATTAAATCAATAGTGGTATGGTACCAGTGGCATGATGGTTAAAGTTTTTTCACGGATATTGCCTCTTGCGAGGAATTGACAAATCCTCCAAGAATAATTCTTGTCATGAAAAGTGTTTTCTCAAATTGGTCGTTCGGATTCGGCTTAAAACAACAAATAAAAGGTTACATAAACAGAAAATATTGTCTTCAAAGAATTTGACTCATAATTTCTATTTATCGCATCATCAATCTACAAACCTCTGAGGAGGAAAATACATACACGAAATTGTTTATACATATCGTATACTTAGTAGCTTAGCAACATAATTTTACATATAAGCTATATAAAAGTATAGTCTATGTACTCATCAAACGGATATTGTAGATACTATACAAAAAAAAGCATATGCCACAGTGTATCCTTTGTAAGGTTGGCTTCTAGCTCCAGGTAAATAATTTGATTTAAATAGTGGTGGCCGTATATTGAGGAGGACAATAATTATCTTATGGCAAGAGACCTGGTGTTCGCTTATTATTTAAGCCATTTATCTTCTTAACCTTAAGTAGTAATCGCAATAATTATTGCATTAATTCCAATTTTTAATCATCATAAAATTATCATATATGTACATATTTAACTTAAAAATACGTACGACATGCAAGTATCTCAAAAATATTAATAGTTTCTTATATACACTTCGTGCCACATGGATAGGGACAAGATTTTTTAGTTTTTTCTTAAAGCCTTGAGGTTTTTGGGAAACCCAAAAGTGGAATGAATGAGACATGTATGCATTAAGTTTATATTACAAGCAAACATATTTGGATTAAGTTGATAAATACAAGTTTTATGACGGTTTTTAAAAAGAAGGTCATGAAAATTACCTGTTTTTTGTGTTACCTAAGTAAGACTCTTTAAAGTAAAGAAAATAACAAAATATCTTATGGTTTAGGTAAATACTGCTTTTATTGAATGGATTAAAATAATTTTTAGTAATGGGTGGTGCCTCCTGTTTTCTGAATTACTTCAAGTAATTTAAGTGGTGTATGGATTCATAGAGTGCTGTCAGATAATTGAGCGAAATTTAGGCACAGGTCCATTTTATGGCTTTAATAATCTCTTCGGTTTTTTGGTATTGACGTTCTCTTTCATAGACTTTTCTTGAAAGTCATCCCCACGCGTTTTCCATGATTTTCAGGTCAGACAAATATTGGGGCCATGGTAATAAGTTCACATTTTGCCTCAAAATCCAGGCTTATGTTGTTCGTGCGGTATGTATTGGTGCATTATCTTGTTGGAAAGTCCATCGTTGTCCACTACATAAATCAGAAAACTGCGGAAAGGTTCGTTCCAGAATCGATTGTCTTCATTTTAGAGCTTTGACAATCCAGCTAATCTGTCCCGTAATAGGTAATTGCTCCCTGTTTTTCGAGATAGATTTCTTCCGTTCTTTTATCATGGAAATAGCAACTATATCCATCAGGACCGTACAATTTATTTTTTTTTTCATCGGAAAAAGCGAAGGTATGCCAAGCTCGATTCCACCTGATGTGATTTGTTGCAAAATTAAGGCGTTGGCTCATGATGGCAGCTTTCAATGATGGTTTTTTCTTCGTTTTGTTTGTGTCGTATATGGTCTGTCTTCTGTATCAACGAGCAACAGTCGATCTACTAGCATTTACCCCCACTTTCTGTCTTAATTTTATTAATTGAAAGCCTTTAAATTTAAGCAGCTCTCACTATCGCCCGCCTTTAATGAAATGATGTGCCTTTGTTGACTCTTTATTTCTGGTTTTTTTCATACCTCTCTGGGTCCTTGAGATAGTTGTGTACTGTATACAACATTCTAACTTTTCCTAATTTGTCCAGCTATAAAACGGATGGTTTTTCCGTGATCCCGGTAAGCTCAAATTCGTCCTATTTTCTCCTTGGTTAGACCTTTACCTATCCATACTTCTTGATTCTATCAAAATAATACTCGCACAAAGCTCTCAAACAATCAAAGTATCCTTTTATCTAATTTAAAACACTCTAATAGGTAAATTTAGTTGTTTTCCCTATAACCTTCCTCGGAATAACCACCAAAAAACTTGTATCTATTAACTTTATCCAAAATTTTCGTATGCAACATGATTTTAATACATACCTAATTTATTCCACATTTCGGGTTTTCCAAAAAAAAACCCTAAGTGTTTGAAAGACACCGACAAATAAAAAACGAAAAAAGACTTGTCTCTAATCATGTGACACGAAGTGTATGTATATACCAAAAATATCAATACTTTCTTATAAATGGAAATTGAAAAAAGCATGTATTGTACATACTATGTGCTATAGTTAAATATGTACCTACTCGTGGTTTCTTATTTATAGTTATGTTTTTGTTACCTCTCTGATGTCTATTTTGCCATCCTGATTATCATCGTAAGCTTCCATAAAGCACGATTTTAATTCAGCCAACATTGTATCGGTTACAGCCTGAAAAATAAATACAAATTAGCTACAAAATATTTATTGCATCTCAATTAATTAAAATTCAAATAAATTAATAACATTTTTTAAAAAGGTTTAAAACTTAAAGTTGGGAACACTATTTTAACTTGCGGCCATTTAGATAGCTGTCAAGTTTATTTCTTTAAGTTTTGTTTAACATTTCAACATGGATAGAAAAACGTTCAAACGTTCAAACAACGGCTTAAAAAACTTTATTTATATTGAAAATCATGGTTCTGTTCGAATTGTTCATAAGCTTATTTTGTTTAGCGATGAAGCTCATTTTTTGTTGAATGAAGACATCAATAAACAAGATTTAAAAACTATGTCGACCAGAACATTACAGTCAATGGTGACCGCTAAAGAGCCATGATAACTGACTTTTTCTAAAAAGACATGTCACACAGCTAATGCCACAATTTATTTATTATATAAGAAATGTTTGGAATAGGCATAGTTTCACCTTATGGACCCGACAATATGCCTTCAAAGTCGTGCGACTTAACGTTGCTTCATTATTTTCTGTAGGGATATGTGAAGTGAAGTTCAGCAATATTTTCCACGTGACTGGAGTGTTAAACTCCTTTGGAGGCAGTACAACAATGCAGCTTACACCAATCTTAAGGTAAAATATCACTTTTTTGGGAATTTTTTCGACGAGACTTCAACCTTATGTTTGACACACCTGCGGTGGATGCTTGTTCGGAGTGCATTATATTTAAGTCTCTTATTAAGTATTCATCAGGGAAAGAAAAAGTGTTGAAAGGTAAGGTAAGGAAAGGTAAGAAAGGAAAGGCTTTTCATGAATTGCTCCAAAAACGCTCTGAAGAAATCTTTAAGTTTTCATTTGACTGCCAACAAAATTTAGTTTTACTAAAAGCTCCTAAATAAGCTGCTTATTATTCAAGGCAGTACAATTTTATAATCTATGAAGGGACCTTAAAAAACAAAGAAAAATCCGACACTGTTAAAATTTATTCTTGGTCTGAAGATCAACGGTTTCAAGGATCGAACGAAATCGCATCAATTTTATTCTCCTGAATCTCGAAAGCTGTTCTAAAATTCAGCTGTTTTCCAATGGCTGGGATGCTGGCACAATGGCTTCTTGAGCTTTCGTCTCTAAATATACAATCCATCGAATTCGTTTTTCCAATCGTTGGCCTTTCGTACTTACCATCTGACAGAGTTTTCGTCGCATTGAAAAGGAAACTAAAGAAAATGGACACAATTATTTAGCCAGAAGTATCCAAAAATAATATTTGAAAAACATGGACAGGCTTGAGACATTTGTTGACCCAATTGCAAGCTGGTTTCAGAAAAAAAAAATTCCAACCGTTCGACTATATATTTGTGCTGACTGCCATCGCTAGAGCATTCCAAGCACCGAATAAGAAAGTTTATGCATTTTTCGTTGACTCTAAGTCTGCATATTTTCAAACCATCCAATAATGTTATCTGCGAAATACAAGATATTTGATGCTGTTATAAAAAGTTCTCTTGCTATGTTGCCCAGGTATGGGGAATCAACGAATACGAGGGGAGAAGTTTTTTGAAGAAACTTTTTAATTTACGCCTTCAAAATATTTACTAGATCGATTAAATTACAAGCAGACTACATTTTAAAGGTTTTATCCTATCATGATGACCGAATGGCACTTTATGTGATAAGAAACGAGGACTATTTTGATGTCGATATGGATAGTAGGGTAGAGTGAAAAAAAAGTTGTCTTTTTTTATATACATAGCCAGGATGGGTGCCATTTGGAATTTAAAAAACGGTCAAAAAGTTTCAGATCGATCAAAGAAGTTTTAGAGGGTTCACAAGTCACTTGAAAAATTATATTAAAAAATTGAAAAACCCTAAGGTTAATATGGAGTTTTTTGTAGATCAGCAGATTTTCTATTGTTTGTTTTTATTTTTTCAAGGGTATTTCTCCATGTAGTAGTCGTAATAATATTAAATAAGTATCACATACATTCATACAGTCAAACCCCTCTAAATGTAAGCCAATGTGAGAAAAACTTCTATCCGAAACAAAAGAAATACTTCGCTTTTAACCATTTTAACGGAATAAACGGTGCTACAAAATTCTGTAGAAATGATTTGTGTCAGAATCCAATTTATAGAGCATTTACTTGCTGTAAACATATCATGTATACAAATATAATAATAATCTATAGTTCCCCTGTTCGCAGCCTACTTAAAAAACGGTGGATAAAAAAAAAGAAGTTAAATTTTTTTTTGGGAAACAATAAATTCTATTTCTGTAATAAAATTTCATCGGAAATAAAAATAAATTTATCATAGAAACACAATAATATTTATTCTTGTCCTAATTTTTATAAAACAGGCTTAGGTTTAAAATCTCATATATTGCAAGTTAACATTTGATTCAGAACCTATATTGCAAAAATGTTTACTACAAGACACAAGTCAAAAGATTTAATTTTTGGTAACTCAGAACCATTAAAACAATTGTGCTTGACAACTTTTAAAGATATTATTAAACAGTATTTATACATTCTATTAGAACTAAGAACTACAAACAAAAAAGAACCAACCATTTCAGAGGTATCTGAAATATTAGCTCAAAACGTGGTTGAGGTATGGAAAAAAGCTTCCCTGCCTACTATTTCTCATTCGTCTGTTGTTAGAAAAACAAGTAGTGTTTTGCAAGACTTGGGCTTAATTTCTAAAGAAGACCAATCAAAAGTCATAGATCGTTCTAAAATAAGGCGTTCGAGATTTGGAATCAGACAAAAATTACAAACAAATGTTCTTTACAATCAATCTCAGCTTGAGGCCATTTATTTTGATGGTCGAAAAGATCGAACGAAAACTATTTCAAAGATTGGTGAAAACACATACCATACAATTTCTGTTGAAGAACATATTTCTCTTGACCAAGAACCTGGTTCACACTAAGTGGGACATCTTTCTCCTAGCGATGGAAAATCAATAACTATTTGCGAGTCCATACTAAGTTTTTTTGATTCGAAACAAATTTCATTAGTTAACCTTGTTGCCACAGGCTGTGACGGAACTGCTTCAAATACTGGTTCAAAGGGGTGTAATTAGATTGATCGAAGAAACACTAAAAAAGCCTTTGGAATGGAACATTTGCTTGCTTCATTGCAATGAGCTGCCACTCCGACATCTTTTACAAAATTTGGATGGTCAGACAACAGGTCCATATGGGTTTTCTGGGCTTATTGGCAAGAATTTAGAATGTTGTGAAAAGATGGATCTGAAAAACTTTGTTCCAATACCAGAAATAATATATCTTTTACCAGATAAATCTAATAGAAATGACCTTAGCTGTGACCAAAAATACCTACATAATATATGTCAAGCTGTAGCTACGGGAAATGTCCCAGTATCTTTACTGGCAAGAAACCCTGGAAAATTATCACATGCTCTTTGGCTGACTGTCGCAAACAGGATTATGAGGCTTTATATAGGAACTGAAAATCCATCCGATAATTTGGTAGTTTTAGTTAACTTTGTTGGTCGTGTTTATGCTCCAGTATGGTTTTTAATTAAAAATGTTTAAAAATCAACTAAGTTTAATGATACAATAATATCGTTTTCATCATAATTATACTGAACGCAGCCCATATATTACCAACTAAGAGATGATAAAATAAATTATGTATAACACATATAATTTCTTGTAAATGTCAAATTCAACTTAATAAAGATCTTCTTTAACAAAACGTGATCGGGTGAGGTTATCTCATCATTAGTATTCCTTATAAAAGACTTTAATTTTCAGATCGTAACCTTAACATACTGGTCCATCGAGCCCGGTTATAATCTTTTATTGGAATATTAATCAAGGTATAATGGCGTACAGCAAAGTTAATCAAATTCAACATTTGTTGGAGAAGCAAGGCGAGCTATACGAGTTGATCGTAGATTCTCTTTCTAAACTGAAGAACAGCGAAAAAATCACCAGTCAACGTATTGAATCCCGCATTAAAGCTCTTTCTAAGAACTGGGATGAATACAAAGATAACCACAATTCGTTGGGAACTCTGAAATCATCATTGAAAGCTGACCAGAAGACAGAATATGACGAGGAACCATACTTCAAAGAAAAGGCATACATGGAATGTGAAGAAAAATATCTAGATTCAATGGAGCAAATGATGATCTTGTTAGAAGAAATCATGCCGAAACCTTCCATTGATGGCGCAGCATTATCAGATGTCTCCATAGTTCGATCACCATGCTCGGCGTCCACATCACATGTTCGCTTGCCTATAATGAATCTTCCTATGTTTAGTGGAGAGTTCTTGGATTGGGCTCCATTCAAAGACGCCTTCACATCTCAGATAGGTGTCCATAAGTCTTTGACATGTGTTGAGAAATTACAATATTTAAAAACATGTCTCGCTGGTGGCAAAGCAGCTTCCCGTTTGCACACGATCCCTCTCACAGCAGCTAACTTTAAGGTTGCATGGAATGACCTTCTAGAACACTACGACAACAAGCGACTCTTAGTTGACTCAGCTTTAGATTTACTCTTTTCCGCCAAATCAGTCACTCAAGAAAGTGCAGAAGATCTTGATGGTTTACTGAACACAATAAATCAAGCAGTAGGTTCCTTAGAAGCTCTTGGTTCCGAAGTCCACCATTGGGATGAGATTCTAGTGTTTTTAGTTTCTCGTAAACTAGATTCTGCATCCATAAAAGAATGGGAAAAGCATTTAGGATCATCATCAGAAACCTCTTCTTGGAAAGAATTTAAATTATTTATACAAACTCGCATTCGTTCTCTACAGGCTTTTGAACGAGTTAATCCCAAACAGCAAGACACAAGAAAGTCAACAACAAGTAAAAATCAGTTTTCCAAAGCAAGATCACATCACGTTGCTATGCGCAGCTCTTCTCAATCGTGTTCTCTGTGCAACGGGAACCATTTTTTATCAGCTTGTACAAGTTATTTATCAAAAACCTTTGAAGAACGTCATCAGTTTGTCACACAAAAAAAACTCTGCTATAATTGTCTCGGTCCACACTCAATCAACAGCTGCTTTTCAAAGAAAAGGTGTAACATGTGCAGTGGTCGTCATCACACTTCTATTCACCCAGGAGGCAACAGATCTAATCATCAGTCAAACACCTCATCACAGAACATATCAGCGATTGAAACAGTATCAACTACACCATTTTTTACTGCTGCATCTGTTAACGCGACTTACATCTATAAATCTCCAACAAACGGAAGGCTTCTGGCAACAGCCTTAGTAAAAGTTAAATCGAACAGTGGAGAGCGCCACATGGTAAGAGCTTTTCTTGACCAAGGTTCTGAAATAAATTTAATTTCAGAAAAATTGACCCAAATTCTTGGATTATCACGTGCTCACACATCATTTAATATATCGGGTATAGGAGCAGAAGCATCATCCTCACACAAGGCAAATGGAAAGGTTACCTTGGATATTCAATCATGTGTTAATGAATACACGAGTGTTTTTGAAGCTTACATTTTACCCAAATTAACAAATTATCTTCCTTCCACAATGGTGGCTGTCAACAATTGGCCTCATCTCAAAGGCCTGCAACTTGCAGATCCTGAATACTATCAACCCGGCCAAATAGATCTCCTCCTGGGAGTAGAAGTGTACAGCCAAATAATACAGAATGGACTTCGAAAAGGACCAATGGAGACGCCAATTGCTCAACTTACAAGTTTAGGGTGGATTCTTTCTGGATCGACACCCTTAGCAGTACATACAGCATCGTTGGAAGCGGCGGCGGTGGCTTTTCATTGTCATATTGACTATGACCTCAATGACCTTGTGAAGCGATTTTGGATTCAAGAAGAAGTCTTTAGTTCACCTGAGAATCAACTAACTTCAGAAGAAAACCATTGCGAGGAGATTTTTAGGACTACCCATACTCGAAATTCAGAAGGAAGATATATTGTCAGGCTTCCATTTAAGTCACAACCCACATCCTTTGGAGACTCAAGAACGCCAGCACTGAACATGATTTATAGGATGCAAAAACGTTTCACCAACAACTCATCGTTCTATGAAGACTACTCAGACTTTATCTACGAATATGAAAACTTGGGCCACATGCGCCGAGCATCTGAGCCTCCAAAATCAGCTAATCGAGTGTTTTATTTACCACATCATGGTGTTGTTCGTGAAATGAGTGCAACAACTAAGCTCAGAGTTGTTTTTAACGGATCTTTTAAGCCGCCACAAGGCTATTCACTTAACGAATTTCTTCACGAAGGCCCTAAGCTTCATGTTGATCTTCCTGATGTCTTAACACGGTGGCGAATACATAAATTTGCATTCTCATCAGACGTCACAAAAATGTTTAGACAAATTCAAGTTCATCCTGACGATTGGGATTTTCAAAGAATTTTATGGCTTGAAGGTTCGGCTGTAGTTGAATTTTTGTTGACAACGGTTACTTACGGGACGAGTCCAGCTCCTTACCTCGCCAACAGAGTTCTCCGTCAACTTGCATCAGACGAAGGCCATCTTTATCCTGAAGCTAAGACAGTTATCGAGCAAAATACTTATGTTGACGATGTCTACAGTGGAGCGTCTTCTATCACGGAGGGTAAGCAAAAAATTAATCAAATAATAATAATAAATCTTTTCAAGGCAGGTTGTTTTCCACTTCAAAAATGGGCAGCCAGCCACGAAAGTCTATTAGAAGATGTGCCTATCCAAGAACGTGCTTCGTGTTCATCTTCACATTCTATTAAGGATGGTCCTGTACATCGTACATTAGGGCTCAACTGGCAACCTGTCCATGATCGATTCATTTTCATTTCTGAAGAAATAAGTGAACCCACCGTATATACGAAAAGAAATGTTTTGTCTCGTATTGCAAAATTATTCGACCCCCTAGGGTGGCTATCTCCAGTGGTTGTTCGAGGCAAAATATTTATGCAGGAGCTGTGGGGAGCAAACTTAAGCTGGGATGAAGCTTTACCTCTTAACCTTGAGCTGCGATGGAAAGCTTATATTCATGAGCTTGAAGATTTACATTTGATCAGTGTACCTAGGTGGCTTGGATTAACTCCTTCATGTTTATCTGTTGAGATTCATGGCTTTGCTGACGCTTCTCATGCAGCACTTGGTTCAGTTATCTATCTTCGTGTGTCAAGAGCCATAGACGACATTCAAATTACAATTTTGGCATCCAAGACCAAGGTGGCTCCAATTCAAAAATCAAGTAAATCTGGTATTCGTTCGAGAACTGTTCGTATTACAACTCCACGCCTGGAGTTAGCCGCAGCGTTGCTTCTTACACGCCATGTTCAACATATGAAAAAGGTTTTAGGTATCGACATATCAGCTATACATCTTTGGACGGATTCTAGTACAGCCTTATTTTGGATTCAAGGTCAACCCAACAAGTGGAAAGATTTCGTACGCAACCGTGTCTCTCAAATACAGGATAAGCTTCCTGAGGCAAATTGGCATCATCTGCCAGGTGAGGACAACCCAGCTGATTTTGCGTCAAGGGGCCTATCACCGCGCAAGTTATCTGAGAAATCAATTTGGTGGTTTGGACCTAGTTGGCTGAAACTTAGTGCAAGCAATTGGCCATCACTCTGTCTCAACTTAGACGAAAATGAAGATCTGGAGGAACGTCAGCAATTAGTAGCCTTTACTAAAGCGAAGACAAGAGATACTACTTGGGATCTTTTAAGTAAGTATTCCTCTTTGATGAGACTCTTGCGAATAACAGCCTGGTGCAGGCGCTTCATTTATATTCGAAAAAATATTCAAGAAAAGAAAAAAGCCAAGGCTGATTTAACATATATACCAACAATCATCAAATTCAGTAGTTGGCTCAAACCCGAGGAACTAGATGCAGCAAAGACGTTTTGGATTGGATGTGTGCAGTTAGAAAGTTTTTCATCAGAAATCAGCAGTTTATCTCGTTTACAGTCCATTCATCAGAGCAGTTCTATATTTCGCCTCACTCCATTCATAGACTCACATGGTATACTTCGAATTGGCGGGCGGCTTCGCAACGCCCAAATAGATATGGATACAAAGCATCCAATTATTCTCCCTCGTGAATCTAAATTAACAACGCTAATACTAAACTACACGCATAAGTCAACACTTCACGGTGGAGTTCAATTAATGCTGGCCACTCTAAGAAGGAATTATTGGATCATCGGAGGTCGTCATGCTGTTCGCAGTTTCGTCAATCGCTGTGTAGTTTGCACAAGGTATAGAGCTACAACTCCTACGCAACTCATGGGCCAGCTTCCTATCAACCGAACAATTCCATCACGTCCATTTTTACATTCGGGCGTAGATTACGCCGGCCCATTCACATTAAAAACCTGGAGAGGACGAGGTGCCAAAAACTACAAGGGGTATCTGGTGGTCTTTGTATGCTTCTCTACATCTGCTGTCCATCTTGAACTTGCCACTGATTACTCTACAGAAGGATTTATTGCAGCTTTCAAGCGCTTCACTGGTCGAAGAGGTATTTGTTCCACACTGAGAAGTGACTGTGGAACTAACTTTGTTGGTGCTGATGCGGAGCTGCGTAAGTTGTTTAATTCTGCTTCTAATAATGTAAAATCTTTAGTAGATACACTCGCCAATGATGGTACAAAATGGTCGTTCAACCCCCCGTCAGCGCCCCACTTTGGGGGCAAATGGGAAGCAGCTGTTAAGTCAGCCAAGTTCCACATCAAGCGAGTTATTGGGGATACCGTTCTTACCTATGAGGAATTTTCGACTTTCCTGACCCAAGTGGAAGATGTTTTGAACTCCCGTCCCATCTGCCCTCTTTCTGATGATCCAAACGACCTTGAGGCACTTACCCCAGGCCACTTCATCGTGGGAGACGCTTTAAGAACAGTTCCTGAACCATCATTAATGCAGCTACCTACATCAAGACTTTCTCGTTATCAACAGCTACGACAAATGCTAGAAAAGTTTTGGCAGAGATGGTCCAGCGAATATCTTCAAAGGTGGCAGGACATTGGAAAGTGGCATCAAAAATACAAAAACATCAAAGAAGGAGCTCTTGTACTTGTTGTGGATGAGCGATTACCTCCAAGTAAGTGGCCTCTAGCACGAGTTATTTCAACACATCCTGGAGCTGACGGACTCGTTAGAGTCGTCACGGTGAAGACACAATCAACAACACTTAAGCGCCCCATTGTTAAACTTTGTTTGCTGCCGGTTATCAATGACGACAATGAAGCAGATATTTCAACGCTCAAATGAGACGTCGAAGCGGGCGGAATGTTTAAAAATCAACTAAGTTTAATGATACAATAATATCGTTTTCATCATAATTATACTGAACGCAGCCCATATATTACCAACTAAGAGATGATAAAATAAATTATGTATAACACATATAATTTCTTGTAAATGTCAAATTCAACTTAATAAAGTTCTTCTTTAACAAAACGTGATCGGGTGAGGTTATCTCATCATTAGTATTCCTTATAAAAGACTTTAATTTTCAGATCGTAACCTTAACATACATCCTTCTTGCAAAGATGGCTCATATCACTTATGGAAAATGATTTCCGACTCGAGAGTAGCGATTCGTGAGTTAGCGCTCAGGCGATTGATGAAACCACGATCAGAAGAAAATAAAATGGAATTTCGGAAGTTTTCAGTTCCTAAAATAAACTTTAAGGCCAATGATTATTTGGATTTAATCAACTGGCAGGAAGTTAAAGTTACTGAACCACCTGTCACCAAATTCCTTACCGATGACATTATTTCCAGTTTTATTAACTGCGGAGACTTTCAAAACATAACTTATAACGTAACAGAAGATTCAGCTGAAGTTTTTGGATACAAAAACAGTGATGGGCTTATAAGAGCTAGAATAGCTTCAAGAAAGCAATGCCTAAGTTTAATACAAAAAAGAGTTTCGCTATAGAAACACCAAATGAGTAAAAAAGCACTCAAATGGTTGGATGGTTGGATTGGGTGTTGGGCGGAACTCAAAAGCAGCTACCTCCACGTGATGAGTTCTGGTTGGTTTTGAAAAAAACTAGCTAAACGCTGCACAATTATTAATTTTTGCTTTATATTATACTTCCAACAAGCATATGCATTTTCAAGAGCGTTGTGAACCCTCAAGACATTTTTTGATCGGACTAAGATTTGTTGTGCTCTTTTTTGATGACTAATGGCACCCGTTCCTGGTATGCACAAGAAAAAAAATGAAGTTTCGCTCCACCCTAATGGATAGCTCTGGGAAACGCGGGTGGAGAAACAATATCGCTGAATCCATCAAATTTGAATAATGCTAAAGAGGTTTTCTGCAAGATCATACAAAGCGATGAAAATTTGGAACGCTATGCTCAAATGGAGAAAATCACAAAGCAGGATTCTTTACTCACAGCTGATTAGTCAAATATCGTTAATATTTAAAACAAGATGTGAAGTCCAAAGCTTAAACGAATCACCATACAACGGCAGTTTTAATCAGTTTTGAACGCTATGTGATTTGAAAGCAAAAGAAGATTGTTACCACTTCATGAGTATATGTCCCGTTTTTTGTGCCTACAGAAATGCAACCTTTGGAAAAAAATCTCTGACGGCGCAAGAAACAGTAAAAGTGTTAAACAATTTTGAATGGAAAGCAACCGAATTTGTTTGAATCTATTTACATATTTTTAGTTTTTGTTTATCATTTATACCCACAAAAATTATTCATTTTATTTTGATTTGTTAACCGAGCTGACGGCAATGCCATAGCTGCAAAATTCATAAAAATTTGTAAACAATGTACCAAGAGCAAAATAAAAAAATAAATGAAAAAATGAATGATAAACTTTACAAAAATGTAATTTTTGCTTTAAATACAAAATTCATCTTTGTTTTATTCCATTTCAAAAATATATACCTCCAAAAAAACATCCTTTATTTAAACATTTCAACTGTCTAAAAATACCTCTCAGATGTTTTTCTTTTCATTAAAAATTTAGACAAACAAAACAGAATCAAAAATTAAAATAAAACATATTTAAAGACGTGCTTACACTTAATACAATCATTTTGACGCTTTTTGTTTTTTTTTTTTTTTGCTCACACTTGATTTTTTTTTCATTTCCTTTTTAATTTGTTTCAAAGCAGTCAAAAGCTGTACACATTCCACCAGTTCCTTTACGTTTTATTCGTTATTAGGAACAATAGGTATACATTTTTACATTCTAAGAATTCATGAATGGCTTTCCGTACACGCGCACTCAAATACTAAATAATTTGTATTCGGTGCTCCAATGTTAAAATTTCTTTATTTTCGAAAAGCATTCATACTCTGTTTCGACTAGAAAATACACTCTTTCGTAGAACCGTTTTATAAAAATAAATACTCACTTCAGGATTAACATCAGTTGCATTTGCACTTGACACAAATTCCTTCAAGAATCCGTCCAATTCGGTTCCTTCGATGTAACCATTTCCTTAAAATAAAAATATTTAAATGATAAATTAAACTTTTATTATTGAAACTTTAAACATTTAAATATTAAAAGGAATTTCTAAACTTAAGTCTGATAAATTCAATTGATTTAAATTTCGTTATTTCGAGGCGCTTCAAGTGCTTTAAAATTGATTACTTTGTCTGTTTCCAACCATCATCGTTTGAGATAACCCTGATAAGAGTTTCAAATTACCCAAAATCGATTGATATGCTTCGAGTCTAACTCCTATTTTTGTATTTAATCAAATCCTCAAGGTTAAAATGCCAGGTTATGACACCATTTAAATTAAATACAATAAGTTAGGTTAAGTTAAGCGTTTCCTTTTATACCACTATAGTCAATAACGCCCCACACATGGACATATAATAAATGTGAAAAAAATTTAAATTTTAAGTAAAATTATTTATATACATAAATTCAAAGAATTAGCATAAATATTGATGTATGTACATTGTACATAAGCAAGTGACGACAGCTTCTGACTCAGATAATTTTATTTGGAAAAGGCAATGTTCAGTCTTGCTAATACACAATGTAGATTAGCTAAGGGATTAAGTGGGTGTTATTATCTGAGTCTGTAGGGAATAAAAGGGTTGGACATTCTTACCCAAAATAAATTATTTCATAATACACTTTTTGAGGCATTGTTATTTGTGGTGAGCAATGTTTAAAAAAAAAGGTTTTAAAAAAATTGGACAATATTTAAAGTAACATTCGTTTCTTAAAATGTATTAAATGATTTTTTAAATATTGTAAGAGAAATATTATGCTTACCGTCTTTATCATAGTGACTCCAAACGTCCATAAATTGGTTGGCAGAAAGCTTTTTTAATTCACGCGATTCTGGATCCCTGTATTGACGCATGAAATTTTGCGCTCTTTCGATTTGTAAACGTTTTGCAGCGGCAGCTGCCTTTGCTGGTGCTGATGCGTCCATTGTTTCTCGGGGAGTGTTGGTAAAGTTTAGGTATTCTCAATCTATATGTGTATATGAAAGCTATCGATAATTTCTGCAGTCTGGTTCTTAAATCTCACAGTTGTTACTGAAAAGAAAGAACACAGCTCTTCTAATCAGGAGGATGACATAAGAATTAATATTTTATAAAAAATTCTAAGACATTGACTTTTTTATTTAACACTTATGAGGGTAGTACATTCCAACTAAAGAGTATTTTCGAAAAACTTGATCTTGAAATAATGCCAAAAGAACCAAGAGGCTGGGATGCAAACTAAAATGAAATCCCAATCTTCTTGTTCTTTAAAACTCAGATGGTATATTTTCTTATAAGCCAAATTATTTAAAGAACTCTTTAAAGTATATACACAATTGGTAATTAAAGTTTGACCTGTTTGCTTTAAATATATTCAAGACATCAAATCAATTTAGTAGTTTTTACTTTTAAAAAATTGTCAGTTATTATAAAAACAACTATTTGTCGTTATTTACCCCAAGTCAATACAATTGTTAGTACTAAGGATATTCGAGTAAAAAAATGTTTCATAAACAGCCCTGTTCTGCTTTTCATCGGGGGGAATTTTTCTTGAATTTTCACTAATCACTATTCTGCTATTCATTCAAAGTGAATCTGTGTAAGTCGGTAAAGTCGGTAATACTGCGCTTATTCTTCTATTCACGTGAATGCTTTTATTCTATACAATTCAGATCAGCATTAGATGTCTGGTTTGTTAATTGTTGTTAGCAAAATGTGAGTAAAAACTAATTTATTGCTTAATTTAGAATATTTCTTTTATAAATAAAAGATTATTAACATTTTTAGGAAAAGAACGACACAAAAGGAACAATTTGCAACAATAATTTCTGTAATGAAATTAAATACAGATATTGCAAAAAATAATGCAAAACGACAACTCGAAGACCTCCGAGCATTTTGGAATAGCTAAGAGACAGGCTCAACCTCCTAGGACCACTAATGAAAGACGTGGCTGAGTTTTTTTTACTTTCTAACATTTCTCTGAAAGTCTCTGTTTAAGCATTCTCTTATTCCTTTGTTTACAGTTGGAATAAAAAAGTCCAATACTGTCCATTTCCAAAAATTACACAAATTAAACAATTGGATTGAATAAACTTACAGGCCTATTCTGCTATTCATCGGGGGGGAATTCTACCTACTTGAATTTTCACTAACCATTATTCTGCTATTCATTCGAAGTAAATCTGTGTATGTCCGTAACGTCGGTAATACTGCGCGGTATTATTCTATTCACGTGAAAGCATTTATTCTATACAATTCAGATCCGCATATGAAATGCAACGGATTTTTCATTTGATGTCTAATTTATTGTTAAATTTAGAATATTTGTTTTATAAATAAAAGATTATTAACATTATTAAATAAAAGATTATTAACATTTTTAGGGGAAGAACAACACTTTTTAACATTTTTCCGAAGCTCTGTGTGTGAGGATTCTCTTATTCCTCTGCTTGCAATTGGAATAAAAAGTCCAATACTGCCAGATGTGCATTTCCAAAAATTACACAAATTATTCTGTTTAGGCGGATTGATTAAACATAATTTTTGTATAAATCAAAACAATTTATCAAACATTCTCAAGATTGTCACATGAACAGCTGTTTACGTAAATGTAGTGGTTAGGATAATGCAGTTCACCCGATGGAAAGAAGGATGGAAAGGCAGTGTGAAAGGGAATCGAACGGGTGAATCGAGTATACGATCCACGTGAATATAATAATACTTGTATTCACACATTTTTAAAAACAACCAACATTTTGTCAAATGAACCAATTGCATTCTACCCCTTAAACAAATAACCGTAATGCTTCTAGGAATGTTCATCATTTTAATCTTGACATATTCTTTTTTAAACCGCACATCTAGAATGTTGAATTCTTTTCCCAACCCTGTTTTCCGCTTAAATTTTGGTATTCAGAACTTTAAGACCAATGTGAACCGGTATCTTTTTTTAAATCATTCCCTATTTCCCAAAAGATTTCATCGTATTTAAATTTAAACATTGAAAAGGTTCTAAGTAATAACCCCTTGAGTCTGTTAATTATAAAAAAGTGATGTAAGAACCTGGATAAGCCTACCATTTGGTAAATGAACTGTTGGTTAAAATTCTCCAAGGATTGTGATGGACACAATTATCCCAAATTGTTCTGCTAGACTTAACCAAACGTCATTTTGACTTTTATTTACAAGAATTTTACGTTTATTAATGAAAATACACAAACCATCATTTGTTCCGTACAGTTCTTAATTGAGTTAATGATTAAAAACGATATTTTCTTAGAATTAAATTATTAATTATTTTTTTTTGCTTATTTTTGGAATCTTTGAATGTAAACTATTTAAAATTTTGTACGATTTTATGAACAACGAAATTATTTGTATGCGTGCAAAGAAATGTTTAACCAACACCTGATTAAACTTTTGTTTAAATTTATCATTTTACACAAGTTGTAAACTTACCAAGTTGCGTGAATGATATTATTAACTTGTAAAATGCTTATTTATATTTATTAAAGAAGAGGATATGACATTTCGTAAAAAACAAACCAAACAAACTTAAATCTCAAGAATGAATCTAAATATTCAGCCTTATCACAGGCCCTGTCGTAATAGATTCGTAGTATTAGAAAAAAAAGTATCATTACTCCCGTCGTACTAAAAAAATTTACTACGTAATTCGGAGTTCGTGAAAAGTGGTATCACCAGCCCCGAATGAATAGGAAGTTTGGCAGTTTTGTCTACGAACAGTTATTTTGATCGGAGTTCAATTGAAAACGAAAAAAAAGAGGCTGTGATGCGACCCACACTGATAACTTCCCATCTCGTCTATCGATTTGTCTTGCTTAAAAGTTTGTTGGGGTTCGTGGTGGGTTAAAGAAGTTGTCAGTTAAATTATTTTTAAAAATTTTAAAATGACCAAAAATATTTTTCATATAAAGAAATAGTTTAGTTTGAAAATCTAGTTTTGTTAAATAGATTTTTAGTCGAAATCAAATGTTTACCAATTTTAGTAGCATTTCTTAAATTTTCACAAGTTGGATGAATGAAATTAATTTGAGAGATATAAAGAACCGAACATCAAATTTTACCAAATTTGCGTAATATTTTTTGGATTTTTATAAAAAAAAAAATAATGAATATCGAAAGCAATATTTTCTGTGAAAGTTTGAAGACAATATTTTTAATTTTTAAAAAGCTCTTTGAGTCGAAAGTAAATTTTTACCATGTTTTAGTATTGTTTTTTATTTTAGGTTTTTATTTTTTGTGAAAAAACTGTCAATTCGATTTTGCTTAAAAATTTTATTCTAATGTCGAAAATAATATTTCTTATAAGTTAAAATTAGTTGGAAGCCATAATCTCAAATTTTTTAAAGGATATTTGAGTCGAAAATCAATTTTTACCAACTTTAGTTAATTTTTTTTTAGATTTTTAATTTTTTGTAAGAAACACTGTCAATTTGATTTTTCTCAACATTTTTCAGAATGTTGAAAACAATATTTTATATAAGATAAAAAATGTTTGAAGCCAATATCTCAAAGTTTTAAAAAGATATTTGTGTCGTAAATCAGTTTTTACCAACTTTGAGTAATGTTTTTTTTTTTGGTTTTTATTGTTTATAAGAAAACTGTCAATCAGATTTTTTTCAAAATTTATCTAAATGTTGAAAACAATATTTCTTGGAAGATAAAATAAGTTTAAAGCCAATATCTCAAAGTTTGGAAAAGATATTTGAGTCGAAAATCGATTTTTACCACCTTTTATACATTTTTTTTCGGTTTTGAATTTCTTGTAAAAAAACAATTTTCTCAAAATTTTACTTAATGTTTAAAACAATATTTTTTATAAGTTAATATTAGTAAGAAGCTATTATCGCAAAGCTTTGAAAAGATATTTGAGTCAAAATTTAGTTTTTACCAACTTTGAGTAATGTTTTTTTTTTATAGGTTTTATTTTTTATAAAAACATTTTTCTTCGTTGCACAACATTTTTTGAAGATGAAATCATATTTTAGTCTTAAAATTTTTGAGGTGACAATTTTTTTTCTGTTTTTTTGAGTTAATATTCACCTTGCGAAGATAAATTAAATAAATTTAAAATATATGAAAAAGAATCATGTAAGTTTTACTGTTGTTTTAATGTCAAAGTGTTTACCTATATTTTTTATTTATTTTTTAAGGGCAAATAAAGTTATCACAAATAAAATTCACTTCCAAAGGCTTCATGAAATGCTTGAAGAAAAACCTAAATTGCCCAAGGACTTTCGAAAATCCGTAAGGATTAAGTGAATTCCCTTTGGGAAGCAGTAAAAACAGAGTTAAATAGCCTAGGCCCACCTTTTAAGGACACCTCTAGCTGGAGAAAAGTAAATTGAATAAATCAATCTAAACTTTTTTATATTTTAATTCAATTCTCAGCTGATTTTGACACTCCGAAATTAGTATTTCTGTGGGGCAATGCTTTTTTGATTTCGTTCGGGGCTTATGATGTAAATGTATTCGTATTCGTAGCGTAACCAAATTTTCGGCAACTCGCTACGAGGGACTCTATGATAGGGGTGATTAATTGCTTACATAGGTCAGAAACTCGGAAGTTATGGATTTACCAAAAATTCGAAAGATTTAAATAGTAATTTTGTCATTACAACTTAAGTAAAATGTTACGTAATAGTAAAATGTAAAATCGTTTAAGATTAGGTTCTTATGCAAGCTTAGTAAATTACCGCTAATAGTTTTTGAGGTATGGATAGCAAAATATATTCTGAACGTAACTTCTACATCTCCGGAAAATCTTTTTTTTTATTTCAAATTAATTTTACAAACATTCGGGAAGTAATTAGAAAGTATATGGGTCCTGATTCTGTTTTGCCCGGGCCACTTCCAGCTACAAGCCACAGCCCTACTTTGAAACGTCTGTCGTGAAAAGACAACATTTTCTATTCAATACATCCCACTGATTAAAATAACTCCCAACAAGATGTCAATAATAGAAAATAGACCTTAATTTAATTAGTAAACATTCCATCATAAATGTAAAGTACAAAGTAATCAGATTTATAGATAGGCCAATCAAATTTCGAATTCAAAAACTTACCTGCTAAAGTGTTTGCTTGCTGATGGAATCTTCCTTTATATATTACATTATTAATTTAATTGAAAAGTGTGTAAACTAGGATACATATATTTTTTCCAAAAACCACTAAAAAATGACAATTTTAGGGACTCTTAGCACAGACATTTGAACCAAAATCAAAAGAATGAGTACGGGGAAACTATATATTGTGTTAATTATTTGTTTAAAAAATATCTTTGGTTTATTTTGTATTTAATAATAAAATAAATTACAACTGAGTACGTAGTCAAGATATTTTGTGCATTTTACTTTCAAAAACAATTTTATGATTAACATTTATTTAGATACCTACCTATTTATTAATGTATAATTCAATCAATTTTGTTTGTGAATACCTCCTTGAAGTTTTATTTTATTTTTAAATAATATATACCTACCCCTAGCCTAGGATACTGCAGACGCTTATATTAACTTTTATTTTTTAAATCAAAATACTTGGAAATTTTTCAAAATTTTCCTTAAGACAAAATATGAACGTTCGTTTTTATATTTTGTTTATACATAATCAAACCCCAAGAAACAATTTTGGAATTTCATCTGTGAAGAAAATGAAACCCTGAGAAACCTTGACAAGGATAAAATGGTCCTTGAAAAATGAATTAAGCTTTCATTGGAAACTCAAGATATTTCATTGAAAAAAAACATTTAAATTATTTAAAAGAAAACCAAAAAAAAAACACTATAATCACCTTTTTTGTTGGAAGGAACAGTTTTTAACTTTTGCACACAATGTTATTATTTTAAGGTAGCACAAGAAATCGATTTTTTATCTGCTGACGAAGGAATGATTCTAAAGCCAACCCTGAATAGACTGTCAATTTATTCATTTAGATTGTTGCTTTCAGGGTTGAATACTTGAATGAGTTGAACAAAATTTTGGTGAAAAAATCCAAAAGTTCTTCTCTTTTTTCGGGTAATTCGAAGAATTTTTGTTTTTCGTAATGTATCTGCATTGCAATGCATCAACTTAAATCCCCACACTGTGGTAAATTTGGTCTACATAATGTATATATATTTTAAGAACTTGTTGATTGGAATGTAGCTTTGAGTTGTAGGTGGTAGAGATGTAATTGGAACTTGTAAGAAACATTTCCTATGAGACAAAAAGCAGGCGTAGTAATGCGTAAAATGTTTTCATTTGAGCTTTTTCTCACCAGAAAAATAAAAGAGAACATTTAAGTATTACACCTTGCATTTAGGGAATTTGTCTCATCCTTGAATTTTTAGGGAATAACTCATTTCACCATGCATAAGGACTTATGCATGATTCATGGTCCTTGAAGGAAAAACAAAAAATTCATGTAATCATTTAAAATATGTTTTATTTGCCTTTGTAAAAGGCTTGAAATGCAGTTAAAATTCGCTGACAACAAATTTTATTGAGTTTTTATCAATTTCAATTGAATTGCTTTTCTCATAAGTTATTCTTTATTGACTCGGATTTGTTATTTTTGTGTGAAAAGCATTATTTATAACTTTTTGGGAGATTCGAAAGTGGGTGGCATACGCCCTTTTCTGGGAAAGTGTTTACCTGAGAGAAGAGTCGCTGTTGATATATAGAGAAAGCATAATAGCTTTGAAAGTTCAAAAGTTACTTTCGCCATCTCTTGGAACTGTGAAAAAGTACCAATAGGATAACATTGCGAAAGTTAAAAGGATTTCATTTTAATCATAACGGTTTTGTAGTTTTGAATTCAGGTTTCATTGCAAGTTGTGATTGAATTGTTATTACATAAGTACGATCAATGGGCAGGTTTAGCCGACATAAGAGACTTTTTCAAAGTAAAGCAAGTTTCTAGTATTCGATTGGCCAGCTTCCAAGAAATTGTTACCAAATTAAGGCAACTTTATTGAAAGTTGACTAGGAAGTTAGTCAAGAAAATCTCCCTAACTATCGAGACAAGAGGGGTCGCAAAAGCTTTATTAAGAAAAATAATAATTAAAGGAAATATTCATTCGTTTCAAATAAACAAAAAATAAAAAGAGGCTGGGATGCGACCCACACTGATAACTTCCCATACCGTCGGTCGATTTGTCTTGCTTAAAAGTTTGTCTATATGTACTCGTATCAATTTTAACCAAACTTGCGTACTATTTTTGTAGATTTTATTTTTTTATGAAAAAACGGACTGTTGGATTTTTATATAAAAATTACTGAATATTGAAAACAATATTTTCTGTAAAATAAAATAAGTTTGAAGCCAATAGTTTTAATTCTTGAAAAGCTATTTGAGCCGAAAGTAAATTTTTACCAAGTTTTAGTATTGTTTTTTTAGAGTTTTATTTTTTGTAAAAAAACTGTCAATTCCAATTTTTTAAAAATTTTACCAAATGTTGAAAACAATATTTCTTATAAGATAAAATTAGTTTGAAGCCAATATTTAAAATTTTTGAAAAGATATTTTAGTCGAAAATCAATTTTTACCAACTTTTATACATTTTTTTTTAGGTTTTTATTTTTTTTGTAAAAAAAACTGTAAATTCGATTTTTCTCAAAATTTGTCCTACTGTTGAAAACAATATTTCTTATAAGAAAAATGCTATTATCTCAAAGTTTTAAAAAGATATTTGAGTCGAAAATAATTTTTTACCAACTTTTGTTAATTTTTTTTCGGTTTTTATTTTTTTGTAAAAAAACTGTCAATTCGAATTTTTTCAAAATTTGACTGAATGTTCAAAACAAGATTTTTTGAAAGATAAAAGTAAATTAAAACCAATATCTCAGAGTTTTGAAAAGATATTTGAGTCGAAAATCAATTTTTACCAACTTTTATACATTCTTTTTTAGGTTTTTATTTTTTGTAAAAAAACTGTCAATTAGATTTTTCTCAAAATTTTATCAGATGTCAAAAACATTATTCGTCGTTGCACAAATTTGTTTTAGAGATGAAATCATATTTCAGTCTTCAAATTTTGGAGGTTACAATTTTTTTTTAGTTTTTTTGATTTATAAAAAAACCGTTATATTTATTTTTTTTCAAAAAATATACCTGTTTTGTATCACGTTACAATATATTATATAAAATTTAGTTCAAGTCTCTAGCGTTTTTGGTTCGTAAGATATTTAGGGTTAACCAAAATTTTCACCTTTTTTTTAAACTGCTATGGTAAAAAAACCACCCACGCAATTTTCTTGAGAGCCCTTTCTGCATCTTTCTGCCTTATTATCTGTATAACAAAATTTATTTGAAATCGATATTTCTTCTGGTTCTTGAGCTATGGACGACGAAAAAAACGTCGTGAACGTACGGACGTACGGACTTACGAACACACGCACGCACAGACATCTTTCTAAACAATCTTTTATTTCGACTCTAGGGACCTTGAAACGTCGAGAAATGTCAAAATTTTCAATTTGACAAATCGTTCCCATTACAATAACTTCCTATGGGAAGGTAATAAAATTTGGGTAAAGCCTAGTACGCAACTGAAGTGAAATGAATTTTTTCGGCGGTCTCCAAGTACAGAGCAAAATGAAAACGAAAACCAAAGCGGAAAAATGTTTGTGGAGAGTTCTGTCAGCTGTCAAAAACAATTGCTGCTGTAAACAAAAGTAAAAAAATGTATTTTAGTTCGCATCTATTAAATTATTTAAATGAATTTTCAAAATAATAATTAAGACGAAGACGATTTAATGTTAATAACAATAATCACCTCTGCATCTGTTTTTTTATCGATGATAACGAAAAGAAAGAAAAACTTCCGTGTTAGCCCATATCTGCAGAACAGGCAGATAGAAGGTCGTTTTGCTACAGATGTAAGTTTTTATAATTTTTGAAAATAACTTTAAAACAAGAACCTATTATAATTTATAGTTTAATGACATGGAAGCAAACGAAAATTTCCATATGCCACCAAATATATTTCGAGAACTATTCTAATTGGTTGAACCAAAGCTGCGTGCGGTGCGAAATACAAGACCAGAAGATGAAATAACTCCATTAGAGACAATCTGCAGATGTTATTGAGTAAATAATTTCTTTTAATTATAACTACACAATAAAGTCATACTAATAATTTTCTTCTAGATATCTAGAAAGTGGTTGTATTTTAAGGCATGGCATGTCTCATAAGTCTACCGAATTAGCAAGCAACATTTTGGTAAGATTTTGGATGTCGTTTGCATTGCTCTATGCGAGGTCTTGGCTGGTTACATACCGAATTTGAATGCTTTGCAGTTTGTAGAAATTGCAGACCAGTTTAACATTCAGTGGAACTTGCCAAACTGCATAGGAGCCTTGCAATAAAAAAAATAAAACGAAAAGAGTGGAGAATTGTACTAAGAAATCTAGTCCAGAAATCCACTAAAATGACACATTTCGTCGTTCAGCAGCGTACTGAAAAACGAAAAGCACAGCGATGTTTTTCGTCGTGTCATTTTTGTATGGTTTCGCATCAGCAGCGTACTAGGCTTTAAGAGAGATTTAGTTTACGGAACTTTCATGGCAAATTTTTAATTGAGTCAGGAATATGCGAAAATAAATAAGGTCATTATAATAGGAGCAAATCAAATAAATGAAAATAAAATGCAAGTAAATATTTGTATTTTATGTCTTTAAGCTTTCATAATATCAAAAATTCTATCTTTTAAGGATTTATAAAGAGATCCAAGTAGACCAGAGAAATCTCACTCCAGGCCAATTTCATTCCATGAATTAGCGCTTCCTTGTCATCGTATTGCTTCCCTCCCTCTTGTACCTTACGTGTTAGCTAGCCCAATACATTTTCAATTATGTTAGGGTCCTAGGAATGTGGTGGCCAAGGCAGCAAGTGGAAATTTTAGTTCGCAATACAAGATTTTATCTCTTGGGCTGTGTGTATGGAATCGTTTTCCTGCTGAAAAATAAATGGAATTGGTCCAATACGTTAGCTAATATTGGAGAATACTCATTCCAGCAAGGTTTTGTATGTTTTCCTAGTAATTTGGTATCTTAGACTACCAAGTCTATAGAGCCATACAATAAAATTAGGCCCAGACGATAACTTCTTTGCTTAGTGACAGTTTAAAAATCATTTGGCGAATCTAGGTTAATTTTTTTCGTCAGAAAAAAATAAGCTTCCACCAATCATTTGCAGACATTCCACTTTGCACATATTAGATCATGTGATCTTTCACGAAACACAAGCGTTACTTCTTCCTTGCGTCATTAAGTGGTAGTTTTTCTTAAGCTTTAGGTGATTTAAGTGTTAAACATGGCGAATCCTGCATTTAACAGTGAATAAGCTGGCCTGAACATAAGCTATCTCCCTAGTTTTAGATGCCGATAAAGCTGAATGCGACGCTATTTTAAGGATACTTATAGTTTCTCGAAGTCTTAAGGCATATGAAGTGTTTTTTTATAATTTTTCGAGTAAGGTGATGGTTTTTCAAGTAATTACTAACACAACGTTCACTTCGATTTTTTGTTCGGGCTATAGCAAAGCAAAGCATTGAAGACCTTTAGAGACATAAACCTACGAGTATATTCTTGCCCCTTCCTCCACTGTCAAACATTTTTAGTTGCCCATTTCTGTTAAAACTCAATCAAGAACAATTATTTATAAATTGTACCGTTTCTTTCGAAAAAAAAAAATGTATACGCTTCACAAAACAACGTTGATTGCCCGATTGACTCCACTTATATTCGCATGTTTTTGACTCATTTAACAATTGTTCCTCAAGCTAAATCAAATTTTATATTTTGCTGTTAACAAAATAGTCAACCATAGTTGTTTTTTTTTATCCATCATGTAATGGGAGAAATATCTATTTCAGTTCTCGAGAATGCCTGCTTCTAACCTTCTGACCAGCAGTGTACTTTACATGCTTAGAACTTAGCTTTCATATAATATGTAGGTATTTTAATTAAGTTTGTTTTCTGATTGGATCAAAAATGTGTTTATCAAATGCCTTCAATCGTATTCACATATTTTCAAATGTTCATTTCGTTAAGCAAATATTATCTTTTAAATTAAATACCTACCTACGTCATTTTAATATTCAATCATTTAAAAATAATATTTACAACACTCATTTATATTGAGTATAAAAATTAACAAGTTCTATGGGAAAACCCTAATAAACAAAATACTAAATGAAAAGGCGAAACATTATGAGAACAAATTATATAATGATATGTTTATGAAAATTTTGAAATTGCACTACAAGGTTAACATTTAATTTTTCCCCTTTTTAAAAATTGAATCAACCGAATTATATCTTATGTAAACACAATTACTGATGCTACACAACCATAGATGGCACTGCAAAAAAATTTAGGCCGAGACAACATTTAACCACTGCAAGACGGCTATCAAATTCCAATGGGTGTTCAATCAACACCCTTTTTTTGCCTTTAACTTTTATAAATGTTTTATTTAAATCAATACTTTTATTTTATTTTATTATTAGTACGAAAACATTATATTGGTAACCACATAAAATTTGTAATGTAAATAACCCTTGATTATATTTGGTCAATGAAAGAAATAGAGTTTACTTGATAACGAGATGAGATATGTTGTTTATTTATTCACATAAATTTGTTGCAAACTTACCAGTAAATTTGAATTTTAGTTGCAGATTGAAATGTGCGAATGTACGCGCTGACAAAGAGACAATTTGATTTCAACGGACTTTAGCGATTGATTTTTATATATGTTTAAAGACACTGAATGATTTTTAAAGCCGCCGTTTCGTCTACACACTTAAAAGAGAACATTTTTTCTTCGCACATTATCTTTGTATAAATAACGATACACTTAAAGCCATAAAGTTATCAAAAAGGTTTTAAAAAGCTATTGCCTTATCTTTGTTTTTACTTGCTTGTCAATATACTTGCATTACAACCAAAATCAATATAGAAAAAGATATCAAACCTTGGTAGTCGCTTTGTTTTGCCTACAAGATAGCCAAACAGCTGGTTTTGGAGTGGATCTATGTATGTGTAAGAACACATCTTTGTATATAAAACTTATAGAACGAGTACTATCATCGTGGATTTTTATGGGGCGGCACTTAGTGGTGACATTGGTCGCATTCACAAAGCTAGTGGCTACGTTGTCAAAATTCAACTAACTTTGTGAATGCAAAACTACACTGCAAAGCTAGTCAATCTGGAATTGTCATATTATTGACAAATGCAAATATGTAAAATAAGAAACATTTTTGATTTGATAACTTTAACTTATCTTTCGTGTTTTTAAATTCAATAAAATCAAATTTAAGACACAATTTTAATGATTTATATAAGTATTTAAATAATGAAAGATTTATTTAATTTTGAATTCATGTGGTTTACCGAGCATATGATTCTAAAACGTCAAAATCATTCTCCAGTTACTTTGTAGCCGAATTTTTTACACTACGTCGGAGGGGAAATTTTAATTTAATTTTATAGTTAGATTTAGCCAATCAGAATCCCTTGACTACTTAGCCACTAGCTTTGTGAATGCGACCATTAACTGTTGCAGCTTTTTCGGACTTAACTTTTGTATATTAACTATCAATGCCACCTTGAAGCTACGTCGAACGATGAAAACAGTTAAATAGTAATACTATACATTTTATATACAAATTCTACATTAAAAATCAAAAGGAAGCAAGCAATTCGGTTGTGGAAAGCCAAATTCTAGATACAGTTTTTAATTTTTTTGAGATATAGTTTTTGATCTAAACTTTTTTCCTCACATTTGAAGGTTATTTTTGTATAGAAAATCTATAGCACTTTCATAGCGAAATTATACTGGAGCGGAACCTAGTCGATACTGTGACATCAGCTTGTGCAGTAACCACGTCAGACGAAGAACCGTGGATAGGCGACTCCCATACAATCGGGACGTCATGGCCGAACGGGACCGAACTGATAGGGTGAAGCAGGAGAACCAGTTTTGTTGGCTTCAATCGGCACTTGATAGTGGGTAGTCGGGATGGGGTTTTAAGCCTTGGCCGGCTTACATACTTGTTTTATAGTTTTAGGGTTTAGTTTTAAGTAGAATAGGCATGGTGGCACAAAAAGAAATAGAAAAAAAATACAAAACAGTTTATAGGTAGAATAGGTAGTTAAAGTTAGCTTTAAGTTTTATTTAAGGAAATAATTGTAAGTAGTTTTTAAGTAAATATAAAAAGGATACTGATATTAGTTTTTTAAATTTTCTAATGAATACAAAAATAAATGAAATTGAATTGAAGTTAAAATATATCTTGTATGTTATGGATAATAAGGCTAGTTTTATGAATTTTTGTCTAGCTTCAAGATAGTTTTAAAAATGAATTAATAAAAATGAATTTAAAAAAAAAAACAGTTGAAATTTGATAAATGTAACTACTCTGTGGCATGATGTTTAGTGCGATGGACTGTCATGCGAGAGTTCTTGGGTTCGATCCCTGCCTGTGCCATCTAAAGTTTTTTCCACGGGTTCTCCAAGAGTATTTCCTGTCATGAAAAGTGATTTCTCAGCTTTGCCGTTCGAATTCGGCTTAAAACTGTGGTCCCTTCCATCCCTGACAACAGTACTCGCACACAGGAATGTCAGTCACTAGGCCCTAGTTCTCAAACGGACTGTTGTGCCACCCAATTTATTTTTATTTATTGAACTACTCTGCTTAATTTATTTTTAGAATATTACTAAATTAAAAAATGTATATTAAAAATTACTTTTTTGTATGGAGAATTGCTCATAGAGTTGTGGATAGACAACATATTAAAATTGCAGGGTCACAGAAAAACTCTCACATCTTCAAAAAGTTGGTCGTCATCCTGGAAATACATGCAATAGAATAAATAGAAATACAAATTTACTCCACAATCAATAAATACTTAAGATTCTATATTTATGCATTACCCCGAAGTACTTGACTAGAGGAAACCTAACTTTGAAAAACCATCTCTTAATTTCTTTTTATATAAAGCTACAGATTTTCTATATCGGGTGTTATTTTTATAAGTCTTAAATATTTCATTGAATTTTTCCCGTGATGTTATAAAGTTTCTTTTCGAAAATGTATTCCCGATTTTGAGAACGTACGTCGTCTTTTTAAAACTCTTTATACCACAATTGTTTTAGTAGTGTTCTTATAATTTAGCCCCGTCTTTTCTTCTTTTATTAGGGGCTAGTTAAGCTATCATTGAAATCGATCCGGAAACATGTTTGAATCGATATTTGACGGTGTTTCCCTTTAATTAGAAATGAAAATTATGTACTGATCGATCACACAAAGAATTTTTTTTCAGAAAAAAATTTCGAAAAATGTTTTTTTCTAGCTGATACTTTTATTTTCTAATGACAGAAATTTTAATGATAGCTAAAAACGACCTGAAAAAATAATTCCAATGTTTGTTTTCAATTATGAAAACCAATGATAGCTATAACTAGCACCTACAATGGTAGTGCTAAGCTAGAGCTAAAATTTAGTTCACGGTTTTACTCGAAACTTTAGCTAAGACCTTAGTTAAATTGTGACAGAAGAACGTTTTGTACAAAATGCAATTGATCTTCTGGATCACGAGCAATGCCGAATTCTTTTTCTTGTCACAATTAAAACTACTTTTTTTGGTATTTCACCACCTCTTTTTTTAGGCTCTTTTCAAGAAATAACTCCTCAATACCTATTATGTTTGAACACTGCAAAAAATAAGCACACAAAATACAATTTATAGCATGAAAAAACGTTTTTAGAAATGAAAATACAGTTGTTCTTCCACTCAAGTGAACGTAGCTATAAGAAATTTAAAAAGGACCCTTATCAGACTATTCTTTTTTAACTTAATTTTTATATATTAAAAACAATTTTAAGGAAATTTAACCCCAACTATTCCCCCTTTTAGCAACCATCCATAATCAGTCAAAATTTAGCTCATAATAAATACTCCGAGTATCAGTCTTCTAATTTTTGACAGCTCGAGCTGCGTACCATGCTTAATGCTTTTTTTAGACGTCTTGTTTTCAGTACGAAACAAAATGCATTGAAAAAAAAGGCGCTGACTCTCTTGCTGACCGGTTGATTTTTTTTTACACTCTGACAAAGCTGCTCCAACCTAAAAAATTTTTTAATTAAATTTTGTGTGCTAAAAAGCACAGTTTTTCACAAAAGAAATATTTAAAAAGTTTAATTATTCTTTGTAACACGTTTTAAAATAAACTATTTTGTTGGATGGTGTCTATTTTCGAGGATTTGTGTGGATTGTTTCCACACGTACCGAGGACGAACACATCCAGACAGCCATAGCATCGACACAAATTTTTTTCGCACCCGATTATAACCAAATTTTGCCAAATGAAGGATAGTTCTGCATTGGCGAAAGCAAAAAAGGTAACACCATACGATAAAAAGATGGAAGCTGCCCAACAACTCACTGCCCTAAGCGACACGCCGTCCGGCTCCATCCCAAACAGTGAATCATTGGGTGCAAATGGTTCTAATGATATTGGCAACTTAAGCCAAAGTAACAAAGATGACAATTCATCTGCTATGCAACCGTCCCAACAACTTCCAGGGGTTTCCGATGATGGATCCCTTCTTGATTCCTCGAAAGAATGGTTAAAGCCGAACAAAAAATTTACTGCACCAGCTGCTGCATTGACCCCGACTCAACATCAACCCATGGAGGTTCAACAAGACCAAAACAAATTTGCTTCACTGGCCAATGTGAAGATACACACCGTCAAAAACAGAAAGCAAAGCAACATCTTGACGAAACAGCTTTCACAAAAAGCCATCAATGACGATGATGATCCTGTCGGCGCGGGAACCTCAACAGACGCAGCTTCAATCAACAAAATTGTAGATGTAGAATCTAATTTGTACTCAGGTAAGTGCTGTCCACCTATAATTCTTAAAAATGTAGATGTTAGAAAGTTGGTTATGGATTTTCAAGCAAATTCAGTAGATTTTTCGTATAGAATTGTGAACAAAGGTAGAATCAGTAAATTATATATCGACAACAGTAATGCTCACAGGGAGTTGATGAACATGCTAAGAAATTCAGGTGATGCTCAAGCATATTCATTCACCCTTAAGGAGGATAAGACAACTAACGTTGTCCTTCGAGGACTTACGTCTGATTACCCGACGACTGAAATTCTTAACGAATTAAAACCAAAAATTCCTAATGTTTCAAGCGTCTCCATATTCGAGACTTTGAGGTCGAAACAAGAAAAGATTAATTACAACCTATTCTTAGTGCGGTTACAACCTGGCACAAGTGCTACAGAGCTGACCAAAATAAAATATTTATTTCATACTAGGGTATACTGGGAGAAGCCTAGGGGCAACCGAGGGCCGCTTCAGTGCAGAAGGTGCCAACAGTTCGGGCATTTGGCAAAAAATTGTGCCTTTGCTTATAAATGCGTTAAATGTACTAACAAACACGAGCCGGGTTCTTGCCCTGTGGTGAGGGGGCAAGGGAGTAAGGCTGTTTGCGTTAACTGCGGAGAAGATCACCCTGCTAACTTTAGAGGGTGCAAACTGTTTAAACAATACGAAGCCAGAAGGAAACTTCTTCTTCAAGAAGCATCTGAAAAGAAAGCTAACGCAAGGGGTCTCTCCCTTGCTCTCTCAAATGGTGTCTCGGTTGCTCCGGGGGTTTCTTTTGCAAGTCTTCTTAAACCTCAAAGTCCCATTGTGAATAATGATCCAGTTCCTTCGGGCCCATCGATTAGAAGGTCTGGTGATAATATTGTGAATAGTTTCATGGCACTCTCCAACGACCTTTTCGGTTATGACATGAGAACTCTTTTAGGTAAAATAGAAAATTTTATGTCCAACCTTGGAAATTTCAACTCAATTGCTGAAAAAAGACTGGCCTATCTTGATTTGGTCAGTGAACTTCTCTCCTGCTCGCCATGATGTTTTTAAAAATATTACAATACAACATTTCGTCGTTAATTGCACATTCTCGGAGAATTGAGCTTTTAAAAATTCTCCAAGAAAAAAACTGTACATTTGCATTCATTCAAGAAACACACTTGTCTAGCAGGCATAAAGTTCTTCTCGACAATTACAACATCATTCGTAACGACAAAAATCAAGGCGTAGCGTTATTTTTAAAAAATAACATTAAGTATGAGCTTGTGGATTTCGCGTCCAATGACTTTCCTTCCGTTTTCATTAGTATAAAATACATCTCCGACAACAATCCGAAGAATTTCCTGCTCGGTTCAGTGTACATCCCTTCCTCTTCCCCTGTTTCGGCACTCACTTCTGAGCTAAACAGAATTGATCAATTAGCTAATGGGTTCGACGGAGCCATTATTGGCGGAGATCTTAATGCAAGGAGCCCCAATTGGAAGGACCATTCATATAATATAAATGGGAAAACATTCGAAGCTTGGCTTCAAAACTTTAATCCTTCTTTAACAATGGTCTCATCGGATACTCCTACCTTTCCGAGGGGCCCTTCATTCCTCGATCATTTTCTTATCTCGAACCACCTGATCAATAATTTCGATCCAAACTTTTCTCTTGCAACACTCCCCACATTTTCGGATCACTGCCCACTTCTTTTAGAGATCCGTCTCAGAGAAGCAAACATCAGTCTTCTGGAACAGCATTCCTCAAGATCATATAAAAACACTAACTGGCAGTCGTTTCGAAATCAACTGGATCAACGTCTTCATAATTTCTTCCCTCCCTCAGCTAATTGTATCACAAACGAAGCAATCGATGCACACATTCTTCATTTTAATGATTCTCTTCTGACAACGTTGAATGAAAATTCAGAAACCTCAACTGTCTCGGTTAAGAAATATAAAAATTTGCCCAAAGATATCGAAAATCTTTACAAAATTAAACATCAATGGCAAAGACGCCTGAAACATATTTTTCACAACTCATACAACAGAATAAACTCACCCTATAGGGAATTGTCCTCTCAAATCTCTCTTCTTAATAATATAATTAGAGATAAAGTAAATATCTGGCTTAACAACTCTCTCAGCAATAGACTTTCTAAAATCACTCCTGGGCCATTGGCTTTTAAAGAAGCCTTCAGATTAGTGGGTAATAAAAAAAAATTGTTCTGCAATAAAGTGAATGTGAATGACCAATCTTTTTACAGCGAAACAAGTGTGATATCGGCTTTTGAAACCCATTTCAAGGAAATATTTCAGGAAAAAATACCATCTTTCAATCCATCTTCCTCTCAGGAGGCAATAGGGGCTGCTTATTCCATAGCACAAAATATTCCTGAACATATTTTCTTATTTGACTCGGTTAATAGTGCTCTCAATCCTATAGCTAATCACATCTTCACAGACACTGATGCAGTCAAAGAATTGGTCAAACAACTTAAACCCAAAAAGTCCACCGGTCCAGATTTAATATCCAATTTTGCTTTAAAAAAAATTTCAGACCTGGGTGCTGAATTTCTTATGATCATTTACAACCACTGCATCAACAATGCACATTTTCCTAAAATCTGGAAAACAGCTAGATTGCTACCTATCCAGAAAAAGCAAAACGACTTCGAGATAAACAATTTCAGACCCATATCCCTTTTATCAAACACAGGCAAAATCCTCGAGAAAATAATTTTGAACACCTTATGCTCACCTACCGAAAACCCGATTGATCCCATCCCTGATTTTCAGTTTGGATTCAGAAGGGGACACTCCACCCTCCACGCGCTTCTCAAATTCCAAAATGATGCAGTTCTTAATCTTAGAGAAAAAAAATGCACTGTTGCCTGCTCATTAGATGTGGAAAAAGCATTTGACAGCGTTTGGAGGGTGGGGCTTCTTGCTAAGTTGTCCTCCCTCAGTATCCCTACACATACCCTGAACATCCTTCATAGCTTTCTGACTGACAGATCTTTCTTTATTCAAATTCAAGGCTCCAAGAGCAACTTGTGCGAGTGCAATAGCGGTGTTCCTCAAGGATGAATTTTGGGGCCACACCTCTACAATATCTTTATAAATGACTTCCCACACCAAATTGCAGGAAATAACCTGCTCTCAACAGGTCTATTGTATGCCGATGACACCATCGTTTACTCGAGCCACGAATCCCCCATTGTAGCCCTTCGGTTCTTGGAGAAACACCTTAACAAAATTAACCTTTTTTATAAGACATGGGGAATTAAATTAAATGTTCCAAAATCCGAACTCATTTGCATCCGTAATGCCAGTGGAAAAGGACCACCAGGGGTGGTGAGTGAAAGCAGAAATCTCACAGTTAGACTTGACGGTTGCAACATTCAGGTGAAAAATAAACTTAAATACCTAGGGGTTAACTTTAATAATTTGCTGAAATTCAACCCTCATGCCAAAATAACAATTGAAAAAGCTAGGAAAATTTCTAACATGTTTATGCCTTTTTTTAGACATAAAGATCTCAATTCTAAAACCAAGCTTCTCTTTTACAAAACATTGGTCAGACCGGTCATGAATTATGCCTTTCCAATTTGGTTTTCGATCTCCCCCACCGTGGCACAGTCGATGGAAATTTTGGAAAGAAAAATCCTCAGACTGTGTGCTGGGAAAAATTTTGAGTCGCCTACCAAACGTTTCTCTAATAACTACATTTATAACATCACAAAGACCATTCCGCTTTTGAGCTATAACCTCTCTCTAATGAAAAAAGCAATTAATAATCTTGAACTAGTAGAAAACGACCTGATTAATCAAGTCGTCGAGTCTCAGTCAGGGTCCTCCTGGGATAGCACCAGTTACTTATCTCCACTCGGTATCCTTTCTCTAAACCTGGATTCTTCATTAACATCCACTCCCTTGTTTTATGCCAAGGCCACATTGGGTCAAAATCGTGGCTAATAACTTTTTCTTTCTATGTATTTTAAGACTACTTTTGATTTAACACATATCCTCTGTTCACACCCAGTATACGAAAATTGCGCTGATTTCTTGAGGGTCATCCGCAAAATTAATAATAAAAAAAAAAAAGAAACTATCAAAATGAATTTTGTTTACTGTTTATGGTGGACAGTACTTACCTGATTTAGTCTAAGCGTATTGTTAAGTATATATCATACCTGGTATTATTCTAATCACTTATTGCCAGAATGAAAGACTGATTAAATGTTAAATTTCTGTGATAATACCTTGGTACAAACGTTTATTCTTAAATATAAATAATAAAACCTAAAAGAACAACAAAATCTAAAAAATAAAAAAAATAAAAAAAAAAAAAAGTCGTATCCAAATGCTCAACTCATATGTTACATGTTAGTATATATAGTCATTATATGTATTCAAATCTGAATGTTATATGTGTTCGCATAATAAATGATATAGGAAAAAAAAATAATAAAAGATACATCTCAAAAGAGAAAATGAAACATTATTTATGAAACGACGTTATGTAAAATGCCATCTCATTCTCACACTTTCAATATCAAATACAATGTAAATTTTTTCCAAATGAGAAGTAAAATAATATTGTTAGTGCGCTCTCGCTCTAACTTTTGCAAAACGACATCAAATATACATTTCTGGCATCTGTTTGTCTTCGTTATTTAGTTTTATTTTAGTAATAGTCTATTGTATTTATGTATATATATATTGTTAAATGACCCTCCGTCAATCCAAACGAATAATATACTCCCATGAGCAAGAGTAGTCAAACCATATATAAAAGACAGCCATGAGGCATTTCAAATAAATTGTCAAAGCAGGCAAAACATTATAGCCGCAGCAGTACTTAAGATATAGATAAGAACACACTTTGTAATAGAATTTTAAGTCTCAATAAAGAATTCAATTCAATTCAAAAACAAAATGCATTGTTTTCGATACGAAATAAAACGTATATAAATTCCAGCCGATAGACCTAACTTTCAATCACTTTTTGTAGTAATTCGGGCCGTATGTCAGCAATAACTTGCCCAATATTCTCTTCCAGGGCGATAATCGTCTCGGTCTTATCTGTGAAATCACTTGTCTTTTTGACAGCTGTCACTTGATTTTTGCTTAGTTTGGTTTGCAGTTTCTTAATTAATACACTTAGGCTAGGCGCGCACATACAACGAGTAAACTATCTCGTATGATTTAACAACACTTTACTGTTTATTGTGGGGTTATGTGAAGTCTCTTGTCCATGCCCAAGGCGATTGACCTCTTGGAAGAGATTATTCGACTGACATAAGTCCCAATTTATGCAAGATTTGGTTGCTAATTTGGGCCCTCGGTTATAATTTTTTCAAGATTTTCGCAGTTGCCACTTGCCCTAAATCTCTTAAAACATAATTACACTCTTACCTTTATAATAAAGCTAAATTCTTGGCACTGATATTATATTAAAAGTGTTTAATTGGTTCTTGAAAACCTCAAGTCTACCCTTATGAGACATTTCAGCACTGTTCGTTTCGATTTCATAGTTTTTAAACATTTCCAGCAGTTTTTCAAAATAACCGAATGTTTTGTGGTGAATATTTCTCCAACATCCTTCCGCCAAACCGATACCAAAATTGACAGTCAAGCCTAACCATCTTTCAAGATATAAAAGTATTTTTGTTTCTGTGACAGTTGACACATTTCTAGATTTGCTTTCTTTTTCTTTCGTTGGAGTTGGATTGGAATTTGGGAACGAACAGAAATACAAAAATTAAAATGCACACCCAACACGCAGGCCGGCTGATAATTTAACTAAATTATATGACGAATATCAATTTTAACCTTAATTGATAAGGAATTTTAAAACATATTCAAAAGTTAGGTATGTAAGTCAATTATTCAAATGAAATGTAGATAAATGTTCAAAACCTTTCACTCTAGAACAACTGACGACTGTCGAAAGTTATCGTGGACTATTACTATGAATGAAAAAGTAACCAAACTCGCCTTGGCCAGTCGTATAATTCTCCTCATTGTACAACTTATCTCGGATGCTCTGATTCCTGATCACAATGCGGACGTTTTCAAGTCCCCCAAGTCACTTCAACAAGGGACTTCATTTTTTGATAAATCTCTGGATTTCATGTTCTCTGGACTAAGACGCTGGGATGCGGAATATTTCCTTCATATCGCCGAGCACGGTTACAGCTATGAGAACTCGCTGGCTTTCTATCCCCTCTACCCGACGATTACGGGAATTTTAGCGAAGAGTGTTTACCTCATAGGAATAGGAGTCTCGTTACGAACTCTCACCCTAGTCATTGGAGTTGCGCTGAATGTATACTTTTTTTGCCGAGCAGCTAACTGCCTGTACGAGCTTACTCAGAGGATATTTGGAGATCTCAACAAGTCTTGGAACGCAACTGTAATCTTCTGCTTCAATCCGGCTTCAATATTCTTTACGGCTCCCTATTCAGAGGGACTCTTTTGTTGGCTGTCCTTCAGCTTGATGCTTGAATCTGTTGGGCAAGTCTCCCTATTTACCACATCACTGGCATCAGCACTTGCCATCGTCTGTCGTTCAAATGGATTACTTAACCTTGGCTTCCCGGTGTACTTCATCATCAGAAAGATCTTACTCAAACAGACTAAATGGCTGGTGCTCAAACTGGCAGTGATTGTTTTTGTGTCAGTGATTCCGCTAACGTTCTTCTGTTTCTATGCATTTCACCAGTTCTGCTCGAACAATTCCACAATCGACCATCCGCCCGAGGTAGTTCAATATGCCGTTGAAAGAGACTATGTTCTGGCTGGTGACCGCATTCCTCCGAACTCACCTTGGTGTGATCAATCGTTTCCCTTTCCATATGCCTATATTCAGAAACACTATTGGAACGTGGGATTCCTAAATTACTATGAATGGAAACAGCTACCGAACTTCATCCTCGCATCGCCAATTATCGGATTTGTTTTCTACCAAACGTTTCTCTATTTCTGTTCGTTAATCAGTTTCCTTCGAACGTCCACAATTCGGCAGACCATAACCGAATGGAAGTCACTCCCATTTATTTTACATTGTCTATTCTTAACGTTCTTCTGTGCATTTTTCGCCCACGTTCAGATCACAACGAGGCTCATTTGTTCCTCATCACCTGTGCTTTACTGGTTTGCTGTTAACCATTTGCCAAAGACATTCGATAGAATCGAATGGAAATCTGCTAATTCAGTGGTTCTCCTCTGGTTCAGTGGGTATTTTCTTATTGGAACCATTCTCTTTAGTAATTCTCTGCCATGGACGTAAATTAAATTTACAATCAATATGAAGGGTTTTCTTTTTTATCATTTTAAATATTAATTTCAATTTTCCTGAGATTTGAGACTGTGACTTCACATATTCACCCCGTGATGTATTCTATTCCATTAGAGCAACTTACAAGAATATAATAGAAACAAATTCTAATGCAGTGCGATTATATTTATATTTTATATAAAACAAAAATTTAAAAAGTTGCTTGTTAATTCAATTTATTTCATTTTAATTGATTAGTTTTGTATTTTGTTTAAACAAAAAGAATTACCTGTACAAACTTAATTGACTTTATTTTTAATGCATATTGTGTGGAATAAAAATAAAATATTTAAAATAAAATTAAGAAGGTTGTCGTTATATTTTTTCAAAGTTACGAAGTTGAATTTTTCACGGCTTTCGATGAGGAGCTGATGTCAGCGTTTGGTGGCAAAGTTTCATCCTATAGCAGTGTTGAACCGCAAACAATCCTGCCTAGCCATGTCTGGTAATTTGTCATTTGATATACCGGGAGACAGGGGTTACGGATTACATATGGCTAGTACTATGTAGTTAGAAAACACATGAACACTTATTAATAAAAGGAGTATGTTAACGTTGTAATTTACCAATGGCTGATCCAGGGGGATCGTAGGGATCATGATGCCCAGCTAGGAGATTATTTTGTTTTAATTTTCGTAGGAATTCTCTTGATATTTTATATTTTTAATTATTTATTTTTTATAAACGAAAGTAAAATTTGTATTTTACTGCTTTAAACTTTGTTCATAAAAGTAACACTTTTAACTAAGGACTGGACGAAAAACATAATATGAATCGGAAATCAAGATCTATTTCAATCGCTCAGAACCAATTCATAAACTTTTGACTAATTAACGATCATATGAGTCAGAAGGCTTATACAGTTAAGTTTTACAGGTAAAGATTTGTTCGTAGTTTAACGTTATTAACCAAAAAGCACTTTGCTGTCAAAAACAACTAAAATTTGTATTGTCATAAAATTTAGAATTTGGGAAAACATTTTAGTAAAACTTTAAATTAATTGCATACGTTATTTTCTGAAATATAAAGGAAATATTTAGGTTCCTAAGAAATAACCTGAATAAGAGGTCACCAATTTAATATTAAGTTGCCCTTTAATTCCTGAAACTCGTCTTCAATCCCATCATTCCTTAAATAATGTAAGACTTTCTTAGTGTTTTTTATCTATTTATTTATTTGATATAAAAGCTTTAAATCCCTCCAGAACCGGAGTGAAAACTGATTCTGTAAAGTGAGTGCCACACTAAAGTTTCTTCCCAACTTATTTGTTTACCTTTGTAAATTTGTATTTAATTTTTAGAGAAAATATTTATTTTAATGCACCTTTTTTCTTAAACTCAAGAACCAAACATTTTTCTCTCTACAATTTTAAAGTTCAAAAGGTTTTCGCAAACGAATCATTTTTTAGAATTTTTGTCTTCTAGCTATCGTAAAAGGTCCGGTTTGTCGAATTGAAAATTTTGACGTTTTAAGGTCCCTAGAGACGAAATAAAGGATTATTATAAAGCTGTTTGTGCGTGCGTGTGTATGTACGTTCGCGACGTTTATAATGCAGAAAGATGCAGGAAGGACTCTCAAGAAAATTGGGTAGTTGGTTTTTTTTTACCATAGCAGTTAAAAAAAGGTGAACATTTTGGTTAACCCTAAATATCTCACGAACCAATAACGCTAGAGACTTGAATTAAATTTTATATTATATATTGTAACGTTATACCAAAAAAAACATAATTTTGGAAAAAATTCCAACTTACAATTTTTTTATAAACCAAAAAAACAGAAAAACAATATTTGTCACCTCGAAAATTTTACGAACAAAAAATGATTTTATCTCAAAAAGAATTTTGTGCAACGAAGAATAACATTTTAAACATCTGGTAAAATTTTGAGAAAAATCGAATTGACAGTTTTTTTATAAAAAATAAAAAACCTTAGAAAACATCACTCAAAGTTGTTAAAAAAATTTATTTCGATTCGAAAATCTTTTTAAAAATTTGAGATTATGTCTTCCAACTTATTTTATCTTATGAGAAATATTGTTTTCAACAATCGGTAAAATGTTTTGAAGAATCGAATTGACAGTTTTTAAACAAAATTAATAAAAGTTGTAAAAACTGGTTTTCGACTCAAATAACTTTTAAAAACTTTGAGACATTCGCTTTAAACTAATTTTATCTTCCAGCAAATATTTTTGTCAACATTCAGTAATATATAAAAAAAATTAATAAACAGTTTTTTTTACAAAAAAAATAATTAGTTTGGAAGTGCTTCCGATAAAAATCGTACTCCAGAAAAGTTCATCCATTATCTTGATATTCAGTGATGCCTCCAAATACTGAATATGCTTGCTGCTGTAGTTTGGCTCTTTTAAGGGGAAGGATCGTATGTGATCATTCGTAGCAACAGTGACGGATTTAGGCTTGCTGCTGCCCAAGGCCCCGTTCGACGCGCCGCCCTTTTTGACAAATTGAATTTCATTAATTTTGATCTAATATTTTTATTTTAAAATAACTTTATTTATTGAAATATATTTTTTAAATATAAATAATAAACATGACATATAAATAAATTATAAACTTTAAACAGAGAAATCATAAATATTTTTTTCAATATTAATTAATTTTAAAAATTCCTTTTTCCTGGCTTTGGTACGCGCAAAAACGTCGATTATATCGTCATAATTAATTTCTTGGACTAGTTGAGCTTCAATTGACAGTAATGTAAGAGCATTAAGTCTATCTTGGCTCATGCTTGCGCGTAAATAGGTTTTTACGCGTTTTAGAGTGGAAAAAGATCTTTCTCCTGAACAATTTGTAGCCGGAATACTCAAAAAAATACGGAGATCAATGACCACATTCGGATTAACATGTCGAAGACTCCGTGAATGCATTACTTTGCATATTTTTTGGGCAGAACGTACATCTTCCGTATTTGCTAAGGTATCTTTCAGTTGAAAATGTAAAAGTATACATTCATTACCTAACGTCTCTTCCAAATCGTCGGGATACTTACTGACTAGTTTATTGGCAAGATTTTTCAATTCGTTTGTATCTATTTCGGATAAATCATGAACAAAATTAAAATTTTCGTAAAGCTTTTCATATGCACTTTTACGCCCGGCCAATTGTACACTCAGTGTGTCTAGAATAGAGTAATAAACATTTGTGCGAAAATGTTCTTGCCCAGAAAAAAGACCTGTGACTCATCTGGCTGAATTCTTCTGGTTTTGTTGCGATGAGTATCATAGCGATAATAATCGTGAACTCCAGATAGTATTTTGGCTTTTTCTTCATAAACAGAAAATTGTCTGTCTCTCATGTCTTAAGTAAATAGAGCCAGAAAGTTATAGATCTGAACAACGGATGATAAATCAGCTTGAGATTGTTGAAGCTTCTTACTAGCAGCATTAAAACGATCTAAAATTACATTCCAAACAATCACTAGGATTGCTGTTTCTAAATTCTGTAATTTCCCCTGCAATCCTGTAGCTCCAGCTCGCGTAGTCGGTTTCTCATCCCTGCTTTCGGCAATAAATTCCAGTGCATCAATTATTGCAGACCACTCTTTCCCAACGATTTTTTCTAGGGGGGGGGGTCACAGAAAGCATGACACAGCGTGACAATGAGGGGTAGGGGTCAGAAAAAGCTGATTTTAGCGTGACGTACATATTTTATGGAGTTTTGAACTTATCATTAGACGTGTTGCATTTCAATTTTGTAAAAAAATGATGACAATTGAAGTAAAGTGGTAACGCTGGTAAGTACCTGTCAAGCGTAGCGCTCTTGTTTTCTGTAAAGCCTAGTACATACTTCCTCGTGAAGTGAACGTTCGCCAGTGGAGAAAGTGAACTTTTGACATTGCTCACTGGTACACACTTGTGAGTACACGTTGTGAACATTTGACTTCAGTTCCCGTACATTTTGCACGTGAATTGCCCGTGAACGAAAACTCTCCACTTTGTTCTCCACTCAGCTTCACGAGCAAGTTCACGGGTGAACCAAAAACTGAAATTTGTATGGGTTCACGAGATGGTTCACAAGTATGTACTAGGCTTAAACATGTGAAATACACTCACCCGAACTACTTAAAAGCACAACAATGCACAATACTCCCACTTCACTCAAGTTATTGAGATCACGATCACATGAATAAAACACTCGGAAAATAAATAAAAAATTCTTACAACTTTTTTTTATGTATAATAAGCACATAAATGTAATTGTATCATAAATCAACGACTTTAATATATATCAGTTCACATACTTTATTTTAAAAAAAATTTAAAATACTTGCACTTGCATTTTTAGAAATTATTGACATTTGTAGATGTAATTGAAGGTTTTTGTAAATATGTGGAATATCGAATGATTTTTTCTATTTCAGATAAAAATTTCATTTTTTTACCAATTTTTTTTTATGATTAAAAGAATTCAATATGAAAAAAGACGGGATTTATTTTTCATAAAAAAATTATTTTTATGAACAAAAAATGTTCTGACACTTTTGCATGAATATCAAAATGATATTCAATACATGCAAATCTACGGTTTTTTATTTCACACACAAATTGAGAAGTTATTCAGCTTTAGTAATTTCAAAATGCTTCATACCCGTGAGATTAATCTCACTAAAGGAACAGAAAGTAAAGAACATTACTCAATAAAGCCTATATAATTGATCTATTAAAAAATTGACATCTTTGCCCATGCAGATTAAGAAGTAAATTAATGAATTGAATTATAATATGTATATTCTATTAACAATTTTTTATAAAAACTAATCTGAACCAATTTTTAAAATTGATTGTCTCTTTACTGTTTTTCGCCTCTAAAATTTTGGCATTTCAAAAATTATGCCGCCCTCAAATTATGCCAACACTGCGTAGCAACAAGCACACTGTTAGGTAACCTGTTTGCACGTACATCATGTTTCCCGCTGCCACAAGTGATGAGAGCCGATAAATTGCACTGCTAGATACGCAAAACAAAATGGAGAACGCTTGTCTGCATATTCTTGTTTTAACAATATTTGATACCATTATGTTGTAACCAAAGGAATTTTGTCGTGTTGCTGGGTTTTCGGTGCTTGACCGAGGTCTAACAGAAAAATTTGTTAGAAAATATCAGCGTCACCGCTTAAATGTTACACCTACATTACTTTAAAAATATATTTATTTAAAAAGCTAAAAGTACTGTAAAACTCAAAATAGTTTACTTTCTAATAACGTCACATTTATAGCACAAGTTTTTCGCGATCCGGACACTTTTTCGAACAGTTTGAAAAAACCTACCTTTTTCTATTTTCCTTCATAAAGTTCGTGGGTTTTCCTAATGACCCCAATAGCTTTATGACTCCCTGTTTGCCAAATATTTACTTTTTGTTAAAAATAAACATATCTGAAAAAAAAAGGTATCCAATAGAAGGGTTTTATTACCCTTCTTATAGGGCCAGGTATTAGCAACTTCGCCTTAAAAGAGGTAAAATCTTACATTTCATTAACAGAAGTTGGGAAATTCCAAAACTTTTTTTTTTTTTCCTAGTGACATTTTTTATTCCGATAAAATCTTGAAGAAATCTACAACTTAAAAATGTACACGAAATTCCATACGTTTTGAGAACAGAATAAGTCCTGGACTTATTCTGTTTTTCAAACTTATGACATTGTTCACCCCCTGTAACTTCGACAACCAAAATAATTTGTTTGTTTTTTTTTCGACTTAAAAGATGTGAAAAAAGTGGACTTATTTCGTTCTCACAACTGACGATTCAGTTAGAAACCTAAAAAAAATCAACAAAAGTTGGTAAAAATTGATTTTCGGCTTTAATATCTTTTCAAAAATTTGAGATATTGGCTTTAAACTTTAAACACAAAAATTTCAAAAACTTTTCAAAAATTAAAAGAAATATATAATTATAAGAAATATCGTTTTGAACATTCGATACAATTTTTAATTGAAATTTTTTTAACAAAAAATAAATACCCAAGAAAAGTATTATTAAAATTTCGTAAAAATTGATATTCGAATTAAATATCTTTTTAAAAATTTGAGATAAATTCAAATTAATTTTATTTCAAAAAAGTATCGTTTTCAACATTCAGTAAGTTCTTTTTTATTATAATCTACAAGTCAGTTTTTTTTATAAAAAAAAAACAAAATCTACAAAAAATAGTTCGCAAATTTGGTAAAAATTGATGTTCGGTTCCCGATATCTCGTAAACGATAGAAGATATTGACTTAAAATAAATTTCATTCATCCAATTTGTATTTGTTTATATAAGAAATACATTTTTAATTGTTAAAAACTTGATCTCGACTAAAACCTCGTTAACAAAAATAGATGTTGAAATCAAACTATTTCATCATATGCAAAATATTGTTCGTTATTTATTTTTTTTTAATAATTTAACTGATACCTCTCTTTTTCTACATTTCCTGGCGAACTTTCGCAATTTCTTGGTCTCTGCATATATATATATTAAAGCGTTCTTCGCATTTATAGAAATGCCAAGAAGAACATAATATATTTGGAAAGAGCTACATTTCAACACAATTTCTAACATTTCTGCGTGAAATACACCAAACACCCTCTAAACTATTTTTTTTAAGCTCTCAAATATGGCATATTTAGAAAAATGTTGGAATCTTGCATCCAATTTAAGTAGTTAATCCATATCTTGTTGAAAATAGGGTTCTAAAATAATCTAATAACTAAGGTTGTCAATTTAGCCCTTGAAATATGTAAATGTAAGTTTAAGATTCACATTATGTTATTTAAATTTTGTAAGTCTCCTTTAGAGAGTATTAAAGAATATTTGTAAGCGATGCTCAAAAGCTCATCTTTATGATTGGAAGTCTAGATCCGTCCTTGTAATTCACATAACTTGGAGCTAACTCAACAATAGAGTAGTGTCGATTTTTGTAAGGAAACATGGCGGCTCAAAAGCCATGTCCAATATTGAATCATGCATCGTATTACCAATAAAATTCCTCACAAAGCAGTTAAAACCAGAAATGGAAATAAAATTGGCTCGACAGCTAAGGAAAAAATCTTTTGGCTTTCTGAAATTCCAGATGGCATCAAACTGGTTCCTTTCAAAAAGCATGAAACAGAAGGTGAACACGGATTTCTTGACAATTTGTAAAAAGAAAAACATGAACAGAAATTATACTCGATCCGCTTAATCCAAAAATTATCCGAAGTTAAAGCAAGCTGACCATTTTGGTAATTTACTCAGAAGCCGAAGAATTAAGATCTCAATAGAAGTCTCAAAATTGATACAGCTATGCCATCTGAACAAAGCCACAGGAGAAGACCGAATGCCGTAAGAATTTTAAAATATGTGGTAGGGAACTTTACCGAAAACTAATTAAACCCTACAACAATATATCTATGGAGTCTGGTCAAAACAACATATGTAAGTCCAAAATCTTAGTTTTGAGAAAAACGGGTTTAAATGTTCTTATTTTTTTCTAAATCCCGTTGTGGTTATTTGAGAAATATTTTGATGCAATAAACATATCTAGGAATGATGATATTTATATGAATATAATGTACATATTTATTTCAAATCTATGTTTATACATATGTTTAAAGGGTGATATGCTGTTTTGACCATGCGATTGTTCATTTAATTTTAAATTGGTGGAGATCATTTCCTGTATTGAAATAAATTTTGTAGACTTAAATACTTTTTTAATACAAACAAATCATTTCACACCAATAAAAATAATAGCAAAAACAATATTAAAGTAATTACAAAGCTTCAATATACATAGTTTTAAAAATTATAAATAGGAATTCTAAGGTAAATTTTAGTGTTTTTGTTGATACAACTAATTTTCTTCATGAGATAAATCAACTAGATCATAGTCTATGTCTTCTACCGTCCCCTTTGACTTCAATTTTGTATAGATCTTATGGAAAATTGTTGGAATTAGTGGTAAAAGGGAAATTTTGTCATTTTTTTTCTTCAGACTTCGGTGGCGGTACTACATTTTCCAAAACAAAGGTCGACGAATTTTGTCCTCTTCGTTTGAAACTTACACGTGGAAAATCCCTTTCTTCATTTAGTGTTGTCTTCAAAAACATTATTTCTGGATCTGATTTCAAATCATGTTATCCATTTGATTGTTTGAAAACCAAACATATACCCGTCTTCGCCTTTTTTGCGGACAAAAAAACCCGCTTTGGCTTTCAATAAGTTTAAAAAATTCCAAACTTCGTCCGGCTTCAATTCATGAACCAAGACTTTTTGCTTTTTCCCAGATAATTTCACACGCTGAAAGCAATCAAAAGGATGGTATGGTTAGCATGTTTTTTTTTCGATGATAGCGTGATCAATATCGCATTCTATATGCGTGTGACCAGGAACTAAACATTTTGCATGGACAGTAGAAACATTACAACAGCTATTGTGTTTTTAGTTTGCACTTGACATGTGTCTGAATAAGACTTAACTGATTTGATTGTTGTTGGAAGATTTTTAAGATGTAGAAAAAGACACGAAGCTATTTTATTTGCCACTCTTCCTGCAATTCCTTCATGCCACATATAATATTTCGATGTTCCATCTGATAGGCCATGAGTGGTAAGATTAAATGTCGAAAGCTGTCTCTTACAAAAGGCAACTGATGTGGACAAGTTTGGTGTTGGAAGGCATTGTTGCAGATCGAAGACAAAACAAGCTTTCGTTCGGTCTTCTTGAGCTTCAATCTTGTCTCTTTTTTTCGTTACATAATATGCCATATCTGCCTCCTCATGATGGCTTCCCACCAACATTTTAAGATGGTCTAATTCACCACTATTTTCTTTCAATGCAACCTTAATTTTCATTTGTAAGGCATCACAGGTGTTGCATGTATCCTGTTTGGGTCTTTTAAATTGTAAATTGTCCTTGAAAAATAATTTTCTTGTTCTGTGTCTTTAGACAAGGCGAACATTTTTGCACATCATCTGAGGTTCGGTGGTGTGTGGCAACCGCGTTGATCTGCAGGCACAATTCCAGTAACAGATGATAGCTTCTTTTGCAGTACAGTTCTTATGAAGGAGTCAGTTTCATCGAGAGTTGTCTTGAAACAGCTTTGTAGCGACAAAAAAGCGAAGAAGATTTAGTTGGAGTTATGTTGTTTTGACCACTTAGAAAATAGAAAATGTTTGTTTGGTTAAAACAATATAAGTGAAGTTATACCGTTTTGACCAAACAAAATTTTAATTAAAAAATTTAAGTGCGATTAGGACCATCGAATATCTTTTCAATCGGTTTAGATGGATTTACACTGTTGAGACCAAACGAAAGTAGATTTTTTTTGTAGTTCTGTATACTTAGCTCGAATTTGACAAAAATGGACTTATGCCGTTTTGACCAGACTCCATAGATAATTAATAGGAGAAGCGTTTCAGAAAGTTTTCGCAAAAATAATATTCTCCTTCTTTCAAAAAGTGTGATGTTAATAAGCTTACAATGTGGATACAACAAAACGATTTACTGAGCGTGTTTTAAACCGGTATCAGGAAAGCGTATTCCACCGTTGAGCATGTTTCAAACCGGTATCAGGAAAGCGTATTCCACCGTTGATTATATTTGTTCAGTTACTAGGTCATAGTTGATAATATATGATTTCTTACTTGATTTCAAAGCAGCATTTAACTCAATAGAAAGGTCCTCTTTTATAAGCTAAGCTGCCTTAGAATAGGCCCAAAAATGTTATTAGTTATACCAGGTTCCTATCAAAATATTGCAATGTCAGTTTGAGATGGAAACGAGATTTCTGCAAGGTTTCATACCAATGTTGGAGTTAATCGAGGCGTTTGCTTTGTCCACTTCTCGTTCTCGGATGACCTGTCATCGGCTTAGACTGGGGGAATACGTTTTTCTGGAGTTAAGTTTAACGCACTAATTTTCTGCAACTAATTAGGAAGATCTGCAAGAGATGAAAATAGACCTGGGGAAATGAAACGCTTGGAATTTTTAATAAATACAAATACCTCTAAGTTCTCATAATACCACAATTTTCTTTAAAAAAAAACATGCAATAAACTGCATCTGGAAAGGTGTCTTCGGCAATAAAAAGTGTTACCCCAAGCGCTAAATACAAAATGTATGAATCGGTTATGCAAACAATCATGTGTTATGCTGGTCAAGTTAGAGGATTACGACAATTTGATGAAGTAGAAAAATTACTTAGTTACTTTTTAAAAAATAGATATTCCGACTACCGGAAAATACACCTACAAACATTTTTGCAATCAGAATACATTTTAACCAAGTAAGAAAAATAAAAACTTCCCAAATCATCGACTAACAAACAAAATTGCTAGGAAATTGTTGCAGCCAACATCTTAGTTTTAGTTTAGAACTTTACTATAACGTTGAACTGGTAATAGTGGATAGAGGATTTAAGAAGAAGCTCTGAGGCAAAGACACTCCGTATAATCGTATATAGTAATATATTATTCATTACAGGACAACAAAAGATCCCTAACTGGCAATGCTTAATGCATTCTACACAATCTTCTAGCAGTAGATCCATAGCTAATAATGGGAATAAAACACATATGTCTTACTTCAAATTATCTAATCTTAACGTTAAACAAATTAACAGATTCATCAGCTATTTTCTTGTGTAACTGGTTGACTTCCGCTTGCGTTAACGTTCGTTCCATATGCCTATAAACAATTCTAAAGCACAAACTGCTCTTTCCAGTCTTCGGGTGTTTGAATTTATCCACCAAACGAATCTGAAAAAAAAACAAAGCAAATTATCAAACTAAAGATTACTTTCTACTTTAACTACATACTTGTTCAACAACGTCTCCGGCTACATTCCTCACTAGATCATAAAAGTCATTAGGCAGGAAATCATCTACTCCCATACCCTCCGGCAGCCAAAACGAAATATCATTTGAGCACTGGGGATAAGAAGATACCGGCTTGTACTTTGGCAGCTTTTCCAAATTTGTTTCATCAAATTGGCTTAGAAATCCAGAATCGTTACTCCAGAATAGACGAATATCGGGGATATCGAAGAGTACCATTGCTAAGCGTTCCAATCCCAGCCCAAAGGCATAACCAATTGAGTTATGTACGCCGGCATTCCGAAGGATTTCATTTCTGATGATTCCACATCCCAGAACCTCTAGCCATTGGTTTTTGTAGAATATTTCCAACTCCCATGAAGGCTGTGTAAATGGGAAATACTGATCCACCCAGCGGTACTCGATTTTCTCACCAAAAAGATCCTTCGCTAATCCCAAAAGAATTCGCTTTAGTTCATGCTCAGTAAGTTTTAATGCCTCTAGTGTATGACAAGGCTGCTTGGATTGATCAATACACTTGGAACTCGCTTGCACAGATCCTAAAGTGGAAGAATTCAGTTCAAAGATCTCCAACTCTGGATATTTTTCAAATAGTTGATCTTTGTTCAGCAAGCGAACAGCGTCCAGTTGATGAAACACTGGATAGTGTGTTGAATCTATCTCATCCCGCCGATAGACTTCTCCCACGACAAGAAAGTTGTCCAACCCAGATTTGATTAGATCCACTTGATGGGCTGTCGTATGTGCTCGCAGGAGAAATTGTTTATTTACATAATAGCAATCCGACTTGGCTCGGCTGGGATGATTCGATGGGATCAATAAGTTGTCGAAATTTTGTTGAATTGTTACAATCGGGTCTAAATTATCGTACACACTAAACAGAGGATTGCCTCGGGTATTAGTGTAGGATTTGTAAAAGTAATTAACAATTCGTTGTCGAATTATCGACAAGGGATGATTTTTTTGAAGATGTTTATTAGCCCCTAAGTAACTTAATATTTTTGGGGTGACATTGGTCCAATTGTCGGTGTTATATGTATTATTTCCAATTGATATTGTTCTTTGCGGTTCTGGATTAGCGGAATATAGTCGAGTTAAGTATTTTATATGAGTTGTCACACGCAAATTCGTTATATTTTTTAACATATCGGAATAATAAACTTGTAACTTTTTCGTGTCGTTTTTATTTTATTACGAATAAGAATAATGAATAAAAATACTCGATTTTTAAGATGGCAAGGTTTAGCTGTCAATTTATTTATTTGACTAACAGCTGTAAAGCTCAAGAAAAAACTCACCATTATCACAGAACAATTCTTCTCACCACAAAATTATCGGTTGCCTCAAAAACTTTTGGGCTCGTTCGAATCTTTAATATTTGAATCAGTTAATTTTTCAAGTACTCAAGTGGAATGAGGAATAAATTATTTTTCAAAACAAATTAATCTCTTTCATATTTTGCATTAAACGAAATTGATTTCTGCTACAAAATTCAACTTAACAAGTGCATTCATAACAATCGAAAGTCTCAATTTGACTTGTTGTTGCTCTCAGAATCAAAGTGACACATGTCAAAATTTAATCTCGTAATTTAATTGCTTAAATTTATCATATTTTATATTTTTTCGCTAATGCTAACTAAAAGAAGAGATTTTAGAATGAAATAATTTTGAGGATCCGATTGCTTTAGGGAAACATCGTATTTTGAAATTACAGTATTAAATCCTTTTAAATCAATTTTAACTATGGATAGTTTGTTTATTCAGTAAAATACAGACCAAACTTTAAAAAAAAATATGTAAAGTGTGTTGCTTTTAAACGCTTGTTTATCAAGAAGAAATAAAAGGCATGTAATGGTCAGGTTCAGACAACATTTGCTGTCAACTTCATTCTTTGAACGTAAATTTTGACCAAGGCAACATGTAAGTTTTTCAAGTGTCATGAATTTCTAATTCAGAACTTTACTTCACAAATCTCTACTTTAAGTTTATAGTACAAAAAGTACCAATATCATTATTGTCTACAAAACACTCCTCAGTCAAGCTACAAGTCCATCACTGTTTGTATTTTGTATTGTAAAGAAATATTACTTATTTCTTTTCCAAATTAACAAGAAACCTTTTTACAGAAAGCATTAACAGCCCTATTCTGCTATTCCCGTGAACCGCAGATTCGATTCACCCATTCGATTCCCTTTCGCCCTGTGTTTCCATTCTGCTATCCGTCGGGTGAACTACATTATCTAAACCAATTTGACATTCAAGCTAACAGCTGTTCATGAGAAAATCAAAGAAGTTTGTTTTTTTGCAAATTGAAATTTATTTAATCAATTTCATCTCTATTTACTAAAATCTTTGGAAAATTGGATAAATTGTTTTGGTTATTACACTACAATACAATAGCAAATATAAACAAACAGTTATGGATAGCATTGGACTTTTTTTTCCACTTCCAAACAGTGGAATAAGACAATCAACAAACCGAGAACTTCGCAGAAATGTGAGAAAATCCAAAAAAGATGTTATGGAACTGCAAGGGACAGTTCGGCTGGAGTCATCTGTTTTTTTGATTTTTTGGGCGCATTTTCCAAGTCTTGAACATCTATGGATTGCATTTAAGTAAAAGAAATATTTGATTATATACATATAAGTATGTATAAACAAAATTGTTTGGTCTCACCAATATCATTCTCATGATTCTCACTGTTACGTGTGTCATCATTCTCATCGAGTTCCAGCACATCTTCAGCACTTCGTCGACGTTTTGATGTTTCTTTTGCTTCTGTTCTGATTTTATTTTGTGGACATCCAAATATCTTGACATTAGAGATGCCTTCCACCGCCTCCTTCAGACCAACCAAAGCAATAACTTCGTCTGAAAACTTATGTGTTTTGTTTGGCCCACCCCCCACCCCCCGTGGCTCCTTGTTCTTGTTTGTGTTGTGATAGTTTTTTCTTCAAATGCGATTTGTAGTCGCTCCATACCTGAAAAATTCTGTTATTAAAAAAAAAGTCTGAAATATTTTAAGATCTACCTTCTTCCACTCCGTCACATCTTTTATTGGTGGGCCTAGGATGTTCAGTCTTTCCTTAAGATTTTTCCAAAACTCACGTAAGTCCTCGGGTTGCCTTTTTGCATTATTTTTTGCAATATCTGGATTTAATTTCATTGCCGATATTATTGTTGAAAACTGGTCTCTGTTCGTTGTTCTTCCCCTAAAAATGTTAATAATCTTTTTTTACAAACAAAATCAAGCAATAAATTAGTTTTTACTTACATTTTATCAACCACCAACCAGACAGACGATCCATTAAATGAAAAATCCGCAACATTTTAAATATGCGGATCTGAATTGTATAGAATGAAAGCATTCACGGGGATAAGAGAATACCGCGCAGTGTTACCGACGTTACCGACATTAACGAGGTGAATCTAGATTCAATTGTAATGAATATTATTATTATTATTATTATTTATTAATCCAAAACATAAATGTACAGATTAATCTTAAAAGCTAACAGCACTAGCTCTATGGCTTTAGGCTGGGATCTTAACAATTTTCCTTGAAAATAAATGATTATAATAATATAGGCTTAAAACCTTAAGGCAGGGGGAGCGATCGGGGGTACCAAGGGGAGCGCCACTAAGCGCTCGCTCCTGCAACTCCCGATCGCTCCCCCATTAGTAAGGCATAACATAGTTTATATTATATACATGTATCGAGTTTGAGATCTTGCAATACTTTAAATACATTTTTTATATTATCCTCTGATGGGATTGAAAGTAGGTTAGTAAATGTCTTATTGTATAATTTTTCAAAAATGTGTTTAATTTTAGTACATTCCGAAGTTAAATGATTTATTGAAATAATGCTGTTTGATTGACAAATGTGGCAAGTGGGAGGAGGTTCGTTTTTCAGTAAGTAGCTGTTCGTTAACCAGGTGTGTCCAAGTCTCAAGCGCAGGAAGCACTTGTTCATTTTTGCCGTTGTATTAGAAGGATACAACGCAGGAATACCTTCTGGGTTAATTGTGGCATAGTGGTGGATGTAAGCGTTCCAGTCCTGTTTTTTCTTATGGCGCCAATGTGTGTCTATAATTTTCATTAGGTCTTTTTTGAGAGGACGTTGTTGGCTTATATTTGTATTGGGACATATGGAGATGGATTTCGCTAGACGGTCTGCTGCTTCGTTACCTTTAATCCCGGCATGTCCCGGGATCCAGATAAGTTGTAATTTTGCTCCTTGGGATATAATGTTATCACGAATTTTGTTAATATATGGTGAGCGGTGTTTAATATTTTTTATAGCGGTTAGCGTAGAAAGACTATCTGTAAAGATTACGGTTTTCTTTTTCGATGAAATTGCAAGTTTAGTAGCTTTGAGTATAGCTAAGGCTTCTGTTGAGAATATTGAAAAGTATGATGGAAGCTTCTCACCAGAAACAATCTGGCTATCTTTGTCAACAACTGCAAATCCGGTTCCCTCACTGTTTTTGGAGCCGTCGGTGTAAAGTATATTCCAAAGATGATTGGAATATCTGTCCAGGAGATCAAGGAATAGTTGTGTATATATTATATTAGGTGTGGTATTCTTCGGGTAATTTGACAAACTGGTGTTAATAGAATCCATAGGAAGCGCCCAAGGAGGGTGTTTTTCGATACTTATGCTTTTAACAACGGGGTTGATTTCAATGACGTCTTTGCCGAAAGTTAGAGCTTTGTAAAGAGTTGAGGGTTGTTTGGGTGTCTTCTTACGTCTCAAGATCTTATCTGCGTCTTTGTGAATTGGAGAGGAGTAAGATTCGTAAATTTTCGGGAAAAGCCTGGATGTCAAAATCTCATTACGTTCTTCGATGGAGTGAAATCCGCCTTCTGTCATCATATTCTTGATTGGAGTGGTACGGAAGCATTTAAGGCTTGCTCTTATAGCTGCGTGGTAGAATGGATTTAGTGTTTTCAAATTAGATTTGGCACATTTTCCGTAAATGGTTAGTCCGTAGTCAACTTTAGAGCAAAAAATCATTTTCGTTATGTTAGTTAAGGTGTTAGTATGAACAAAACTATTCTGTGATGATAAGTATTTTATTACGTTAAGTCTAGAAGCTAATTTCTTTTTCAATTCCATACAATGATTCTTAAAGTTAAATTTGCTATCAAATAAAATTCCTAAAATACTTAAATTATTTACAGTGGGTATACGAATATTATCAATATTTATGTCAAAGTTAGCACAATTTAATTTCCTGCAAATATGGAGGTGTTTGTTTTTGTTTAGGGATAGCATTGCCCCCGATTGGGTACACCAATTATTTATACAGGTAATAACTTCTTACGTACGTATCATATTGTTGCATTTTGATATAAGGTACAAATCGTCTGCGTATAATGAATGATCGATGTTTTTGTATTCTGAAATTATTTCACTTATGTCATTATATGCAACCACAAAAAGGACTACCGAAAGGGGAGATCCTTGTGGTATACCATTTTGAAGATTATGTAGCTTAGAAAAGGAGTTATTAACCTTTGATTTAAAAAATCGATTTGTGAGAAACGACTTTACAAAATTATACATTTTTTGGCCAATCTTCCATTTTATTAATTTATTTAGAACGACATGGATTCCAATGCGTTCAAACGCTTTCTCAAAGTCAATTGACACAATTGAAATATGGTTCTTACATGAGAGTGCTGAGGATACAAGCTCGTCTATGTGGAGAAGCGAATCTATCGTACTACGGCCGTGTTTGAAGGCAACCTGGTTTAGGTTAATGAGGTTGTGCTTTTCAATAAACCAAAGTAGTCTTTTAGATACCATTTTTTCTAAAAGTTTGCTAGTGCAAGATAACAGTGAAATTGGCCTGTAACCATTGATATCTGTTGTCAGTTTGTTGGGTTTTGGAATTGGGATATTAATTGCAGTTTTCCATGCCTGGGGCACTATGCCTTGTTCGAAAATATTGTTAAAAAGTCGCAAAATGCGTTTTTTTACTTGGGGAGGGGCATTTTTGATCATCGGGTATGATATTCGGTCGGAGCCAGGGGTTTTACCCTTTACTGAGTCTAGACTGCTTTCAAGTTCAAGAAAGTTAAATGGTAAATCAAGGTATTTTGCGGATGGAGATAGACTATGAGTTGGGACGACGTGATTTAACGCTACAAGTTTTGCCTCACAGAATTGGGAAGAAAAGTTTAAGTCATTCGAGTACGTGGACCAGTGTTTGGCGAAATGTTCGGCAATTTGTTTCGCATCCGTTAGCGATTCGGAATCAGTATGTATCATTTGTATAGACTGAGGCATGTAGTTACCTGTCAGGCACTTGACATCTGCCCAGATCTTTTTACTAGTCATGTTGGGATTGAGATTTGCAGTGAACTTTTGAAAGCTCTCGATTTTAGAAACTTTGACATTTCTTCGAAAAATAGCATTTGCTTTTCTGTAATTAATAAGATTTGTATTGTTCGGGTATTTTTTAAAAATTTTCCATAGGTGCTGTTTCTTTTCGCGAAGGATGGCAATCTCAGAATTCCACCAAGGAACTATGTTTTTTATTGGTTTGTATTTTGTTTGTGGAATAGATAAATTGGCTGCATAACGAAAGCTTTTGCTTATATTTGCTGCTTCTTGGTTGATATTTGTGGATAGTGGTTTGTTGCTGAGGAATTTTATTGTATTAGTTTGGAAGAGATTCCAGTCGGCGAGGTCAGTTAGGAATTTTGGGGTTGGGTTAGAGTAGTTGCTATGACGTTTAAGTTTAATGACGGATATTATAGGAAAATGGTCGCTTCCGTGGAGAAAGTCAAGTCTGTGCCAGGCAATGCTAGGTAATATTTGTGGAGATGTAAATGTGAGATCTACGTGTGTAAGCGTGTTATGAGTGGATAGGTGTGTTGGGCTACCATCGTTTAGTAGAGATAAATTTGAATTTGTTAAAAAGTTTTCAACAATCTTGCCTCTTGCATTTGCAACAGGTGAGCCCCAGAGAGGATTCCAGGAATTGAAATCACCAGTGAGCAGTACAGGAGATTTTACAAATTTTAGAATATCTTCTAAGTTTGAAGATGAGAAAGGTTGGGTGGGATGGATATAGAGGGATAATACTGTTAATTTTATATCGAGATCAATTTCAACGGCTATTGAAGAGATATTTGATGGTATAATTTGAGTTTTGTGTGGCACAGATTTATGGATCATAAGTCCTACACCTTGTTTGGCTGTTGTGTTTGTTCTAAAATTGTGAAAATATGTTGCGTATTGCTTTGGATATTTAATATTTGTGCTGTCTAAGACATGGGTTTCCTGAAGGGAAATTATATGAGGTCTATGTTCTTTTATTAAGAGCTCTAGCTCATGATAGTTATTAAGATATCCATTAAGATTCCACTGGAGAATCTTAAGGATGGAATTTTTAGTGGCAGAGGACTTTTGTACAGTATAAGAGGAGTTATACTGTGAAAAGTCATAAGTGTATATATTATTCTGTTTACTTTGTTGACTCCGTCGCTCCGAAGTCGAACCACTCAGACTCCTGGTGGAGTCTGAGTGTTTCGACCTCCGAACGACAGAGTCGTGTTTTTTGGTAACAATATTATGTTTAGATGTCTCCATCATCATCGTCGTCATTTTCTGAAATTTTGTCGTAATGCTGACTGATGTGATCGATGGACATCGGTGAAGCTGTTTCAGTTGAGTGCATTGTTTTGTTTGTGATTAATTGTTGGTTTGAAGTGTTGTTTGGAAGTTTAATTGGGTTTGGTAAGTTGAGTTGTGAGGATAGGTTTGAGTGTGAATTAAAGTTTGAAGAGAGTGTGTTTGTTTCTACACTATTTATTGAGAAGATGTTTGAAGCATTATTTACATTTGAGTGGGAGTTTAGATTTGAAATGAGTGAGTCGGTATTTTTGGAAGTGCTTTGTGTGACTGATAACCGAGAGTTATCATTTGATAATGTTTTCGATCTAGATGGTAATGACGGAGTAGGGAGAGAAGATGGTATGCTTGAGGTTGGTTTTGTGGTATGCTTAGAATTATATTCCGAAGATGTGGGAGGGATTTCACTTGGTTTTTCTGTTTTATTTATTGATTTATTTAGAAGAGAGGATTTATCTCTTTTTTCTTGTTTGGTATTTATTGATTTTGTTTGAGTAGGGGCAAGGGAGGATGTTGAGGGAGATAGGTTTGATGAGCTTGATGGGATCGGTTGTGTTCCGTTAGCTGTTATGGAGGAGTAGGATAAGGCAGGCGAGGGAGTTGGATTCTGTTTATCGTAGATTTGTTTCGCTTCAGCCAAGCTGCATTTTTTTAATGTCTTTATTTTGAGAATTTCTTTTGCTTGGATGAATCGTTGGCAATTTTTTGATGATGCTGGGTGGTTATCTGCACAGTTAGCACAAAAAGTACGTGTGCAATTTTCTGAAGGGTGAGGTGGGAGGTTACAAGTGACGCATGTCGCAGTACGAGTGCACCTTTTCATCGTGTGACCTAGGAGCTGGCATTTTTTGCATCGCATAGGGTTTGGGAAGTATTCTTCCACTTTGAGTTTGTACCAGCCTACATCAAGAGATGTAGGGGGACGGAAGAGATCAAAAGTGAAGAGCACTAGCCCAGAGGGAATTTCGACATTTTGTTCTTTGCCTTCAATTATTCTTTTTTCAGTTTTTTTAAATTTATAGACTTCTGTGACGCCTTGGTCACTCATCTCTTCAACGATTTCTTTTTCGGGCAAATTATTTAGGCAGGGTGCGAAAACAGTGCCTTTGGAAGAATTTAAATGACTATGCAGGGAAATAGAAACTGGGCATAGGTTTGATAGATTTTTTTTTGAAAGGAAAAGGTTAGCAACTTGTTGGGATTTTACGAGTATAAGCAGGTTGCCATCACGAAGCTGAGTGATATACTCGTAAGATGTACTTATGGCGTCAATAGCTTTTTTTAAAAGGAAGACACTAACAGATGTTAGCGGTTGTTTGGGATCTGTTGGGGTTATTATTATAAATTTGGGGTTTTTGGAGTTAGAATGGGATGGGATGTCAAAACTGAGAACTGAACTTGGGTTTATTGATTTTTTTTGTCTTTTTTTAAGAGGGCTGGTAAGCTGATTAAGCTCAGCGAACCGGTTACCCTCCAGCACACTTGGCCCTGAGGCCATATTATATAGGTTACGCACAATATACTCTAGTTTGTCACTCACTTGTTTAATGGGAGAAGGGAATAAGGCGAATAGGAAAAGTAAAGAGAAAAGCGCGGGAGAGGATAAATAACAAACTTCGGGAGAGCAGAGGAAACACAATCGAAAACGATGTTGACGGCTCGAAGTATAGTCGGTGACTGATTGTAATGAATAGTAGAATAGTGTTCAGTGAAAATTGAACAAAAATTCCCCCCGATGAATAGCAGAATAGGGCTGTAAATGAACTTGTGCAGAAAATAAATAAATCAGAGTAAGTTCAGCTTTCCGTTGAATAAAAAAAAACATTACCGATTGTCATTTTGACATAAGTTGACTTGACTTCAGTCAAATGCTAGAAACGTGCTTTGCTTTCAAGTCCTTTCTGTCGTCTGAACCTGCCCAATGTAAAGCTGTGGCAAAGAATTTCCGAATGTTCTCTTCCAAGGCGTCTAGCATCTTGGGCTAATCTGCGTAGATGACTGCCTTCTTATAACCCCATAAAAGAAGTCCAGCGGTGTTAAATCTCATTTTGGAGGCCACGACCCGCAATAATATGCTCACCAAAACTTTTCGTCAATCAATTGTTTGTTCCGTTGGCTGGTGGAATATTGCGCAAACCTAACCATTATTTTGGTTTGGTTGGAAGATTCACAAACGTTTTGCAGGAGTAAATCTTATTATTATGGAATGACAAACCAAACTGAGCATAAATCAAGTGACAACTGTCAAAAAGACTATCTCCGAAAAACGTGTTGGGCGGGTTCAGACAACATACAACTTTATTTGTATTCAACTTTATTCTTTAAACGTATATTTTGACCAAGGCAACTAGTTAGTTTCTTAAGTGTCATGAATTTCAAATTCAGAACTTTACTTTACTAAGTCCATAGTACAAAAACTACTAAATCATTACTGTCTTCAAAACAATTTTCATGCAGGCTACAGGTCCATCACGATTTTTATTTTGTATTGTAAAGAAATGTTACTTATCTTTAATTGACAAGGAACCCTTTTAAAGAAATCATTAAATGAAGTTGTGCAGAAAATAAATAAATCATTGAGTAATAAAGTTCGGCTTTCAGTTGAATGAAAAAAAACATTACCAATTGTCATTTTGACAGAAGTAGACTTGACTTGATAGTTAGGGAGATTTTTTTTTACTATGTAGGTAGGTAGAAATGGCGATCTCAAGGCAACCTAGCCTGATACCAAAAACTCGTTTGACCTGTGATAGAAAGGGAAAGATTCATAGAAAAGCTTCATAGCGATTATGTTAGACCCATGTTGTTGCATTGAGAAAAAACTTTAGGTCTGTAATCTTTATCTTAGATAGCTCATCAAGTTCGTTTTTTTTTGACTAACTTTCCAGTCTGCTTTCCATTAAAGTTGCCTTAATTGGAAGGTGATTTCTTGGCAGCTAGCCCATCAGATACTAGAAACTTGCATAACTTTCAAGTCCCTTATGTTGTTTGAACCCGCCCATTGCCATATTGAAAACCACACGTCAAACTGCTCTGTTTTGTCAACAGATTTTTTTAAATATGATTTGAAATTAAAGTATAAAGTGAGTTAAATCATTTAATTCATACTTGAATGATGCGCAGGCTTTTATAAAAATATATATTTTGAACAATAATGAACAATGTTAATAATTTTATAAATTTTGTTTAAAACTTAGGGCACAATAGATTTTCGAAAATTTGTTTTATTTTTTCTAATTGTCTTCTAGGACCACAAATACGCTGTCCCAACATGTTATGACCGGGAAAAACCATTAAGAATCTATTTTTGAAAAAAGTGTTTCTTTGTTAAAGTATTCCGGATTTACTTTTTCTTAAAATTTAAAAAACGTTTAACTCAATGTTGTAATTTTGTAACGTTTTTGTTATCATTTATTTTTTAGTCTTTTTGAAAAAATCCCTAAATTATAAAATTTGCCATTTATCAATACGAATTCTCGAATTTTATTCTGTTTGTCCTTAATTACTTCACAAGTTCCATCTTTAAGGTCTTGAATTTATTGTGGAGGGAATACACACTAACTTTTACGTGAGTTAAATCACGGTAAGGAAACTTCTCTCAAAGAGAAAAATGTGAATACGTTCTTGAAGCGTGTATCGTTTCAATTCTAACAATTAGCCAAATAATAATTCTAAGCTTACAGAGATTTCCGCATTCTCTGAAATATACAGTTGTGTTCATAAAAATAGCAGTGCACTCGAAATAAAACAAAAAGGCCTTCAATATCAACGTTATAATACATTTCATTGAACTTCTAATAACAAATTAAAATATTTTATTCATAGTAACAGAAAATAAGTACTATCGATTTTTTACCGTTAGCTTTGTCACAGTAAAACCCGTTTTTTTAAATATATGGCTGTTCATAAAAATAGCAGTGCATGATCATGGTTTTGCCTTGTTTGGCGTATGCTTTGGGTCTTAGTCTTGTTGTTATACTCAAACCAACGGCATTTCCTCCTCAGCGTAGGGTAACATAACCTCCTCAGCGTAGGGTAACATAACCTCCTCAGCGTAGGGTAACATAACCTCCTCAAGAATGTTCACATACTCGGTTGCATCCCTTATACCCCCCATGAGATAAATAGACCCGACCCATATCTTAATTTTTCCTCCACCATGCTTCACCGTTTGTATAGTGTACCGTGGATAGTATGCTGCATTTTAGGGTCTTCTCACATATTCTCGACGACCCTTGGACCTAAAAAGCACGACTTTGCTTTCATTGCTTCACAGAACATTCCTCCATTTCTCTTTTGCCCAATCTTTATACGCTTTAATAAACTTCATTGTCTTTGCCACATGCCTTTTCGTCTAGAATGGTATCCTGCGTGGACTCCGAGCCGGTAGCTTCGCTCTTAAATGACGCCTTTGTATTGTGACAGCGCTAACAGAGAGTTGAAGTCCATTTCTTATTTTCCTAGAGCCTATGAAAGAGTTCTGTTTTGCTAACTGAACAATATTCCTGTCGGTTCTTTCAGTAGTCATTCTTTTTGGGCCTCGCGTTTTCGGTTTATTTCGCCATTTAAAGGCGTTACTGGCCATGTTTGCTGAGCAGCCTTGGATGAATATTTAGGTAGGTTTTTCCTTCCAAACGCAGTTTTCTAATAAGTTTTCGAATTTCTTCGATGCAGTGTCTTGACCGTCCGATTGTTTATTTTTGATCTAATATTAATTAATTTTGTATATGCTAGTGAAAATAAAATATTTATTTACCGAAAAATAAAAAAACATTGAATTTTTAACACTTTTTATTTATAAAATCAAAACCACTGCTATTTTTATGAACACTCCATATCCAGTGAGTTTGAAATAATGGGTGTTCACCGGGAAAAGTAAAGTATAACTTCAAGATAAAAGTCTCTAATATGAAAACGAAAGACTGATAGATGCAAGTAAAATGTCAATTTTTTTTTGTAATAATTTCAGTTTTTAAAATAATTGACAATTAATATTATGTGCCCAGCACTGCTATCTTTATGAACACAACTGTATGTATGTAAACAAAATGTCTCACATTTTATGTCAGAAATCTGAGAACATAATCACCCCTATCACAGAGTCCCTCGTAGCGAGTCCCCGAAAATTGTGTTACGCTACGAATACGAATACATTTACATCATAAGCCCCGAACGAATTCAAGAAAGCATTGGCACACAGAAATACTAATTTCGGAGTTTTAAAATCAGCTGATATGCGTCAAAATAAGAAAATTAAATAAAAGTTCGTTTTTCATCTTTCGATTTGGTCTTGTTTTTATTTGTTTTTGTCTTTAAAAATTGATAGTATTGTCGTTGCAATCCTTGCAATAAATGAAGAAAATACACGAAGACTGGATGAATCATATGATTGACGCGAAGTGGTAGGAAGACGCCTTGGAACATTTCTCACATCAACTACGTCTGATGACATCAAAGCATCGGCAAGTTAGTTCTCTTCACAAGGTTTATTTGATTCTAAAGGCTCGGAGGAATTTTCGAATCCAAAATATTGTGAATCTTTTATCCCGCTGGTCAAAGTTCATTCATTCTTTTGACACCTTCTTCGAGGCTGCTAAAAAAATGCATTCTATTTGCTCCGCCACCTGTAGCTTTGCATTCTTGTTTGTTCTCAACCATTTTCCTCTTGATTTATACTTTTCAATGTAACCACACTTAAGAATTCAATTAAATTATAAAAAAGTTTGGACTAATTTATTCAATTTACTTTTTTCCAGCTAGAGGTGTCCTTAGAAGGTGGGTCTTTAACTATTTAACTCTATTTTTACTGCCTCCCAAAACGAATTCACTTACTCCTTAGGGATTTTTGAAAATCCTTGGGCAATTTCAAGTTTTTCTTGAAAACTTTTCATAAAGCTTTTCGCATTGAATTTTATTTGTGATAACTTTATTTGCCCTTCAAAAAAAAATTAAAAAAAACATAGGTAAACACTTTCACATTAAAACAATAGTAAAAATTACATGATTCTTTTCATATATTTTATTTTTATTTAATTTATCTTCACAAGCTTAATTTTTTGTTCGTTTTAAAAACTCCGATCAAAATAATTGTTCGTAGAAAAAACTGCCAAACTTCCTAGGTATTCATTCGGGGCTAGTGATACCAATTTTCACGAACTCCGAATTTCGTAGCAAATTTTATTAGTACGACGGGACCAATGATACAATTATTCGGGGTTCGTACTACGAATCTATTACGACGGGGCCTGTGATAAGGCTGAATATTTCTATCTAATATCTCCATCATGTACACTCCTAAAACAGACCAATTTTATAATTAACCAAATCCTGTTCGAAGTTTTATCGTAAAAGCGAGAGCGTAAAATATTTCCCCAACCTACGAATTTGAGCCGACGAAATTTCATTGGGCTGATTTGTGAAAAGTGTCAAATTTAATAGAACTTCAAATAAATTAAATATTTAATTATTAAATGTTGGCTTTCTTTAATCGGTTGAATATAAGTAAACAAACTTTCATCTTCTTCGGAGTTTTCCGACAAAATCATCGATGTCGTTCAACACAGCATTCAAGCATAAATTGACGTTTATGTAGTCTTAATTTATTTATTAACAAAAACAAATTCTAAACACGAAATAAAATTATGTTTCAAAATTTATATTTTTTTTGACAGTTAATTTGTTGTTTCCTGTTTGCTTACTTTTTTGTAGCTTTTTATTTTTGTGAGAGAATTTTACCCCCACTCTTTAAAATATTTTTTTTTACTAATTTTATTGCAGAAAGTACGCGAAGGGACCTTTTTTATGATTTTCTATCACAGAATTCAAAAAGGAAGACAAGATATGCAACGTTAATTTGTAAGTTGTTTTGATATTTCATTCTTGCGCTCTGCTAAACCGTCCGAATAAATGCACGGCCTGTTCCGTTTAACGAAAAACGTCCTTATAAATACATTTATTTATTATTTTAAGACTTTCCCTTCACATAAGACTAAAGAACCATAATTAATTTTAAGCCGAAACACGTATCGTTTGATTTTCTCTTTTCCGATTCATAACGGTTACTATAAGCTCTGATCTCCTCTTTTAACATGGCTCTAACTTTGCTAAATTACAACTGGTTGTTAGGAGTCGAAATTCCACGGAGCATTTCTTCCGTACACTAAAAGTGGCAGCGGTAAGCTTGCCGAACTTGATCCTATATCTTATGATATAAATTATGGTCCTTAGCATTTTCTTTGCAAATCGGTTACAGCTTTTAAAATTTGAGAATTTGTCAAAAAATATTCCATCAATCATTTGTTAATTGAAAAACGTTTTCATAAAAATAACTCTTATTTAATTCTTGAAATTATAATTATTAACTGAGAAAAGAATAGAATTTATAAAATTATTACAATAGAACAAGATTATTTATACTTGTGGATAGCTAGCAGATGAAGCAATACCACATTGGTTGTCCTTATTACGGCTCATCTTAATGTAACCCTTGTCACCCCAAGTGGTACCCCATGAGTTTTTCACCAACCAGTAATCGGAACCATCCTCTTCGGTACCATAACCAACAGCCAAAACACCATGATCCAATTCCTCGGAACTGCAAGTGGGTTCGTCATAAACACCTTCTTGGTAGAATTGGAATGATTCGTGTGATGCATCGATAGCAACAGACACTGGTCCAACTGTTGCGATGGCTTCCATCAACTTGACTTCATCACCCACTGGAATATCAACAAATCCCTTATCAGTTGCACCAATGTTCTTCTTATCAAAGTGGCATGAGTCATCGATTCCTTCATAAGGATAGGCCATCTCCGTATCGATTCCTCCATTGTCTTTGATGTAACTGAAGGCTTGGTCCATTAAACCACCATTGCAACCATTGTTGCCATATTTTGTTGAACAGTCGACCAAGTTTTGTTCGGAAAGCGAGATCAATACTCCAGTCTTTCTAAAGTGTTGGCCTTCTAAGGCGCCAGTTGCGGAGAATGACCAGCATGATCCACAGTGACCTAAAAAGTACAAGGAATTCATTTTAAACAATCAACAAAGGTGGCATACTTTTTATATAGGTACCTTGATCCTTGACTGGGGTAACAGCTCCAGATTCTCTCCAATCAACCAATTTTGGCAGTTTTACATTAGCCGGGCTTATAAATGTTACACCACTGTCCTTAAAAATTCCATTTAAGCCTTGTCTAAAATTTAAAAAGGTGTAATTAAAAGTGTCTTTTATGTATAACTGAAAGTTTAATCTTACGATGTTGAAGCACTACGATTAAATCCATTCATAACGTTTACGAATTCATGGTGTAGTAGATCGGCATATTTATTCACACCCAATTTGTAACCGACTAAGCCTTGTGCGTATTTCTGATTGTGTTTGGCAATCTTATGTTTGTTCTCCATAAAGATCTTCAATCGGAACTTTTCTTCTACGTCAGTATTGTATTTTTTGGAATGAGAGAGCTAAAGAATGATAAACAATTTTTAATGTTATTTAATATTTTTTTTTCTATTCGTGTTTGTTAACGTAACTTACAAATAAGTTTTTATTATAGAGTCCTATTGTTGGCTATTTAGTTTAGAAAATAATAAGGCAGACAAATTATAACCTTTTCTCACTTAATAAAGGGTGAATTTTTATCTATTATCTTTTTGGCAACACTGGTTTAAACAGCTGACGCACGTTTCGTGTTTTGTTTCACTGTCAAACATCTTCAGTTTGGCCTATAATTTAACCACGAATAGTCTTAGAAACGAACAACGCTTGTAAATTATTGAATTGTATTATCAAAATGTTCGCTCTGTTAAGAAAGTTCATCGCGCGCTTCTTCCATTTTATGGTCAGATTAATCGACCCACTGAAACGGCTATTCGGGCTATTGTGACTAAATTTCGCACCAAATTTACATTGTTGGACATTAAACCACCAAAACGCTTACGAAAAGTGCGAGCTAAATAAAATATCGCAGCTGTATCGGCCAGTGTTAATGATGATCATCAATTATCGATTTGTCGCAGTTCGCAGCAATTGGGCCTCTGTTACTCAACAACGTGGAAAAATTTTCGGAAGTATTTAGGTGTGATGCCTTTGAAAATACATCTGGTGCAAGCCGAATGACCTACTGCACATACAATTTTTGGTGAATGAGCTCTTGGAAAGTTGGCCGAAGATCGACTTTTTTACCCAAAAATTGTGATGGTGTGGTTATGGCTGGTGGCATCATTGGACCGTACTTTTCAAAGATGATGCCAATCGTAACATAACTGCGAATGGTGAGCGCTACCGTGAGATGATATAAAACTTTTTTTGCCCAAAATACAAGAGCTTGACTTGCAGGACATTTGGTTTCAACAAGACGGTGACACATGCCACACAGCACGCGCATCAATGAACTTATTGAGAGGCGAGTTCGGTGAACATTTTATTTTTATTTAGGGACCGGTCAATTGGCCGCCTAGATCGTGCGATATAACGCCTTTAGACTATTTTTTGTGGGGCTATGTTAAAGCTCATGTCTATACAGACAATCCCGCTTCAATTGACGCATTGGAAGACAACATTGAATCATTTACTAGTTAGATACCGGCCGAAATGTTGGAAAGAGTATGTCAACATAGGACTAAGCAGGAGGACCATTTGAGGCGCAGTCAAGGTCAACATTTTTATGAAATAATCTTCAAAACTTAAATTATATGGACCGTACTACTATTGATTCAAATAAAGATTTCATGCCTTTAATACTTTTTTTTAAACTTTCCTATAGGTTTTAAAAAATCACCCTATATAATAATGAGTACAATTTCAGATATGAATAATCAAACTCATAAATACATATTAAAACTTTGTGAGATAACTTATTGCTATTGTTTATTTAAATATGAGACACCAAAACGTTCAAATGTAATTAAATCAAATGTTTTTATAATAAGAAAAAGATTACATTGAAAAATGGGTCACACGAGGAGAAGTTTAATAATATTATTTTCTTGAGTTATCCCGAAAGAACCGATTATAATTTAGTTATCAGTAGTTTAAACATCTACAGTCCCTGGCCATATTATTAGACGCACTTTAGATTTTATGCAAAATCTTAATTTCCATCTATTTTAATTAGGTTTTCGAATATTTTAATGCATTTAAATTATTTTGTTTGCAGAATATAAACTACGAGGGGCGTTCAATATATTCTCGGTATCGGGGTGAAGCTGTAGAAGAAATGGAGGCAGTTTACCAGGGTTCCGCACCTTCATTATCAACAGTGCAAAAGTGGTCAAGTGAGTTCAAGAGAGGCAGAGAGAGCATTGAAGACGACCCCAGCTCCGGCGCCCCGGCTAGTGCTTGTACGGGAGAAAGCATCAAAGAAGTCGATAAACTTGTTCTCGAAGATGCCCGAATAAAGGTGAAAATGATGGCAGAGATCACCAAGCTTTCGACTGGTACCATTCACACCAAAAAAGTGAGAATCGCATGCTGTAGAGAGCTTTTGGAGATGTGTAGTGAGAACGCGGACGGTGTTATGCATCGGATTGTTACTGGGGACGAAATATGGTATCACCACTATGACCCCGAAAGCAAACAAGAGTCCATGCAGTGGCATAAAAAAGGAACACACCCCCCGAAGAAGGTCAAAGTCACTCCGTCTGCCGGGAAGCTCATGGCCACAGTTTTTTGGGACTCAAAGGGAATCTTACTCATTGAGTACAAAAAAAAAGGTGAAACCATCAACGCCAAATCCTACGCTTCCACTTTGCATAATTTGCGGGAGGAAATTAAAAAGAAAAGACGGGGTAAACTCGCAGCGGGTGTGTTGCTTCTTCATGACAACGCTCCTGTTCACACGGCGCGAGTTTCCAAGGCTGCTGTGCGAGATTGTGGTTTTAAAGAAATTCAACATCCACCCTATAGCCCAGACCTTGGCCCTAGTGATTACTTCCTGTTTCATGATTTGAAAAAATGTCTTCGTGGAAAAAGATTTTCGGATGATGAAGAACTCAAGTTGGCAATAAATGGGTATTTTGCAGGGAAAGAGAAAACTTATTTTTTGAGGGTTTAAAAAAGCTTATCTCAAGATGTAACAAATGCATTGATGTTAGGGGAGGTTATATTGAAAAATAAAAACAATTTAAATTGAATTCGCATTAACCTTCATATCGTACCGAGAATATATTGAACGCCCCTCGTACTTCCTAGAAATAAAGCACCAGATTTAAAGAATTTTTTTTTAAATTTATATTTTCAGTTTTGTTGTTATTTTTGTAATTTTTTCAATATTTTGTTGAACCTCCTTTTGCTTTAATAAGAGCCTCAATTCTGCACGGCATACTGTAAATGCATGATTTCACTGTTTCCTGCATTTGTGGGTGGTGATTCCACACGTGAATTACTCTTTCTATAAGTGTTTTCCAGTCAGTCCAACAGAGGTATGTTTTCTTTCGTCAAATAAGTTTTTATGGACCGGGCTGTGTGGCAAGGAGTTCCATCTTGTATACAAACCAAACATCAATTTTTGAACGTTAAAAATATTGCGTATAATCTAATAATCATACAAAATTCTGCAGTGCGTCTAATATTAAGGCCAGGGACTGTATGGCAAAAATTATTGAAACAATTCTTACTTTTGAATTTTAAGTTGAAATTTAAGTAAACTTAACATGTCAAGAACAGGCATTATACTAACGGTAAATATAATACTAAAATATTCATTAAAAAATGTCTTGAGTACGTAAGTATACAAACTATGTCTATGTGCCACAGTGGAACTAAGTGCAGTGACATACAATTAAATTGCCCACAATATTCACAGAAAGAAACTTGGCAAGAACTGAAGGCAGCTCAAACACATTGCCAGATGTTGCGCGATCGAGGAATTTCTTAGGTCTAATGTCCTTATAAAGTAAAATACATTACACACTACTCAGCACATACATATGTAAATATAGAGTAGAGAACACGGCACCTTGAGCGACTAGACTATATAAGGTGATAACAACGCATAGACAGAAGGACAGAAGAGAATGAACAACAGACAGAAAGAACACAATGACAACAGGTTTCGAGACGGTCTCCCACCGAAGCTTTATCAGGGACTGAGGATTGGCCAATAGCTAAAACTTCGAGGTCTTTTTGATGTAAAATAGTAACATTCAGTCAAAATCTTTTGTTTGGATGATGAAGTAAAATTTTTAAGAGTACTTTTATTCAGGTATTGTTCTAGAAATGTACTCTAGGTATACAGAAACACATACATATCACAAGCGCCAAGTCAATTTAGCATTGCATTATATAGGTGCGTAAACTGACGAGCAAATGGTTATAACGTATAGAAAATAGTTTGTATTGTATTTAAAATAAAACAAAACATTTATTCTTTCTACATTTTCTGAAATCCAGAAATAAATTAAAAAAAAAAAAAATACTATTAATGTGAATGTGGAAAATAACTTATGATTTTGAAGGTCTACAAAGATTTCAAGATCCAAAATATCATCTAAGCAATCAAAGCACTACTAGTTTACTTCAAAATTAAATACAGACTGTAAGTGTAATATTATTTTATTGGCTTAAACAAAACTAGCGAAATTGGACAAGTGTAACAATTTGCATCTTGATTGGGGGCATCGACTAAGCTAGTGACTACATAGTCAAGTCATTCTGCTTGAGTAAATTCAACTGCACAAAATGAGTCGAAATTTACCCTCCGACATAGTATAACAATTCTTTAAAGTTATACAAAAAGGACTTAAGTCAGAAACTGGTCACACTTACTTAATGAACTAAGACAAAAAAACAAATGAATTTTTTTTGTCTTGTTGTTTAAAAACTACATTAATACGATATTTAGCAGTTAAAATGTTCTTTGCCCAAGTTATTAGTGCTAAGAAAATGCCACTACACCAAATCAAAAACCTTATAAGCAATTTGTTGACCTAAGACCGTTTTACCTATCACTAAAGATAGGTATACAAAGTAAGTGGCCTTTCAGGACCCAACAATTCAAAATGAAAATAATCTTTCTTTCTAATCTTTCAGTATTTAAATATAAACATATAGTGAGTGTCATTAATATTCGGTTTTTATCATGTAATTTCTATATTTTCCACTTATAAACATTATTATAAATCTTAGCATTTGTTTATTTTATTTATGAATGAATGTAATCTTTACAATTGATTAAAAACTATCCGCCATTTACCATTTTACTAAGATTATTAGATGTAAACGCATAAAGGCTGAATGTAAACGCTCCATTAATATTCGTTTTTTTCTTCCTCTGCTTGTTTTGACATTTCTTAAGACTAACGGTTTGTTTTTTTTTAATGTAAAATTAAACCCAACTAGTCGACGAGAGTAAGTTTAATCTCTTTGGTTCAGACGGAAGGGTTATGGTTTGGCGGAAACCTAACGAAGAGCTAAAGGGCAAAAATTTAAAACCAACTGTTAAACATGGCGGCGTGCACGTCATGGTTTGGGGTTGCATATCTGCAAAAGGCATGGGGAATCTTGTTTTCATCGACGGCATTATGAATAAAAAACAATATTTGAGAATTTTGAGAGAAAATTTGAGACAAAGTGCTGTTCTACCAGGACAACGATCCGAAACATAAGGCTCATGTTGTTAGAGAGTGGCTACTCTATAACTGTCCAAAAGTTATCCAAACGCCTGCGCAATCCCCAGACTTAAACCCCATTGTAGGATGAATTGGATCGAAGAGTTCGTGGAAACCCCGTTACTTCAACAAGTGGACTTAAAATTCGAGACCAAGAAGAATGGAACAAGATTAGTGTTGAATATCTTTTCAAAATTATAAAAACATGCCTCAAAGACTTCAAGGAGTCATATCCAATCAAGGTTATCCGACAAAAAATTAAATCATTTCTTAAAAAATGAATTTCTTAACGATGCATTTGCGTTTTTTAGAAAAAAAAAACGAATGTTAATGAACTGTGTTTTTTTTAAAGTTGTGTTCCTCTTCTATTTTTTTCTTTGTTTAGCTTTAAGTTTGGTAACCAAAAATTATACCATTTAATAAGAAATAATAAATTCTTTTTTTACAAGCAAGAAATTGTTCTATATATTTTATTTTTAAACACCAAGTCGAAGTAAAAAAATAATAACAAAAACCGAATATTAATGGCAGTCACTGTATATAATAAAATGAACAATCTGAATAAATTTCAAGTTTTTGCTCAAAAATGACTTTAGATACCGAGCTACTTCAATAATAAGAATAGCTAAAGTCAAACTTTTATCTTGAAAACTTCTTATTTTCTTACGAAATACTATTCCCACAGTAAACAAAAATATCTACCACAAGCGGATTAATTTTGCAAAAATATGCATCATTCCTTTTCGGCACATAGCAAATAGCGGAATCCGCTTCAATTAGCTTCAAAAGCTAATAAAACCAATGGTGAAAAGTGGGGGCCAACATTTATTTAATACATTGCATAATGCGACCAATTGCTTTTCTTTTTAAACATTAACTTTAGATGCAACAGAAAAGCAAACCTAATTATGTTAGTAAAAACAGCAATGTGTTAAAAATAAAGGCTTTTAATCTAAATTTTAATAAAGGGTTTTGGAATGAGGATATAAACAAACTTTTTTTCAACTGGACCATTTTTCAGATAACAAACTTATTTTTCTATTAATCATTTCTGAGGTGGATTGTGCAGTGTGGCTTGCATTCTATTGAAAACAGATGACGTCCAAGTCTATATCTACCAATTAGAAAAATGAGGCCGATAACGCTGGCCATTAACAAAAAACGTGACGATCGTTAGCGTCAAAGAAAATATATGGCCCAATAACTCCGTCGTCGGCATACAAAACGCACAAAACATTTATTTTTTGTAAGTGAAGTGTTTCATGAACCAAATATGGATTTTCATCCGACCAATAACACATATCTTGCTTATTAACGAACCCATTGAGTCAAAAATTCAATTCGTCACTTGAAAATAATAAACACTCTTAACCCCTAATTTCGGAAAAAAATGGCAAAAACGTTGAGTGTTAGTTAAGAGTTGTAAATATTTCTGTAAAACCTTAAGTAAATTATGTGCTTAAATATATTATCTGCAGGTTTTGAAGGAAGTTTATTGCCACCAAGTAGAAGCGTTTTTTTGAAACAAATACAGTCATAAAGCTTTTCCCATTTCACTCTGTCTGGACAACAGAGGATAACATTGTTCAACTGAACTGGTTTATAGCTATTGCGGCCCCAGAAACCTTTGACAATTTCTTTGTAAACAAAAATGAAAGTGAAGACATAATTTTGAATCTTTGAGCCGATGAATATGTTGACGAATGACTTTTTCTGTAAAATCAATTTTTAAATAAAATATTTGATTTTTATTAATTTGATGATGTTATGTGATGTTTGTATTCATTGGTTATGCCTTAAATTAAAGATGCATCCCTAAGATGCACATTCTAACCACGAAAAGATCTCTGATATAGCAAAAACGTTCTTCGTGTTTTAAATTGAAGAATGCATTTGAAAAATTAATAAAACGCTTCTGGCAAACTGAAGGCTTAAAGCAAAACATCTTAAACACACATTTTTGTAATCAGAGGAAGTATTTTGATTTTTTTATGTATTACTCATGCGGTTATCATTTCGACCTCAAAATCGGAAAAAACGACTTTAACTGACGGCTGAAAAGAAAATGGAAGACACTTGAATTTGATATAATAGTGTACCTACACATTCAAATCAAGGAATTTTGGTTATTACTCAACTCTCAACTTTGCTGGTGGCTCTAGGTCTATGTGCACAGTGCACACATATATTTGTTGGTAACCTACATCACTTTAAAACAAAAAACATTAAAAAATACCAACCATTTGTTTGCCTAAAATTAACCAAAGCAATACTTATTTTTTGGCAAATGAAAAGTCAAAACAAAATATATAAAATTTAACGACTTTCATTTAATGGCTAGTATTTTATTAATGTTTTAATTGTCGCATAATATTTTGTTTGTTTTACTGTAACACCCTTTGTTGTGTTTTGAAAAATGAAGAACGTATAAAGTGCATATTTCTTCAGTACATTCTTATTGCAGCGTTTCTGTACTCATAGTCCAAAGGGAATACTCTATCTGAACAAAGTTAATATTCCATTTTTTTTAAACCAAATCATATACATATGCATGGACGTTCCTTATCGCAACAATATGTATTAGAACTTATCTTTCCCTTTTTTTAATTATCAATAAAAACGATTGTTATATTTGTTTGGAAGTAATCTTATAGAGAGGGTCATTGGGACTTGTTTATAAATAGTAATAGAAGATTAGTGCTCACTATTTATTAAAAACATTATAATATTTTCAAATGTATCTATTGCAGAAAAACTCTTACATGTATTACGTAATGCGTAAAAATTAATATTAATAAAATAAAATACGTCTTTTGCAACAATTTATAACCTATGAATACGCTGCATTATGATTATTAAGTCGTTTTGTTTATAATGATTATGAGTTAAAAAGAATTTTAAATTCGATAAAGTAAAGTGTTTTACGCCTCCTGCTAATGTTTATCAATTTAATTTTTTTTTTGTTTATTTTTTAATACTTCTGATACGAGGGTTGCACTTTGTAATTCCAGCCTAACATTGATAACATACTAATGTGTAATTTAAAATAGTAGATATTGTTTTGTTTAATATTCTTCGAGACAGTCATGCTTTTTTGGATGCGTTTCCTTTAACTCTGGAAACATTCAACAAAAAAATCGAACACGAATGACTCATCAATTCAATGTTTTGAGTCGTTAGAAATTCTGTTGTTTTAACTGCAAGTAATTTACGATTATGACAAAGACACAACACATTTTTTCATGTGATAGTGCTGTTCAGTTTCAGGTTCATAAGCATTGATAAATAAATGATTCATGAGATGTGCCAATATTATACATAAATTTTGATCTACTAACATCGAATTTATTGAGCTTTTCCATACACTAATCGACAATATTCTCTTTTTTTGAGCAATTGTTGAATGTTATTGGGGATGATATATTTGTGTCTGTTTAAGTAACATACAAATGTTAAGCTAGCCACCCATTTCCCGGTATGTCACATAACGTTCTTGCTCTACCAGGTTTTTCACAGCATTTGACTTTTGCGTTTAGTGTTAAAATCTTGTATTCCAGAATAAAGCATATTAAAGCTGATCAATTATTGTTACTATGATAATCCACGTATTTAAATAAGCACGTACCAAAATAATCTTAAAATAGTAATACATACTTAAAAATTACAAACTTTTCAGCGGCTATGCCAAACAAAAACTAAGAATACTTGATATTACTTAATATTGAATTATAAAGAGCAGCCTCTGTTTGATATAACTTATAACTTATGATAACAACTAGCTTACCTTGAATGTTTGCCATTCTTCTTTAACGATGTCAACAAAAGAAACTGCACTTGTTGCGGCAATTAGGCCAACCAAAGCGATTAAAACACGCATTATTAATTCTTCTTTCGATCTGTAATTTGATAAGAGAAAATGTTTGTTTTAATTTTTATAAAATTTGTACCTATATGAATGTGTGTATTTATTCTTAAATTAATATTTAATGGTTTTGGGGGACTGTTTCCATACAAACAGAAAATAAGCTTTAAATTTCTTTCTACTCAATAAATCGTTTGTGTTTAATGATGAAAGTATCGTTTAAGTTTTAGGTAATTTTATTCTTTCAAAAACTAATTTTTTGTTCACATAGACGGCTATGAGCTAGTTTCTACTTTCTTTACACAACTTCAACAAAAAAATATCCTAGCTGAAGCAGAACTCCCCCGCATCGTAGAGGCACACTCACATTAAGAATACTCGTAAAATTGGTGTTCTCCAAGAACTAAATCATTGACAACGACATAAAAAAACAGCAAATCAAAAATTTACAAAACTAACTTCGCCCATCGCCATGACTAAAATTCTTAAAGAATCAAAGCTCAATGGTTTAAATTTGCCAAGCAAAAAATCAAGGCTAACGAACCACACTTATCCTGGGGGTCATTCCATAAAACGATTATCGTCAAACGATAGCGTTTTGACGATAGTCTCGCTTCACGTAAGACGATTATCATCAAAGTGATATCGTCAAAACGTAGAGTTATGAAGACAATTAAGAGCTAAATCAGACCCCATATCTCTTCCAAACTATATGTAAGCATTTTTCTTTTTTCTTTTACACTTATAAAATAATTTAAACCATTCCATTTCAAATAAGGGCTTTATAAAGATACTGGAAACACTAAATAATTTGATACGAGTTTGCTGTAACTATTAAAACTTTGTGTGGCGAAAGCTTCCAATGTCCTTGCACTACGCACATTATCCAAAATAGTTTCGGTAACAACAAATATTTTTGAAACCAAGTTATATCTCCTGGTAAACTTGAATCTTGTCTTCCTTTCCTTCAACATAATTGGAGTTATACTCATTGGCCAAGGGAGGATGCTCACCCATAAATTTTATACCCATGTTCAGATGAATTTGTGTTACTAACCTATGTATGTATGCGTATACAAAATTATAATTTTAACTACAATATCAGTAATAAATAACTTACATGTTAAATTAGACTTATATCGTCGGCGGCAAAAATAAAATTAATAACAGTCACAATAACAATAAATAGCACAAAATAGTTGGTATGTTTGGTAAAAACCAATTTGTAAAACAAAAATCAAGTTTAAAAACATTTCCAAGTTATCGAACAAGCATTATATTTCGTTGAGTTCATTTTGAAAATTCAGTCATACTGAACGATATTATACCGAAAACGATTGACGAGACGATAGCGATAAAGATACGTGAAGCAAATTATTGACGATATCGTTAATGATAATCGCTTTGATGATTGGATTATTCGGAAATTAATATGCCAAATGTGCAGCAAACTTAACCAATAACGCACCTTTATTCACCTTAGACATCTTAACAAAACCCATCTCTTCAGGCTTACCGGAAAAATATCTTTTGCAAAAAGTGACCACTAGTGGAGACTATATCACCACTACAAGAACATAAACACCTTAAAATCTACGCATATGTACCCTACTAATTGTTCGAAATAAAAAATCACTGACTTCGCTAGACTTCGATTTGGAAACACTTCTGCTTCCCAACACGTTCTCAATAAAAACGATCACGTAACCTTCCTCACTTTCAACACCCGCCTTCATATTTTGGAACTTTTACTCTATTGGCTTGAAAGTATGTAAATTGAAGTTTGGAAATTCAAATTTATCGATATAGATTTAATTTTTTTTTAAATTGAAAACAAAGTAAATGTACGTGATTTTAATTTAACTAGATTAAGTTAGTGTGATTTGACAAGAGGGAATTGATCAAAACAGTAGAAGTTTCACTTAAGGAAATAAACCTTAACTTTTGCAGCTCCTACTTTGTGTTTGAGAGAACGAATAATGAATTAAAAACGTTTTTTTTCAGCCCGTCAAAAGTCTTCTCTACAACATTTCAAATAAAACAGTGTTCTTTTAAAAACTTTTAAGAAACATTTAAAAAGTATGCTTTAACACAAGTCTTTCCCAACCGTTGTATGAAAACATCTCATCACAAAGAACAGCAAATCAAACCCAATTTAAATAAACAACACTATATAAAATCTCTAAAACTCTCAAAAAACTGACAAAGCATTTAAAAATTGTTTGTATTCCTTTGAAGAACTCTTTCATTGACAAAAAAATGTCTATACATTGCTTTTAAGATAACAACATATCATATCATTTCATATCACGAGGTTTTGAGTCATTGAAGCAGTTTGTTATTTCTGAGCGAAATTGATATTGTTATGGCATTGCTGCATAAAACAAAAAGAACAAAGTCTGAATTTGCTGTGATTCTCTTTGTTTATAAATCTCTTTATTTATTATCATGCGCTTTATATTTTGTATGGGACTCTATTAGTGGTTTAGGGTAACATAAACATACAAATTAGAATCTGTAAAATCGATTGGGTATACATTTCAAACATAAAGTTATAAAAATACGGTGTCATCAATTCAGTTAAAAAGAGAGGTATGGAAGTGTTTATCTAATATTAAACATACGTATACAAAACAGAGACAATGCAGAAAAATGACTCAAAGCCTAATAATTTTCATACACTTTATGCACCGCTACAGTCAGTTGATATGATCCAATAGACGGGTTGGATAGAAGTATCTGAAAATACGCAAATACGACGACTGTGAAAAATGATGCGACAGATGCATAGTTTTGTCCCGATATTCTTTCAGTGTGTAACAAAAAACTTATGCCAGCTGAACTGAACCTAAACAAAATTTGCTTATAGAAAAAGTATTCTCACTAGTTAACTTATCTGTCCCCGTGATAATATGGAGATGAAAAACCAATATAAGATGATGATTATAGCTTAGCTATCAATAAAAATACTATTTTACATTAAGAAATATGTTAAAGCTTTATTTTGAGGAAAAGATATGTGCAATAAGATCAATTCTTATGTCAAGTATATTTTTCGAAGAGGTTAGATTTTACTGATTGCAATAAACGGCTCCTAAAATAATTTTTAGTTAAACATTTTGTGCGTTGCCATTATGTTTGCTTTAATATTTAAATCAAGTAAACTTTTGCAATTTACAGAAGCCTTGAAAAAAATTGCATGTCGGTTGTTTATTTTCAATTTTCGTTTTATTTTTGAGTAACATTCAGTAACGGATAATACCACTTTTAATGCGTTAAGATTTCTTATAAAAACTTAAATATTTAAAACCTTAGCGGCTTCCAACAAATAATTTATATTTTTTTATTTTGTCAACGTTTTTTATAATGAACAAACTTAAACAAAGTATGATGACTGTAGTTGTAATTGTGTTCATAAACGTATCTGGCCATATTTTAGGCAGGGCATGAGACAGGTGAATACTTCCTACTTGTGATGATATTTTGAAAAATAAATAAGATAATGACATTTTTTAATTGGAATATTAAGGGATTCTGGATTTGGAAAATCATCAGGAATTTGATTGAAGTAAAACTAGTACTTCATTAATTAACATAGACTAATAAGGCTAATATAAGTTTTTTTTCGAATTATAAAAGGGTTGTATCTCCAAAACTTGACGTGATAGATTAATTTTGATGTCGGTATCAAACTAAAGCCATCCATTATCTTGTTGACCAGTGATAATCTATTCAAACTTAGGTTAGGTTAGGTTGGAGTGGCTGACCTAAAGTGTCCATTGTGATACCACTAATGAGGTTGCTCATGGGAGAGTAATTAACTTTTGTGTCAATCGTTGCCAGTTCACTGGTGTTATCGAAGAAGGGATTACCAAGAAAGTTTTTCCTTCTAATGGAGAGTGCTGGACATGTACATAGAAGGTGTTGGACCGATTCCTCTTCCTCCTCGTCCATGTCATTTGTATAGACCCCTAGCCTCAGAGCATGTCTTCCTATTAAAGCAGTGTCCCGTTATTACTCCAATTGTAGAGCTTATACTTTGTCTGCTCAGTGATATCAAGCCTTTTGACCAATCTATTCAAACCTAAGTTCATTTTAAAATTCAAAAATCATGTACTTAAAAACTTATGCTTCGTTACAGAAAAGTTAACAATTTTTGTTAGATCATAAACATTCCCCACATTTAGTTTGCACCACTTATTTTTGGACATGATTGAACTATTAAATGCATGATTATTAAATAACAGTCCTTTTTTTGTAATTTCTTTCCAAAACCGAAGATGTACAACATTTTTAATGAATTTCAATACTTAAACTAATATTATTTTAATTTTAAAATTTTGAAATGAATATAAATATTAAATGTATTCTGTTTGTTATTAAACAACGATACTTTCCAAAAAGAAATTGATGATCATACTTGGGCGAAATGCATCGAACTAAAAGTCATATAGGGTGATGGCATGTAAGATCGGCCACTTACTTTTAAGTTTAAGCATAAAAAGGAACATAGACATGAAATTGATCGGAAAATATCTTGTTTTTCCTTAAAGGCTTGCAAATTAGAAAATCGCGTTGGTTTGAATTTTTGGGCAGAAGTGTAAAACGTTAATTAAATCTACAAAAATAGAAGAAGTTATGTACAAAACGGGTTGTAAATAATAAAATACTGACGGGAACTAACTTTCTTAAGTATTGTATTTCTGGGGCTAGATGCCCCATTATTTTATACAATAATTTTGTTGAAAGCTTATACTTGTGTTGTATAGACAACATGCTGAGTGAATCTTTCTTTTTTTTGTAGATACTGTTTGCAACGTAAATAGTTCCTTGAAGTTTCTTAGAAACTGCATTGCGTCAAAATAAAACTATGTCAACTGAACCACTTTTCTCAGAATCCGATTTTTGTTTAAATTTTCCTCTTTAATTAGCGCGGAAGGAATTAATTTTCTGTATTACTTTGTTGTTTATCAGTTATCACCTTCGAGATCTCTTTTCCTGTATTTTGGAAGTAATTTTTAATATTATTTTCTTTTTTCTACATATGTACATTAATAAATAGGAACTATATGGCAAGTATTATATTTGTAAAAAAATTCAAACTCGAGATTTTAATCAAACATGATATTATGATAGTAGAGAATTCGAAAAAAGTAGGTCCGTCTGCCTTTCTATCCTCGCCTCTAAAGCCCAAACCATTCGGTCGATTGACTTCAAATTCGCGTTGCACGTTTTTCATTTTTGAGAAAACTTATCAATTTACTACAATCTGTGATGTATATAGTTAAATATATACTTCATCTTTTATAAGGCAGTGTTATCCACTTAATTTACAAAAATAAGAAATTTTGTGTTCAGTTCAACTTCAAATCTCACTTTAAATTTTAATGTTGGTAATAACGTTAGTTGCGGGTCGCACAATTTGACGGTCACCATCACTGTTATAGAGTTTGGGTTATGTTTGTTGTCTATACCCGTGCTAAACTAGTCAACATGTCAGTCCTATTGCGATTCGTTACTTTTTTGTTAATCTAAAGTTTATTTTTATTTATTCATATTATACTTTGATTTGTTAAAATGTAGTTTGTTATTTTTCGAAATTACAAAAAAACAACTTTAGTTTTGATTATAATCTCAAATTTCGTCTTTTCCGTAAGTCCTATGGCGTCAGTCCTGTGTCAGGTATATTGTTATTGTTCTTCATTTAATGGTCATTAGTACTTTTGAGATGAATATTTTTAGTTTTTGTTTATATTGTTTGTTGATAACTTAGAAATATTTAAAAACTATGTGATAGTTGTAAAAGATAAGTGAATAACGTTACGTTGAATGTCAAAAGTCTGTTTTGAAAAGTGATATAAAAGTATGATTTCATAACTATAGTAAACAAAATATCCTCAAAAGTTACCCAACTTTTGTATAATCACCCATATATTTACCTTAACTTCAAACGCAGGCATTTAAACATTTGTGAAGAAAAATAGCATACAATGAATCATTAACTTGTTTAAAAGAATTGAATATATAATTCTATCCAATGACGTGAAAATAGATACAACCACAAGTCATATAAATAAATGAGTAACCAAATTTCTTAAGACCCGAGTACTCGAGTACCCAGGGGTGGAATCGGCTAAGGTGATTGTTGATAAATGACAATCAAAATGATCGAATTTGATCTACATAAGGTGATAGTCAAATTGATACCAAAAACGCTGTCACAAAAAAATGTGATAGTCGTTTTCAAACAAATATGTTTATTCCGAATAGAGCTACCAGACGCTTGCACAAACAACTGGAAAATTTTCTTAGTCCACTTTGTTTCTTTTAAAAAACACATTCATGTAATCGACAAAGCTTACGACATTCGAAAAAAATCAAGAAGAGTAAGAATTTTATTCAAAACCAGCCAATTTGAAACTATTATTTAGATATTTTATTAGAATCAATTTAAAATTCCACCAAGGCAACAACGAATTTTGACAATTTGAATCTGAAATTGTTCAATCGAATTGAATTGAGTTGAATCATCTTACGCAGACGGAATGAAAATGATAGTCAATTTGACTATCAAAAAATTGATAGTCAACAATCACCTTAGCCGATTCCAACCCAGGTAATACCTTTAAACTCCAGGGGTGGAATCGTCAAAGGTGATAATTGACTATACAATTTTTGATAGTCAAATCGACTGTCATCGAGTTTTCCGTCTGTGTAAGAATCAGCTTACACACGTCTGTGTAAGAATCAGCTTAATTCAATTCAATTCGATTGTACAATTTCAATTTCGATTGTCACAATTCATTGTTGCTATGGTGAAATTTTAAAATGTTTTCTATAAAATATTTAAATAAAAGTATTAAATTGGATGGGTTTAAATAACTTTTACTTTTCTTGTTTTTTCGAATTACGTAAGCTTTGTCAGTTCAAAGAATGTAGTTTTGTACCTAAAATGGGTAACTGAAAAAATTTTCCATTCGTTTTTTTGTAAGCTTCTGGTAGCCCAATTCAGAAACGACATATTTCTAGGAAAATGACTATCAAATTTTTCTAGTGACAGCTTTTTTGGTATCAATGACTATCACCTTGTACAGATGAAATTCGATTATTTTGACGGTCAACAATGAACAATCACCTTAGCCGATTCCACCCCGGGTATAGATGTTGGTTATTTCAGGTATTTCCGCAGCGAAATCAAGTGCTCTAAAATTAATCTTTTACCTTTTCAGTATGGACAATTTTAAAAACTCCCACATGCAATTTTGTCTCTTAAGGGACTTTTAAGGTAGTTCTTTTTCCAAGTTTTTGTAAAAAGGATGTCAGTAGGGAAGTACAAGAACATACATTTTGTTTAATTGGTTACTTCCATCAAAATATAGAACTTAACATTTTGGCCGACACCATTTGCACACTTTTCTTTCAGTTTTTGCAAATAGTTTTTTTTCTTATGACAAATTAAACGGAAGAAATAATAGTTTTAAAATTAAAACTTTTGAAATAATAAGACAAAATACAATTTATAACTTAAATTCAAAAAATTCAATTAAATAAAGGTACCTACCTAATATATAAATATCTTTATTAATTGGCAAAAGTCTAAAACAAAGATGTAAACAACTGGATATCGGAGGCTGAAGATGATTTCACATCTCTTCTCATCTCATAACTGATATTCTCCAGACTTTAACTTCAGCAAATTAGTGATGTTAACATTATGTATGTATACATTACATACCTATATAATCTATATCTATCAACACCCATGAACAATATAATCCCGTTTTGGTTATAAGTAAAATCAATCGCAAAAAGCCATTTAAATACTGCTATCTTTGAAGATTTGAGTAATTTAAAACCAAAATGAAAGGTTTTATTTTCTGATCAAGCTTAGGAAGGTATAATGATGGTGATGTGAGTACACATTTTTATTCAGAATTGCAGCATTTAACAGAGAAAAGCTGAAGGGCTCTGTCTATCATCTTAATCTCCATCAATAGTGAATCGAATGTTTGATAATAGGGGTTTAAAGTTCATCGTCTGAAAATTCACATATCTAACTTTCATTTTAGCCCAAAACTGTGTAATAATTAAAATAAAAAAAACACAAAAACAATAAATACATTTTAATTGATACTTCAATGAAATTCCTCCTGCGCAGTTCTATTAATTCTCATTCTATGTTTTTTTTTCAGGTACTTGAACATATACAATACAAATTATTTGATCGAACAATAGAAACAAATTGTGATAAAAAGTTAAACGCTTTATTAAACAAAGAAACAAGATGTTTTTTGATTCCTCATAACAAAATGACGAAACAATTTTTTGCCCGAAAAAGTACACATTACTCATATTAATATTCAAAAGAGCTTACCAATGTTGCAATGAAATAAAATCTCCACCACTTAAATATTAAATTCAACTCACTATTTGTTTAAAAATTAAAATATAAATCACTTGACTGACGGTACCACCTTGAATGACTTTTCGTTTGTAAATAATTTACTGTTCGAGCACCGAGTCCGAGATAATAAATAAAAACTGACGAAACTTGTTTTCTTTTGTCTTCGCGAATTGCGATTGTGGAATGTAGATGTTGTTTGTGGAATGTATTGTGATTGCGCCGTTGCGGTTTCTCTTTCAAAGATAATCGATTATACGGATGAAAAATGTCAGTCTTCAATTTATTTGGAGTACTAAATGTGAGAAAGGATGCGTAAAATAACAAAACAATCAAATTCACGCATACACTCATGAACTTGGTCTTTTCAGCAATAAATTGACTGTTATTTTGAAAAACTGTTGGTTTCATTTCAGGAACTTTAAAGTAGTTGAACAAAAATTAAAAGCTTTCTTTCAAAGCAAAGCCAAAAATAATGAGGTGAAATCATTTTCTTTACTTCTTCTTTTTTCTGACATAGTAACAAATCAATTTTGAGATAAAGTTTTGCTGTCGTATAAAGACAACATTCACCATTCCAAAGTCATAAATTCACCCCAACAAAAATGTATAATAGTGTGTTAGAAAAATCGGATAACTTAAGGGTGGCGATACATGTAACCGCTTGAATTTTGACTATTTTTCAGAGAGTTACTTAAAAATAAATAAAATAATAAATTGTTGTTAAACAAGTACCAGAATTTTGTTTTGCAAATGGCCGCAGTAATAGCAAATGTCCTTAGGCGCCAGTTAGGGGCCGGTTAAAGCTATCATTAAAATCCATCAGTAAAATTTGAAACAGGAGGAATGTGAAATGTTTTACTGATGAGCGTTTATAGCAATCATTGTATATATATTTACTATAGTACTCTCATGAAGAGGAACGATTGAAGCGACATCTGAGAGGCGTGGAGATAATTGAATTTGATCCCTTTTTTTATACCCCTCAACAGTTGAGAATGAGAGAAAATTCAACAATAATTAAAGAATAGAAAATAGAGAAGAACATATGCAAATGTAGTAGGAGATCGAGGGAGATAATAGTAACAACGTTTTGACATTATATGTGTGTATGCATATTATACTTGAAGAGGAAAGTTTTTACGGTTATGCTTTGGCAAGAAATAGAAAAAGTATTTATAAGAGAAAAAATAACAAGGCAAAAAAATACTGCAATAGTATTTTTGCGGTAGGTAGTGTATATACTCGTAATATATTTTGTAATATATTTGTTTTTCAATTCAATAGGGTGTTCCTGATAATTGTCTTTATTTTTGATGACTCTTAAATCAAAAAAAATTATATTTTATCTTTTTTATACCAAAAATGTAGTTTCATGTAATTCCTTTAGTTTGTCCGTATATGTATATATTTTTAAAGGGTGAATTTTTAAAAGTTATATGAAAGTTAAAAACAAACACATACAATTGGAAAAAATGCATGAAATCTTTATTTGAATGGATAGTACGGTCCATATAATTTAATTTTTGAAGGTTTTTGACCGCTCCTCAAGGGGTCCATTCGCTTGTTCGTTTGTAAGACGATTCATGGTGCAATTTTAGACCAAAGATGACTGAAGATGTTTGACAGTGAAACAAAACTCGAAACGTGCGTCAGCTGTTTAAACCAGTGTTGCCAAAAAGATAACAGGTACAAAATCTCCCTTTACTTTAAAAGGGATTTTTTTGTTTTCAGAAGGATTTTTTTTCTTGATTAGCTTTTCGGTAATAATTTTGATTTCGTCAGTACTTGCAGTTAAAACCTCAAACTATCTACAAATTATTTAGTAAGATCTCATATACTAGAGTCAAATGGACTATTTATTCTGATAAGATGTCCATTTTTGAGAAGTTTTTGTTGCTAAATTCCTAGACATGCTAATTAAAATGCCCGCCGAAAAAAAAACTCTTGAAACAAGGTGCAAACTCGACATACAATGCACTAACAAGTATGTTTGTATCTTTTACAGGAATAGACCTTAAAAGATTAAAACCGAAAAAAGTAAAATATTCTGGACTATATGAATCGAAAAGTTCCATAGAAGCAATTAATGTTATCATAATGATATCTCCACACAAGAAACACTTCCAATGTGTCAAAATCATGATACCTTATATATTAGGCTTATACCTTTCCAATTAAGGCATTGACACCTGTGAGGTTAACTTTTCAACCTAGTTTTATATTATATTGTATTTATTTATTTGTATGTTTTTATATAAAAATTTAAAATTCAATTCAGTACACCCTATTTAGCCGTTAAAAAACAAAAATCGACCTAGTTTTGAATAAATTTTAATTTTTGATTGTGTTTATACTTGATGCGTACAAATAACAAATAATACGCAAGAATAACAACAACAAAATAACTGAATATATTTAAAATCTTCAATGCATCATATGCCAAATATGGCAACATTTCATTTTTAACAAAAATTGAAAATTTAAAATCTAACGCAGTCACCGTCTGACCTTCAAGCCGACAACTTGTCTCTCAGTTTTGCTCGCTCTATTCAGTTTAATACTTTACCGTTACTTACTTAATATCTTCAACAACCTTTTGTGTTGCTTCAATTTATCTCGTGAAAAATTATATACATATATAATTTGATCTAGTGGTTTATCAATTAAACTATGGCCCCTGGGCCAACTGTACTTTCGGGCAATAAATTTGCGGTGCTTGAAAAAGCACCTCAGTCTTTGCCCGAATCCAATGTTAGAAAAAGAAAGAAAAACAATAACTCTACCTACATAGAACTCGACAAAACAGTGCAAATAAATTCAACCCTTCCCGACCCAAAATTCATAGTCATTTCTTCTAGTGATGAAAAAAAACCTCTATCTTCTATAAGTGTATTTCTACTTAAAAAAGCCATTGATGGTATTAGTACCGCGTACGAAAGTATAACGGAACTACGTGACGGTAGCCTTCTTCTCCTTGCAAAATCCGCCAAAATAGCTAATCTTTTCCTGTCCAAAAAACACCTGGCTAACCTTTGTCCAATCTCCGTTAAACTACAATCCAACCTTAATTCTTGCAAAGGTACAGCATACGCCAAATGCCTAATCAATGTGCCAGAAGAAGAGATAATTAGTGAAATGAAATGTCAAGGCGTAACCGAGGTATACAAATTTAAAAAAACAACACCTGACAATAAACAAGAGGCTACCGGTCTAATTCTATTTACTTTTGATCGCTTCCGCCCTCCCTCCACCGTTGATATTGGCTGGCACAAAGCAAAAATAGAGGAATATTTCCCTAACCCCATGCGCTGTCGCAAATGTCAACTCCTCGGCCACACCACCAAAAGATGTTCTTCTTCAGAAATTTGCCAAAACTGTAACCTTGCCCCCCATCAACCAGAAAATTGCACACGCATTTCATGCGCTAACTGTGCCGAAGAACACCCATCATCTTCCAAATTGTGCAAAGAATACATCAAGGCCAAAGAAATTCTCAAAATTAAAACAATCAACAAATGTTCAATGGCCGATGCAAAAAAAATATACAAAGAAAAAAATCCGATTCAATTCTTTTCAACAACCTACTCCTCAGTTTTACAAAACTCATCAACGTCAAGTAAACAAAACACCACCACGGGTTCAACCTCTCCACCCCAGTTGCTTCCCAGCAATTCTTCTTCCGATCAAGCTACTATTTCTACTTCAACAAACAACACATCTAAGCAAAATCTTTACAACCAATCTACCACAATAATTGATTCACCCCCACAAACAAATAATAGCGAAAAAACTATTAAACAAAAAAACAATAAACAACTTCCTCATACTTCCCCACCCGCGCCAATAATACCTGCCCGCACCATACAAAAATCTACTTCTACGATTTCTCCTCCAAATACGATAACTGACTCCACACCCACACCAACTTTTAATAAAAACAACAAATACACTCATACTAACTCTCTCTCTCACACACACTCTGTCGAGACTACTCAGTCTCTTACACCTTCTAGCTTCCCATCTCCTCTAACAAATCTAACAAACACACTTCTCTCACAAAACCTATACTACCAACCTGGTAATCATATGGAACAAGATGATGATTCAACCTAAAACTAAACTTCTTAACCAAAACAATGACTCCGCGGTGGGGATACCGAATCGACAGGGCTTTTTACAAAGCCCTCCCGCTTCTGTATCAATGCCGCGGAGTCATAATGAACACCACAATAATAACACCGCATTCAATTCTCCACAACAAAATTCTCTTTACACCGGCAAAAACAATACTTTACCTTCACTTCACCAACAATTCACCACCCTACAATGGAACCTTAATGGGTACCTGAATAACTTACACGAATTGCAACTACTAATAAAAGACATACAACCAAAGGTCATTTGCTTGCAAGAAACCCATGTAATTCCCGATAGCCATCCATTTTCTCCCAAACAATATACCACATACTTCCATAATATCGACTCTATAACGACTTCCAAACAAGGTGTTGGCATCCTCGTCCATAACTCAATCCCCCATTCAGTTATTCCGATTAACTCAAATATATTAGCAATAGGAGTTGAAATCAAGTTAAATATTCAATTTACGATTATTTCTCTCTATATCCACCCTGATCAACAATTTTCAACACAAGACCTTGAAGATATTATCAACGGAATTAGCAACCCTGTCTTAATAACAGGGGACTTTAATTCATGGAGTCCATCCTGGGGCTCTGAAAAACTAAATAAACGCGGCAAAACAGTCGAACATTTTATCGCTAACTCTGGGTTAGCTTTACTTAATGACGGTCGACCAACCCATTTTTCCACCCATAGTACGCTTTCACACGTGGATCTATCACTCATCACACCTTCTCTTCTAAATAAAACTACCTGGGACATATCGGATGACCTCTCTGGGAGCGATCATTTTCCCATTTTCATTAGCCTCACTACCGGACAATATAACCAACAGGTTAAAAAAACCAAAAAATTCCTTCTAGACAAAGCAAACTGGGATTTATTCCGAGCCACTGTATCTAGGGAGTTGCTCCTGAGAAAAGATTCCTTGAACATCAACAGAGAATCCGCTTTGATTCATAAATCAATACGCACTGCAGCAAACTTATCCATTCCTCAAACTAGCGACAAGACCCACAAGAAAACCGTCTTTTGGTGGAATAAGGAAATAAGTTCTCTGCGTATGCAAAAACAAAAAGCATGGTACAACTTTAAAAAATCACCTACTGATTGCAATCTCGTTCTCTATCGTAAACTTAATGCCAAATTTCGCAAAACAGTAAAAACCGAAAAAAAGAACTGTTTTGAAAAATTTACTGCTAACATAAATCCAAATTCAACACCTCAAAAACTTTGGGCCGATTTAAAAACGTTAACAGGCACATATAATCCATATACAATAGAAACAATAAAAACAGACACAACAACGTTGACTTGCCCTTTAAAAATCGTTGAAAACTTTGCCCAAACATGGGAACAATCTTCAGACGATGCTAATTTCGACCATACTTTCAATAGCGAAAAAGAAAAAAGCCTGAACAACGCAAATATATCTTTCCACCCCTGCACTTCAGCTATCTCTATTGAATCGCAAATAAACATGTCTGAACTTATTTCCTGCGTACACACAGCAAAAGGCAAAACCCCGGGTTTTGACCGCATTTCATATGTCATGTTAAAAAACTCACCTCTGACTTTGAAAAATCGTCTACTGGCACTATACAACAACATCTTCGACACAGGAATAATCCCACATGCCTGGAAAACTGCCAATATCATACCACTGCCTAAACCCACCGGGGACCGCACATTAATTTCAGGGTATCGCCCTATATCCCTCCTTCCGTGTACAGGAAAAATTTTAGAAAAAATAATAGCCAAACGTTTATTTTGGTTCCTTGAAAAAGACAAACTGGTTGACAACCGACAAGTCGCATTTAAAAAAGGGAAGTCTACGCTAGACGCCCTTCTCCATATTGACCATTTTGTCTCCACATCATTGTCTGAACGAAACCACGCCACCATTCTCAGTCTAGATTTCCAAAAAGCCTTTGATAGGATCGGAGCACATGTTGTTCTTAATCAACTGTTAAAATGGAAAATAGGACCAAAAACATACAAATATATACAATCATTTCTTTCTAACAGGAATTTCCGAATAAAATATTGCAACATCTACTCAAATCTACACCAACTTAAGAACGGCATTCCCCAAGGATCTCCACTATCAGTGGTTCTATTCATCATAGCTTTTAATGAAGTAAGCAATATAATAGACAGCTTTCATAAAGTCGAACAAAATTAAAGACCTCCACGAATTGGGAAATATGTTTACTTCTATTATAAATGCTATTCTTCAATGGTGTAATTACTCGGGCTCAATAATTTCATGTTCAAAATCCGAGTTGTTTCACATATGTAAAAAACACAACTGTACAAAATTTGTTGAAGTCAATTTAAACAACAGCTGTATAAAAAACGTTGATTCTTTGAAATTTCTTGGCATTATATTTGATTCTAAATTTAATTTTAAGAACCATTGTATTTATATAAGGAAAAGCTTAACTGCCAGGGTTAATATAATTAAATATTTGTCTTCAAAAAATAGCTTCACGAACATTAATACTCTTATAAATTTAACCAAATCCATAGTGTTATCAAAAATTGATTATTGTTTACCAATCTACGGAAAATGCTCCAAATCATCTCTGGGTCTTATCACAACACCTTACCACTCCGCCACCAGATGCTGCATGAGAGCCATACGCTCAACACCCATCATTAACATATTAACTGAAGCTGGGCTTCCTCATTTAACGGACAGAATTGACTTTCTCACGGCCAAAATAATTACAAAAATAAACTCTTCATACAGAACATCCATCCATCCAGAAGTCAAACAAATTTTGAATCGAAAGAGACATCAAAGAATCCAATCAACTTTATGTAGGGCACTCACGTTGGCAAAGAACTTTGATGTTCCGATCTCTATTCAAAACTACGCAAAGAATAGCCAACCACCTTGGAACCTACCAAGTAACACCATAAACACCGAACTTTCCAACTATCCAAAAAATTCAACCTCTGATGATATATACAAAACACTTTTTCAAGACATCGCAGAAAACTACAAATCTCTTGGATGGAAACTACTATTTACAGACGCATCCAAAGGGGACACGTACACCTCGTTTGCTGTTGTTGGCGCCAACGGTTCCGTTGTCTCCAAAGGGCTACTATCCTCTCACACATCCACTTTTACTGCCGAAGCGTTTGCTATATACCAAGCCATAACACACTCCCAGAAAAGAAAAACGATCATATTTTCGGATAGCCTTTCAACTATAAAGGCTATAGAAAACATTTCGAACTCGATTGAAATAGTAGAGACCATAAGACACCATCTCATCCTAAATCCCGAAACTTTAAAAATCATCTGGATTACCGGCCACGTAGGGATCAATGGCAACGAAGCAGCTGACGCAGAAGCCAAATCAGCGAAAAAAGAACCATTAAAAGCCTTTTTTCAACACAATAAAAAAGATACTACCAATTTACTTCTAGAAAACTGGAAGTTCAAAAGAAAAGAATCCTGGACAAACTACAACCACTCATACAAAAATCTAAATCCAAACGGGGACAGAGCAATCTATCCCAGCAACATATCTTTAAAAAAACTAAAGCTATACATCCAGCTCAGACTGGGCCACTCATACATTACACACAAACACCTGTTCAATAAAGAAGCACCTCCACTCTGCCATCTCTGCGAGGATAACTCTACTCTTACAATGACCCACCTTATTTCCTGTCCAAAAGTCTCTTCAACCTGCGCAAAACTATCAAAGGAAAACTTACACCATCTTTTGAAAAATATCAATTCTGACAACATAAATTTGGTATACAATATAATGACGACTTTAAAAATTGAAAACTCTATTTAAAACAAAAAATAAAACAGTTTAACAGCTCAAAACGAAGCCTAAAATGTATTCTTGTGCATTTTGTCCACAGTATGTACCAAGTTGAAGAAAGAATATTTTAACATTTCGCTAGTCTTGAACAAAATTAAATACAATGACAATAATTGGCAAATTTGTGTCGATTTAAAAATGGTGAACATTCTTCTCGGTCAACAAAGTGGTTACACTAAATTTCCCTGTTTTATATGCCTTTGGGACAGTATAGCTAAGCAAGATCATTGGATAAGGAGAAACCGGCCGTTGATAGAAAATATGGAGCATGGAAGAAAACACATTGTCCACAATTCATTAGTAGCTCGTGACAAAATTATCCTTCCACTATTACATATAAAACTGGGGTATCATGAAACAGCTTGACGGGAACTGTTTTGTCTTTCATCTGCCAAAAATTTCCTCGGGTCACTATGGAAAAGATTAAAGCCGGTATTTTTGTTGGCCCGCAAATCAGACAACTGACGAAAGATACCCAATTTATAAATTCTATGACTGAGTTAGAACTAAAGGCTTGGACAGCTTTCGTCTCTGTAATTCAAAATTTTCTCGGAAATAAGAAATCCGGGAATTATATTGAACTCGTAGAAGACCTTCTGCTACAGTTAAAAAATATGGGGTGCAATATGAACATAAAACTCCACTTCCTCCAGTCAACTGCGCAGGTTTGTGGAAAATTTAGGAGATATAAGCGAAGAGCAGGGAGAGTGTATGCATCAAGACTTACGCGTCATGGAAGAGCGCTACCAGGGTTTCTGGGTTAAGAACATGATGTCTGACTATTGTTGGTCATTAATGCGTCACTTTAAAAAGTCTACACATCACTGAAAAGCTTTAAAACGAAGTTTTTTAGAACTCTTTCTAACAATTTTTTTTTTTAATAAATATGTACGTGATTTTTCTGTTAAATACCTTGAAAGCTGAATATCAGAAACTAGAGCTGATACAAATCTGTTAATTATACAAACCCCATCAAATTCTTTTAAAATACCGAGTGCAATAATCTTACTTTCTCCAAAGCGATGTAAAGATTTGCTTCACTCTTCGGTGAGATGAACCATAGAGTAAAAAGGTGCAGCTTCCAGTTGAATTATAAAACATAATTAACTGTCATTTTGAAATAAGTAGACTAACTAGATGGTTAAGGAGATTTTTCATAACTACCTTTTTAGTCAACTTTTCAATAAAGCTGCCTTAATTGGAAACCAATATTTTGGCAGCCGGCCAATCAGTACTAGAAACTTACCTTACTTTCAAGTCCCTTATGTCGTCTCAACCTGCCCATTGTGCACTAATTATGCCCTTATCGGCTAGGACTTTATACTTATAAAACATTAATACTTATTTTTGTTTATATTTATTTTAACTTTAATTGTATTTTTTTTTTCTGTAGATGAATGTAAAATCAGGCCTTTCATGAATTCCATCGAAATCGGAAACTTTTCCGATTCCCGAAAAAAACTATTAAAATATATGTACGTTCGTAGTGGAAAATCTCATACAATTCTTCATTACAAACGGATTTCATGTTACGATTTATCTGAATTCGTAAGTCTCCCATTAAGATGGGTTTCGTAATAGGCCTGAATATCTTTTTATCAACCCTATCTACAAAAAGGACCCAAATAAATGAATTATATAGCGTTTTGGGACTTAAACCTCTCAACTATTCCAGTGCTAGTAATGTCAGTGATAGGGAGACCTACAATTTGTATGTCATAGCCAATCGGTTAATTTGAGAAAGCACTTTTTACAGGCATTGATTGAACTCAAGACCTCTGGCATGTCAATCCTTGGCTCTAACCACTACGCCGGAAGCAACAAAAATACATTTATTACCGTTTATGCACAATAAGCCAAACATTAATATTTTTGACATTTAACATATTTTTAAAATCGTTTTGCTAGCGAGTTTGCCATTTTTCAATTATTGCTTTCGCTTTGGCCTTCTTCATTTTGAATTCGACCAATTGACGAATCTGATGGCGAATTTGAAATGGCAGAATGTTTGTTGGCGAGTTGAAATCCGATAGATTTTTTTGGCGGATTTGGAGGCGAATTCACTGTTCGCTGTGTTAGCTTTATTTTAATTTTCTTATAATTTATCCACAATTCACATTAAAATATAAAATTTTGAATAAATCACCGCAAATTTCAAAAATTCAATCAAAGCAAAACAAATTTTGTTTGGAAAGCTGTCAAATCAATGGAATATAGGAAGAAAAAGTCAAACCAAAGTGTCAAATCACTGGAATATAGGAAGAAATATTTTCGCTTCGCCGCGAATTCGTTAATAAGGAAATATGACGCTAATCGAATTTGAAAGGTCGAATTGAAAACGATTTGTCGCGAACCTAATAATCAGGCCCTAGGCTTTTGAAAAAAAAAACAATACAATTAAAGTCCATTAATAGAGAACTGAATATTTCCTTAAACATAATTTGCTTTCAGTTTTTGAAGAGCTGTTTAGTTTTGAATTAATTAAAATTTGAAGCATTTACCGTTTAAAAGTTACAGCTTAAAAACGGAAATTTTACACAAAAACCCTGAATAACTTTGTATGCCCATATTGGGTGTTTAGGACTTTTTGTCACATATTAATAAAGATGGCCCAAGTGTCTATATCAATTTTCATTGATACTTAGGAAAACGCCTGTTCACACGGCGCGAGTTTCCAAGCCTGCTGTGCGAGATTGTGGTTTTGAAGAAATTCAACATCCACCCTAAAGTCCAGACCTTGCCCCTAGTGATTACTTCCTGTTTCCGGATTTGAAAAAATGTCTTCGTGGAAAAAGATTTTCGGATGATGAAGAACTCAAGTCGGCAATAAATGGGTATTTTGCAGGGAAAGAGGAAACTTATTTTTTTGAGGGTTTAAAAAAGCTTATCTCAAGATGTAACAAATGCATTGATGTCAGGGGAGATTATATTGAAAAATAAAAACAATTTAAATTGAATTCGCATTTTCCTTCATATCGATACCGAGAATATATTGAACGCCCCTCGTAGGTCTATTTTGACTGGACTATCTTGTTATTTAAATAAGTAACGACCTTTTTCTGAATAGAAGATTGGGTATAATATAATAAATTAGCTTATGTTTAATATTCGGCTACTATTTTTTCTCTCAAGTCAGTTTCAAAAATAAAATGCTTTAAGGTTTTTTGTTAGTTATTATAACATTTCGTTTTGGAATCCGATCAAAGGGGCTTGAAGTTTAAACTTTAGTATATTTCTGGCACACTTTTGATTCAAAATGCTTATAAAAAATTTCAAACTAAGAAAATGCTTTAGGTGGCCAGATTGGGTGCATTTACCCTTCCAAATCTTTTGTAACAGAATATAACAAATGAATGATACGTATCTTTGAAACGTTAACTTTTGTCAGGATAACAAGTTTTCACGAAAGTACGCTCCAACGGCCATAAATCTAACAATGCCTGTTTAATAAATTTTGTTTTAAAGAAATTGATAAAAAAATTCAAATTTCATTTGAAGACTTTTATTAAGACTTTTGACCGAATCCTGATTTACTTCTGCAACTCATAATTAACAACTTTATTATGATACCACATATTTTCTTTATTGGAAAACTAAAACAAAACTGTGTTCATTGGTTAATAACCATTGAGGCATGTTCTAATTAATCAGAAGGAATTTCGATTGTTCCTCGATAAATGTCTTCTTTGAAAAACACACAAACTTCTCCGAGCTTAAGAAGCTTTTTATTTACATAGCAGAATAGCCAATTGTATAAATCGAGCTGTGAATCAAGCTGAGGTGAAACAAAATAAGCTAGGTAAATCTGATTTAATTGCACTGAATTCTTTGAATTCTTCATGATGGCCAACTATTAAATGTCTTAAACTATAAGGAGTATGCCAAAAAGTGATCTTAGCGTTTTTTTTCACTGTTCATTATCGTGATAGTCATAATTTTCACCAAAGTATTAATCCGCAACAGTGCATCTCAAAATAAACATCTTCCTACTTTAGAAAGTTAACAATTTTATTAATAAGATGAAAAGAAAAGATTAGGTCCGTAAAGCTGGAAACACCACAATCGAATAGCGAAATTCTAATGATGCAGAAATGTAGGGCTCTTTTTGTGCTAATTTAGTGCTCTAATCCCGACTTGGTTCAAAAATCCCTTCCCCCTCAAACTTGTGGTGTTCCGAGATTAACGTCAAGCTGGAAACATTACACCTTTAAATTCATAATTTCAAAAAACTGATGATGAAGGAATTTAGGGCTCTTTCTGGTTTCCTAAGTTAGTGAAACACAATTTGATATCTCAAGCCCCTCAACACGTCGCAAAAAAAATTTCGAAGACTTTCTAAACCAAACAAAATTTTAAAAATCTAATGATGGGGAAAGTTAGGTCTCATTTTATGCAAGTTAAGTGCTCTTATCCAGGTTTGGTTCAAACATCCCTTACCCCTAAAAATTAATTTCAAATGTTCAAACATAATTTTATTTCATATTGCACAGTTTTTAAATTTGAAACTAAAATTTAATTTCTGTGTGTTTGCAATAATAGCACAAAAAGAGCCCTAAATTTCTGCATCATTAGAATTTCGAAATTCGATTGTGGTGTTTCCAGCTTTACGGACCTGAAAAGATTAACGTTTGAAGATATAAATGTTTTACTTTTATTGGAGAATATTGTCAAAACGTCGAATCAAAATCACAATTACACATTAAATCTTTTATTCTTATAAAGATTGACGACAATGAAGACTTTCTTCTTTAAATGTATACTCCCTTAAAAATAATACTCTCAATAAAACAAACATCTTGCGTCATTTCATTTTCAAATTAAAACAAATATTATTTTAAATTTTTATTTTTTTTTTTTGATGGAATTTTGTTACAAAGAAAGAATTTAACTAGAAAATTAAATACTTCTTTTAAAATTACATTCAACCTACCACTTAAATACGAATTCTACTGTTAAATAATTATAAATATATAATGTTTGTACATCAAAGAATGCAGCATATACACTTTAAGTCGAAAACTCCCCAAATTTTTAATTTTAATTTTTTTTAACACAAACATAAAATCAATTCAGCAATGGTCAGCACAATATACAGCTTTTAGCTTAGCACAGTTCACTTCAGCTCAGCTCACTAACAGCTCAACACAATCTACAACTCAGCTCACAATAAAAAGCTCAGGCTCATCACGTCTTACAGCTCAGATCAACTCTAATGTGAGATGAACGGAAAAGAGCTATCTATGAAAAGTGAACTAAGCTTAAGTCTTTGTCTATAGAACCTATAGTACTTTCATGGGGAGACTGTACGAAGGCGGCATCTATTGACTTTATTGACCTTCAAAAAAATGCTCGATGATAATATACTATAGGTTTTATACACAAAGCTGAAATGTAATTTGGATTCGTAGACATTTTCTTTTGTTTGTAGAGGACAGGTATTTATCTCCCCCGTTTAGGAGGAAGACAGTTTATAAGAAAAGAATTGATGTAATAAAAAAGGAGAACGGTAACACCTAAAACAAATAGACTTAACATTTTATATATACAATCTTTTTTCAATGATACAATCCCATTATTTCAATCAATACCAATATATAAATTATTTGAAAACTAAAAAAGTTAGACAAAAAAAAACTAAGTTGTAACTATAAACTTTGACTTTTTATACTTAGTTGAGCTAATAACTCTAAGCTCTAAACGCCCTTAGACGCTCAGTATTTAATATTTCACAGTATTAGTGAGCGTTTAGAGATAATATTGCAAGGTTATACAATATTTCAAGGTTCTGCAATATTATTGAAGAAATCAAAACCATTTTGATATTTATTGCACGTTATAAATTATTGTATCGTCTGTGGGTACAATTACACAAAATTTGTTCATTAAATTTGAAAATTGAAGAAGGTTGAAAGAACACTTATTTTAGAATGTATCGAAGTGTGTGCTACTCTGTCGGTTTTGTGGAATTTAAAGACCAAATACTATATATCGAATTTCCAAATAAAATTTTAACATTTCATCATCAAATATTATTAAGACCTTGCGTAGAAAAAAACATTTTTGAAATCGGTTAATTGGTTTTAGAAAAAACTTGAAACGGAAAGGAAATAACGGTTTTATGGGAGTACCCTTCGGGAGCAAAACAAAAATATATTTTTATATTAAAAGAAGCCAAATTAAGAATAAACATTTCAGTGAACATTTCAAAAAAATCTATCTGTTTGTTTTTAAAAAGATTCAAATTTGCTATTTTTGACAAAATAATTTGTATGGGGACTAGTCTTATCTGTAGTCTTAATAATATGAAATACGTCCAAAGCGAATTTGGAGTCAATCGACCGAATGGTTTAAGCTGTATTCACGAGAATAGAAAGACACACTCAAGTTCGAATTTTTTACGAATGCAATACTTTCAAAGTACAGGAAAAGAGATTCTGAAACTATTAAACAGCATGAAAATTTGGATTCTGAAAAAGTAGTGCAGAGGTGTTATTTTGACGCGATGCAGTTTCTTAGAAACTTGGAGGAACCATTCTCGTTGCAAAGCAGAATCCATAAATAAAGCATCACTCAGCATGTTGTCTACACGACAGAAGTATCAGGTTTTATCTAAATTATTGTATACAATTTTGAATCTTCTGGGACGCCTAGCAAATACTATTGTTCAATATGTTGTCCAATAATATTGAGAATAATAGGGACCGCTTAACATCCAACAAATTGCGACAACTGTTTCTTTGTATTTTTTTGGATTCTCTAAGGCAACTTATCTTTGATTGGCTCGTTTGGAGTGATCAAACAAATTAAATTTTCGCTTCCGATAGTTTGTTTCGTTCCTTCAACTCCGTCGCTTTACGTTTGTTTAGTTGATATGCAGCCAACTACATACATACATACATATATACAGTTACTCTCAAAATTGAGCGTACAGCAGCAAAAAAAAATGTTTTCCTATTTTAAATTATTCAAATGTTATGTTTTTGGTATTTTGTTTTCAATTTTCTTTTTTTTAAATAATTTATGTTACATAAACAAGAGAAAAAATAATAAAACTTTAAAATCATCAAAATTAAGCGTACATTTGAAATTCGAAGCATAAAAAAATATTAATTAGTGGCCAAATTTAAATTTGAAATTGATTCAAAAAAAAAATTAGTAAAAGACGTGGCTATCTTCCCAAAGTTCCGTGATCTTCGCTTTCAATTAACTTGTTGGGTTGCAACCTTCGCTTTATTTCTTCCCACAAATGCTCGATGGGATTGAGACCCGTGACTGAGGTGGGGTCTTGTTCTGTTTTCGGGCATTATACAGCAACCATGGAAGTGAAAGGTGGCTGATAAATTTATTTTTTCTGCACACTGATGCATATTTCTTTTAGGAACGTCCAAAAATGTCCACTTGTTTATGACTGTGTCAATAAATTCAAAGTCCGAAGAACACAATGAATAGTTTCGGTTGAAACTGGTCTTTCAATAAGTGTCGCAATTTCGGCCGCCAAGTTTGGCACACTCGTGTTTGGGTTAACTTTGAATTTTCTTAAAATTACTCGTTTGTCTTGCTGAGAAAAAATTTGTTTTCATCCTCTTCGACGTTTGTTTAGGATCGTACCTTCATACCAATATTTGTTAAGTATTTTTTTTGGACTGTTGAATGTGTTCGGCCGACGATTTCACCAATTTCACGTAAGGATTTATTGTTTGAATGTAGTTTTAAAATTAATTGTCTTGTAGCAATGTCGGTTTCCTTTCTTTTCTCTGCTATTTCCATAAAAAAAAAAAACGAGGAAATAAATATTGAAACGAAAATTATTTCTGCGACGAACATTGGATTCAAATTCAATTTAAAAAACCAAGTAAATATAGCAGTATAATTTTGGAATATTTGATTTAATAAGCCAAAAATACAAAGTGTACGCTTAATTTTGTGCGATGAAAACTTAAGATAATGAAGAAAATAATACAAAATAAAAATTTATTAAATAGTAATAGTAACACATAACTAATTCTCAATTGAGTGTACGATCAATTTTGCGAGCAACTGTATGTACATATACAGTTGCTCCAACGCATAATCGGACAGTGGTTTCATTTATATAAAATGTGCTATTAACTTAGAAAAAAAAAAACAGCTGTATGTATATTTGTTTCGCTCTTGTTTAAAGTAGTGCACTTACTTATCCAAAATACAACAAAAAAAACTAAACATTTTCAAATGTTACTTTTAAATTTTCACTCCAAGCATATTGTCTTTGCCCTTATCAATCTTTCAATGAATCTTCAACCAAGTAGTACAAAAATGGCTCCAAGCGGAAAACAAACAAGTGTCGAACTAAGGCAATTAATTATAAAATTAAATTTTGAAGGAAAAACGGTAAGAGAAATTGCCGAGTTGGTTGGACGAGGCAAATCTACAGTCGAAGATATTATCATCAAAAGGTATAGAGATAAATTAAGATTGGCCAACAAAAGCCGAGAAGGTCAAGGCAAACTATTAAGTGAAAGAGAAGAGCGGTTAGTATTAAAAACAATAAAAAAAAATCCTTTCAAAACAGCAAAATCTTCAAATTTCTCTCAAAAATCGTGTTGGAAAGGATGTTTGCCTCAACACTGTCCGCAACACTCTCCATAGATACGAATACTATGGAAGAGTTGCCAGAAAAAAATCATTTATTAGCCTAAAAACAAAAATAAAAGGTTAAACTATGCGAAAGAATATTTGTTGAAACAAGAAGATTTTTGGAATACGGTAATATGATCATATTTCTTAAACAAATATATTTTAATTTGCAGTTTTTGATGAGTCAAGGTCTTGTTCACTGATGAGAGCATATTTAATTTGCAATGGTCGGATGAAAAGAGGTATGTGTGGCGTAAGCCAAATACTGAGTTCCAGCAACAATACACCAAAGACACAATAAAACACGGAGGGGCTCTGTCATGGTTTGGGGCTGCATGTCAAGTTCTGGGGTAGGCAATTTGCATTTTATAGATGGTGAAATGGACAAATTTGCCTACCTCAACATTTTGAAACAAAATGTGAAGCAGAGTGCGGACAGATGGGGAATCGGAAACACATTTGCATTCTATCAGGACAAGCACACATCCGGTGTCGCAAAGATGCCCCAAAATAATTGACACACCAGCGCAGAGCCCAGACCTCAATGTGATTGAACATCTGTGGGGGGAATTGGCCAGGAGAGTGTACAAACACAAATTTAACTCTCTAAATCAGCTTAAGGAGGCTTTAATTCAAGCTTGGAACTCTATTGAACCTGATGTGCCAAAATTTGGTGAAATCCATGCCAAATCGACTTCAAGCCTTTCAAGATAGTAAAGGCTTTGCTACCAAATACTAGATGATGGATTTGTACTGTTTTGAAGAAGATTATTGCTTTGTCCGATTATTTGTTGAACTTTAAAAACTAGTTTAATTTCGTGTTTTTCTTTTTATTAACATTTGAAAATGGTAAGGTTTTTTGTTGTTATGGATAAGTAAGTGTACTCGTACTTCTTTAAATAAGAGCGAAAATATACATGTAGCGGTTTTTTCTTTGTCTTAATTACAGCCCATTTTATATAAAACTATTATTATGAAACTATTGTCCGATTATGCGTTGGAGCCACTGTATATTAACATTTTTCAACAATTACAATTACAATGCTTGCGGTTAATAATTCTTCAACGTTAAAGTCACATGACGTCCATATTAAGGTAGCCACAAAAACCCCAAGATCAATAGAATTCAAAATTTACATAATTTCATAATGTATCTAAAATTAATATTTTTTGATATTAACTCATAAATAAATAAGAACAAAAAATAAATGAAAACTATTTAATTTCCAATTGTAAATTTTTGACAAAATCCTAAAATATTGCTTTATGTTTGCATTAATTTCGAGTTTCAAAGTGAATATTTCTCGAAACTATTGATTCGCATAACACGATTTTAAACCTCATAAATCGTACAGAGTATATTTTTTTGTACAGCTGTTACCGCTTCCTTTTTTTGAACAATTTTTTGACTTCTTTTCTGTTTATAAAACTACATCCCTCTCCTAACCGAGTATGGTAGGTACTTCTAAAGCTAGAAATGTTACATTTTATCCCTCTACAAAAAGCTTTAGTATTTAAGCTAATTTAACGAAAATATGGTTCTATGTTTCATACAGTTTTTTTTTTTAAATTAATTTTCCATTATTCTAGAATATTATTATAATAAAAGAGAAAAAAAAAACAACTTGAAGTATTTAAGAAAAGACGTTAACTTTTTTTTTGTTAAAAAGAATGCATGGCCAAAGTCTACACGTGAAATGGCTGCTTTAACTGGTAACAAAGATATTCATTATATGCTGGACACTTTGCTTTTAAACTAAGGCGAACTACGGTTTCATTAAGAATATTTGAGTCAAAGGCATTAAGAGCGCCAACGCGCCATGCACCAAGCCAGACTTCCTTCTAAAGCAACAAAAAGTCAGCTTTTATTTGAAGGGTATAAATTAGATGTCAACGAATTGGTACACATCTCTTTATTATAAATATGTATGTGATTCCCAGGCTTTTAAAGTCTCGCCACACTTAGAGACTCTTAGCGCCAAAGTTTCGTATTGGAAGCCAAGATATAACCAAATGAACGATATGCCAAAAAGCTGGGAAAATACCCTAATTGCAAAAGGTTATAAGGATTGTTAAGTATCGTCATACCTCTTTTCCATCATTCCGCAAGAAGGGTAATAAGTTTTAGTTTATAGTACATATGTATAACCATATGAATGATATATATTTTATAGCTAGCCAAACTAATAACGTTAAATTTTCCAACACAACAATTCGCGATTTTATATCGATACAAAAGAGGAACCTTTCCACTTCATGGAAGGCAACAAATTCTATACAATAGTTTGCTAAAATCTTATAGGCTTCAGAACTTCTGAAGTAACTTGATTATTATTGAATATTGTCACCACTCACAACTTTTTTATTTAGTTGTAGACTTTACTAAAAAGTTAACCATAAGTGAAAAAAATTCTTGCAGTGGGAAATGTGTGCTTCTGTCACTTATTAATTATATTCCTATATTTATTATAATAAAGAATAAATATATATTATGTATATATATAGATGACAATATGTGTAGGTGTTTGTTTTGTTAAATAATTTGTTGTTTTTGTTATAGGAAGAGTTTAAAGTATTTATTGGATACAGTCTTACATTATGCATAAATTATTATCTTTAGTCCCCCAAAACAGAAACAATTATGGTGACTGCATTCAGCAGCAACTGTAGCTAATCTAAGTAACTAAAACACATATGAGAATATATATATATTATTATGAGGGAAGGGCTGTGTGAAAACTTTAGGACACTGAATAACCTTCTTAACTGATGCTCTTTTCTATACAAAAAATTTACATAGGAATATTGCACAAATATTTTGTTTTTGTTTTTTGTTTTAGCTTTGCATTTCATAGAAGCATTTAATGAATTGCATTTGCGCTAAACCTCATTGTCGATGTTAGCTTCTAAATAATCCAAGCCACTATTGGCATCATCGAATCCATACCAATATCACATGATCATGATTTGCAGTGCCACTCATTGATCTATTGTCCGATATATTCGTCTCTGTGGCTCGGGAGTATAATGAACACGAGTTCGAAAATGTTGTGGTGATCCAGGAACACTTTCAGAACCGCGTCTTGGCGGCGGGAGTGGTGGAGAAGCATTCATATAGCTAAAAATATTTGTTTTTTTTTCTCTATATTTAAAAATATGTAAGGTTATATAAAATATTTTACCGTCTATTCAGTACTGGTGAACCAGGTGGTTGTCCACTAAGTTCAATTAAGTTTTTCCTTAATAGAAGAGGTGATTGTCCGCGGTTGTATCGTGGAGGAGGATCCGGGCTGCGGTGTCTTCGATCGATACCTGTCAATATATGTGGACTCGGAGGTTGAACATAAGATCTTTGTATTCCTTCGGTTGTTTTATTTAAATGATGGTCAACGCCACACATTGTTGGATTTATGATGTCCATTGAATTTGGTATTGATTTAGGATGCAAGAGGATTTGTGATTTCGCATCAGATTTATGATGAAAACTTCCAGAATCATTAACACGGCTTGTTCGAAGATCTTCACCGACTCGATGTGAAGAGTTCATCTGTAGCTTAGCGTATGAAGAAAACTGTCGTTTCATCGCACCTGCAAGTGAATTAAACCATCCTACAAAATTCAACAATTTGTGATCATAGCAGCGATGGGAAAAACAATAAATGAGAATGTGTAGTAAGCATAAGGATGAAAGCAATGAAATAAAATATAAGTTTAAAATTAAATAAAATAATTTGTGATCAAAAGATAAAGGGCATAGCTCATTTTCGGCCAAAAGTATACGGAAACATTAATTAGTATCAAATAAAAGGTGATGTTTAGCTTGTGTATATGTGTACCACCTCATTCTCAACTCCCCGCGGTGAACGTAGGGTATATGTTAAATCAACTGGAGATTGGATTTCAATCCCAGTAGAATGCTGTCTGGGGTAGGAAACGAGAGAGAGCAGGAGAGGTATTTTCACAACTGTCCATTTATCGAAACGGTAGTGGAGCAATTTCCAGTTGCAGTTAGGTTGAACAACTTAGTGAAAAAACAAAGCTAAGTCCGAGATTATGGAGAAGTTTGTTGGGCGAGGCCACAAAGGTTCACACTGGAATGAAGCATCATTTTAAGTAAGTATAGTTTGATGTTAATGGCCTGATTTCGCTCATGGGAAAGATGAGATATTTGAACTTGAAGTAAGGAGTAGTAAAGAAAACATTTTTGTTTTTCGTATCAAGCTTATATTAATTTCACTTTTCAAATAGTCCTGTGAAGATGTAAATCCTATGAATCCTAATTGAATGTATGAAATCTTGGATGTGGCATAACCGTAAGTTTTATCTTCTACAATTTTTAAGAGATTAGCATAAATATTGATAATATGTGATTCCTTATTAAAAAATGCAGTATGTACTCATTATGGATTAATCTAAATAATCTAGTCTTCTTTGTTTCAACGTGGATGTACAAAAAATTAATTGTGGAGACTCATCAAAATTATTACTTGTTGAGGACAAAATTATGCGATCGAATCAATCTAAAGATGTTGTTAATTCAGGTATGTTAGCATAAAATGGGCGCATTTATAAAGCTAGTGACTACGTAGTCAAAATTCAACTAGCTTTGTGAATGCAAAACTGCACTTCAAAGCAAGTCAATCAGGAACTGTCATATTATTGACAAATGCAAATACATAAAAATAAGAAACAATTTTGATTTGATAACTTTAACCTATGTATCTTTTGTGTTTTTAAATTCAATAAAATCAAATTTAAGATACAGTTTGAATGATTTATATTTGTATTTAAATACCGAACGGTTTATGTATTTGAATTCGTGTGTATTTACCGAGCAGTTGATTTTACGTCGGAGGGGTAATTTCAATGACTTTTGTAGTTAGATTTAGCCAATCAGAATTCCTTCACTACGTAGCCACTAGTTTTGTGAATGAGACCAATATGTCTTCTTGGTTTATTGGATAATTTATCTATATTTTGTAACAAGACACAATAAGGCCAAATTTCTTTCAACAAGAAAAAAACGTATAAAATGTGTTTTTAAAATATGTATAAAGGCTATTTATAAAACTTTTAAGTAACAATAAAAATGAAACAAAACCTTATCTTTGGTTGTTTGAAAAAAAAAAAAAATAAAAGGAAAATTAATTAATAAAGGGCGATTTTTTAAAAGCTATAGGAAAGTTTTTTAAAAAATGTTGGCATACTCTTTTTAACATTCCGGCCGGTATCTCACGAATAAATGCTTTAATGTTTTCTTAAAATGCGTCAATTGTCTAAAAAGACATGAGCTTTAACATAGCCCCACAAAAAATAGTATAAAGGCGTTAAATCGCACGATCTAGGCGGCCAATTGGCCGGTCCCGAACGTGAAATAAAATGTTCACTGAACTCGGCTCTTAAAAAGTCCATTGTTGCGCGTGCTGTGTGGCATGTGGCACCGTCCACAATCGACAATTCTGCTTATTTACATGCCCATTGAGACAAAAATGAGCTTCGTCGCTGAACACAATTTGAACGCGATGGACTTTCTTAACAAAGCTGGCATTTTGATAATAAATTCAATTATTTGCAAGCGTTGTTCATTTGTTAGACGATTCCTGGTTTAATTATAGACCAAACTGAAGATGTTTGACAGTGAAACAAAACACGCATCAGCTGTTTAAACCAGTGTTACAAAAAGATAATAGCTAAAAAATCACCTTTTACTAAGTGTAGTTTTAAACATTAAATCGACCAAATGTTGTGTTGTTGAAAAACGAATTTTACTCTATTTATAAAATAAAACTTTTTTTAAGATCCACTTTGCTCCAAATGGTTTAGAATTTCCCATAAATTCTCAGTAAGATTTAAGTCTGGATTGTGGGATGGTGCTTGAATAACTTTCGGCCAATTTCAAAGCACTCATTGATGACAGTTAAATGTCCAATTTTAAAGCACTCATTGATGACAGTTAAATGTCCTTAGAAGACCCATTGATTCAATACTTTTCCCTAAATTTTGATTCAAAGCGTTTAAATAGACTATTCGGTCCATGATTTGACAGTTTTTTTTAATATCTTTGTCACTTTTAAGCGTTTTTTTTTTAATTTTTTAAGATCCACCTTTGATCATGGTTGGGCGACCAGAGATAGTCTAGAATTCTAATCGACCTTCGTTTTTTGACCTCAAATTTATTTCTAACTCTATACTTTTTGAAATATTAAACAATTCTGCAAATTCCTTTTAAGTTTTTAAATAAACATTATAGAAAATAAGTGAAATAAGTGTTTTTCCTTTTTCGACCCATACTAATACAAAAATTATGGTTGAAGATAAAATAATAAATTCATCAATATAACGGACTTGAACAAGGTCTGATTATGGGATTCGCGGCGTATCGTTTTGCTAGCGAGTTTGCCATTTTTCAATTATTGCTTTCGCTTTGGCCTTTTTCATTTTGAATTCGACCAATTAACGAATTCGAAGGCGAATTTGAAATGTCATAATGTTTGTTGGCGAGTTGTACTCCAACAGCTTTTTTTTTGTTGGATTCACAGGCGAAAGAGTGTTTATTATTATTCACTGTTCGATTTCGTGGAATCTTTCTTGATTTATATTATATAAAAATGTGAGCTAGCTTTATTTTAATTTTCTTATAATTTATCCACAATCAATATAAAATTTTAAAATCAATTCAAGGAACGATCAAAACAAGCAAAACAAATCGACATCAATTTTTGGTTCTCGTCGAGCTTATGAAGAAAAATAAGGTCATTGCAACGAGAGCACTCGTCAGCCCTGAATATCGGACTAAAACAAGTTTAATTAATACTAAGTATATAATATTGTTTATTGAATAATCACCGCTAATTTCACAAAATCAACCAAAACAAAAGAAAATTAGTGGAAAGCTGTCAAAAAAGTGTCAAATCACTGGAATATTGGAAGGAAAGTCAAACTAAAATTGTCAAATCACTGGAATATAAGAAGAACTATTTTCGCTTTGCAGGCCTAGCCCACATAGGACTGTAGCGCCACCTTAAGTAAGTATTTTCGCTTCGCCGCGAATTCGTTAATAGGGAAATACGACGCGAGTCGATTTTGAAAGGTCGAATTGAAAATAAATAACCATTTTATTAATAATATCATTTAAATATATTGCATACCTAAATTTTATTCACTAAAAGACCAAAAATCAATGCTAATATAATCAAAACATTGCAATCAATGAAATAAGTTTTATCGTTTGCATCTAACAAAAACTTGAATATGAACCATTTCTTGGTGAAAGAAACTATTCAAAACAAAATAGGGCCCACCCACGATTTATTTTGCCTAAAAAATACTTTATTGGTGAACATTATCGAAGCCCAGCATTTTATTGAAGATTCCATGTGTATGATTCCATATAAATGCTTTGAACAACAATTTTACCTTTACTTTAATAGCCAAAAAAAACCGACCGTTAGAAAAAACAATCAATGCAAAAATTATTATATTTGATTTATCAGTACGTTTCTTTATTTAATTGATGTTCTTCTTTTCTTGAATGAAGGTTATTACAGTGTCGGGTTTTGGAAGCCATTTGGATACTTAAAACGCGATTGGAGCTTTTAACATGCTGAAGCAAGGAGTGTCTTAAAGGATTGTTGCAAATCGGACCGTTGTGTACCGGCGAGATATCCAAAGCGTGTGTAAACGCTTCAGGAAACCGGGAGTGTAGCAAAGAGACACGGATAAGGAAAAATTCGAGCCACAACTGAACAAAGACAATCATTTTTGAATAACTGCTCGTCTGGAGTGTACTGAAACCGCCCGGGCCTTACAAAATCAACTGCGGCAATCAACTCGCACTCAAGTCAGTGATCAAACCAATCGCAAACGTCTCCACGAAGATGGTCAACGTTCCAGAGTGCATGCTATTCGGTCAAAACTTAGACCGGTACATAAGGCAGCGTGATTAAAGTACGCCCGTGAGCATTCAAATTGGACGATGGACAACTGGAGGTGAGGTTTGTTCTCTTTATAGAACAATGCAAAATCAAAATTTTGAGTGAGGATAAACGAGTACGAGTGTGGAGAAGGGTAGGTGGACGTTTAAGTTACCCGTTCATTCACGGAAGTGACCGATTTGGGGCCTCCAGTGTTATCGTATGGGCTAGAATAAGTTTGCTAGCCAGAACAAAGATGATTATCCTGGATGAGAGCACCATTACCGCTGCCAATTACATTGAAATGGAAATAAGACCTATTGTGATCCCATTTTCGCAAAGAGTTGGCCATCGGTTTGTACTTAAGCAAGACAATGCTCGCCCACATACAGCCTGTATCACGCAAACTGTTCTTTCTGACTCCAATGTTATACTTTTGTAATGCAAAGAACCCAGACCTCAATCCGATCGAGCATTTATGGGACCAGTTAAAAAGAAGTATGTATCAAAGAAAACCACAGCACTAAACAAGGCTCATAAACGCGTTATACGCCTTTTAAGAGCGTATACCGGAACAAAATTGAAGGCATCTGATCAAAAGCGTAAGAGATGAGCGTCTAGAGGAGACCCTACTCGCTGCTAAGCAAAAAAAAAGAACAAGAAATCATAACAACAAAGTTACTTTTTCAATTTTTTTTTCAATTTTCCTATAAAATGTTCTTTCAGTTAACTTGTATAAAGAATTTGTTTTCCATGTTAAAACTATGTATACTATTAAAAACATATCAAAACAATTTTTTCAGATGAAAGCCAAAAGACTTTGTGAGCCTTATTTTGTTTTGAGTAGTTTAATTTAAACTGTAGGTTTAATATGAAGTATTTAGTTTTAAACGTCGCGTGGTGAAAAAACTAAATGCTGTCACTGATATCTTAGACATTTACCTTCAAAGACCTCACAAAAAAATACGTTATAAAAGAAGTAAAATCCAAATACCTCACCATATTATGTACATCTGTATGCTTATGCTTTAAATCTTACGGAAACATCTTTCATTGCATGTAAAAATCATTTTCTTAAATACAGTAGTTGGCATTAATATTTTGACGAAACCTTTTTCTGACTTTTAACCTAGACTTTGCTAATTATCGTTAAATAACGACGAAAAAATAATGTGCAAAACAAAGAATATGTTTTAAGTTCTATGCATGCTAAATTTTGTATTGTGCTCATAAAAATGCATGTAAACAACGAATTTTTGTGTGGCATAAGTATTTGTGTAAAACCAAGTAAACATTATGCAAAATTAAACTTTATTTGAAGTGAAACGTTAATAAAAAAATAAAATTTGATCAAAAGTTATTTAAAACCATGGTTAAAACAGTGGAGTTGAGTTTGGTTATCAGATCTTCCATTGTAGCAAAGTTTAACGCTGGAATGGCAGTAAAAGATATTGCAAATGAGTTTAATGTGTCACGTCAAACTGTGAACTATCATATTAATAAGTTTCAAAAACATAATGACATAAGAAACTTAAGAAGATCAGGTGCTAGGCGCAAAACAACGCCCACTGAAGACCGAATCCTTTTACGGGAATTAAAAAAAATATTTTTGTGAAGCCTCAATCTGCTGCAGATAAATAGAATTTGACGGCCAAGAATCCAATCAGTGAGTGTACTGTCCGACGACGTTTAAAATAAGGAGATTTCAAGACATGGACGTACCGTACATATCAAAGGTAAACAAATTTAAAAAACTGGCCTTCGCAAAGAGAAGCGTTCTATGGACAGATGAAAGCTACTTTGAGTATAACTCATCAAAAAATAAATTTTTTGTAAGATTGCCAAAGGTAGTAAGGCAAAAAAAAGGCAAGTTTGTCAAAAAGTGAGCCACGGTGGAGGCTCTGTCATGTTCTGGGGATGTGTTGCTTATAATGGACTGGGTGACTTGGTTCCTATCACCGGCTCTATGAACAAAAGCCAATATGTTAGTACCCTAAATCATAATGCCTTTCCATCCGGGGATATGCTTATTGGCGAATAATTCATCCTGCAACAGGACATTGTCCCATTCCACAAAGCCCGGCTGGTAATGAATTTTTTGAAGGATGTTCGTGTTACTACTTTGGACTGGCCACCTCAAAGTTCAGAATTAAATAATATAGAAAACGTCTGGTCTCTTTTGAAACGCAAAAGAACAGTTACACCAGAGAGAAGACAATTGCTGAAGTAACTTCCCTTTGGAAAGAGATATCTCCAGCTATTCTTCAAAATTTAGTGGATTCGGTACAGAGAAGCATTCAAAAAGTTATTAAAGCCAAAGGAGGTTATACGTTTTACTAAATTCTTCATTTTTTATTTTTGTCAAATTTAAACTTTGTTTTCTTAATAATGCATACTTGCCAAAATACTTATGCCAACGAGTGAAATCAATAATTTATTTATATCTTTTTAAGTTTCTATGAAAAAATATTTGTTTGACTAATTTAAAGATTGTGTAAGTTATAAATAAAAAGGAAAATAAAATAAACAAAAATTCTTTATAAAGCCATTAAAAATTTAAACTGAAAAATGCACGAATTTTATTTCGTCAAAATACTTATGCCGACTAGTGTAGTTAAAACAATAACAGAAATGCTCTCCCATTTTCAAGTTTAAATGTTTTTGGTTTCCGATACTCGCTTTTGAAAATTTTGTCACTCATTTTACAGCTAAACATCACATTTCATTTAAAACGAAACTTTATGTACACTCTTGGCCAAAACTCAATAAAAAGTGGGTATTCCCTTTTAATACACGATAGAAAAAGGTTACGTGATAATATGCCGCTCAAATGAAAAGATAAAGCGAACATTTTAGAACGAATTGTGCTGAATTGTAAAGTTATCGAGAATATAAATCCAAAACACTACCTCGGGTTCGTTCGGTCCATCAGCTTTAACATTTTTAATAAAAACAATGGAAAATCTGAAATGTTACCTCAGACGTTGCGACCGCTTTATATCATAAAATCGTAAACGCCAGAGCATCAAATTAATACAAAGCGGTCACATTTATTTCTTCTTTAAAAAAACAATGGCTTTACAAATTATGCCTTACATTTAAAATGTGCAATATTATAAACCTTGTAAAGTATTAATCAGTTACATGATTTAATTTAAAATTACAATTAAGTATATACTAGGTAAATACTGATTAAATATGTCAGTCGAGGGTAGAAGATACATTTCTTTTTAAAAATGCTTGGATCGACCTTTTTGACACATGACATTTTAAACACGATCAAATGCTCATTAACGCTGGACCAACCGAACGCGAGGTTCTAATTTGGCTAGTACAGTGCGAGAATTGGTGCTGCGGCCGTAGCCGTGGCGTCCATTTGGCTTATATCGTTTTCCATTATTAATGGCATACCTTCTTTTTAAAACCAAATAAACATCTATTAATTTTAATTTCAAAATAATACTTTGATTATAAAACCCTGTATTAAGATAACAAAGTTCCATGCTTCTGTTTTATAATATACGATGATTTAAGCAAAGAACATTGAAAATAAAGCAAGTACAGAAACAGTTATAGATATGTTATAGAAAATAGCACAAACACGATGATAAAGCAATTAAGCAAAATAACTTACCATTGTCTTCTCTAAAGGCGTTCTCTTTCGTTGCAGGAGATGCCGCAGCTAAATCGATGTGACGACTGGACGCGTAGCTTAATGCATTATTTTTCACAATCTCACCATTGCAGCTCTCCGATAAGCTCGAAGAAAAGAGGTTCGAACAATCGTTCTTAGTGGGAGAAGAGATTGCTCGATCCGAACTTAGACTATTGATAGGTAAATATTGATTGCCTAATGAAGAATAACTTGTACCATCTATATGAGAAGAGCTTGATTTAGAAGATTGACTAGATGTTGAAGGAGTCGATTGGTTCGTTGAAATCGGTATTTGAGACGTTTGATAGTTTGGAATATAACTATTCAAAAACGGATTTGTAACTCCATCGTTGTTAAAGCGTTCTTTTTCCCGGTACTGGTTTTGTTGATGATAAAACCGTTGAAGAACTATTTTAAATGGAATATTATTAATGACAAAAGGCAAATAGTAAACAATAATAAATAAATTAAAAAAAAAAAAATGTGACTAACCAATAGGACTTTGATTGCCCTGTTTTTGTAAAGGGCATATAAATGGCTGGCTTTCAGGTTTGCTTTTTGAAGAATTCAGCGGCTTATCAAACCTTTTCTGTAACATCGCAGGAGAATGCTGCTGCAACGGATCCGAGCTATAACTATCAGTTCTGTCGAATAGAGGCGATTCATGACAGTTTGTCATTTTCCACATAGAATCAATTTGGTGATTTGGTTGAACTGGATTTCGCTTTTGACTAAATGGTGATGTTGTAAGATTACGCATAATAGATTGACCTGCATAATTTATCAATAGAATAATTATAAAATATATATATATATAAAGAAAAAACATACCGATACTACTAAACATTGATTCTTTTCGAGGACTTTCAGCATATTTTTGATTCGATCCTATTTTTCTTTGCATAAAGGGTGATTTTCTATACATTTTACTCATATCGTTAGCAACATTTTCTTCGAAATTAGGTATTTGAGTTAAATTTGTTCTGTTTGTAGATATGGCTTGAGGTATAGATGATGATTGTTGTGATCGCATTTCCTGATGATTATTGTAGTTTGGAAAATTACATTTATTTATTGTTGTTGTTGTTGTTGTTGTGTTGTTTGCTGTCAAGAAGTGCTGATAACTTGGTATTTGTGTTATTTTCACGGGTTTAGAAAATAGTGTTTTTGTATGAAGTTTGTCTAAACTAGAATCTATTGTTGGTTTTGCTGTTGTTGTTATTGTTGTTGTTGCTGCTGATGCTGCGGAGTTACTTGGAATTAAAACTCTGAAATTGAAAAGAATGCATTTTATCAATTGTTTGTTTTTCTTTTTCATTTAAATAAATATTCTATAAGGAAAGGCGTTATTTTACGTAATTAATTCAATTATTGATTATTATTTCAAAAGTTAATGTGCATTAATTTGTCCGTTTTTCGCGCAAGTTGTGTCTTTTTGAGAAGTTTGGAATAACACTGATCCGCCGCGAAATGTTCCTTTCAAATACTTCAATTTTGTGTTGCAGTTTAATAACCAATCCAATTACGTCCATGTCATATGATTTATTAAGATAAATAGAACATTTATTTCCTTACAACTTCAATATTCTCAATTATAAAAGGAATATAATATAATAAAATTGTAAAACATAAATTTTAATAGAAAAACTAAATGAAAAAAAAAATACTTGCTTAACAAATCTAATTTAAAAAGTTTAAGATGATTTTTAGAATCTTCTTAAAATTATTTTTTAATTTTCTTTACATTTGTTCGTTTAACCCTTACTGTAATTTTTATCAAATGATAAGTTTTATTAATCAAATCGGTTTATATGTTTATTAATATTAATTTTCAATTTCTAGTCAAGTTTTAGAATTAAGTTCAGGCTAAACTATATGAAAAAAATTACAACTGTAACATTTTGGCAAATCAGACAGTTGCAAAAAATTGCCTTCCAATTATTGAAAAATTGACTGGAAAGTTAGTCAAGAAAAATCTCCCTAACTATCAAGTCAAGTGAACTTTTGTCAAAACGACAATTGATCCTGTTTTTTCATTCAACTAAGAGCTGAACTTTATGATTTATTTATTTTCTGCACAATTTCATTTATCTTTTTTCTGCACAACTTCATTTATTTACTTTCTGCACAAATTCATTTAATGCTTTCTGTAACAAAGTTCCTTATAAATTTGAAAAATAAATAAGCAATATTTCTTTACAATACAGAATACAAAATGCGATGGACTTGTGGCTTTTCTGAGGAGTGTTTGGTAGACAATAATAATTTTGCTAGTTTTTGTACTATGAACTTGAAGTAGTGGTTTGTGAAGTTCAGTTCTGAATTTGAAATTCATGACATTTGAATTGCCTTGGTCAAAATTTACGTTCAAAGAATGAAGTTGACTGCAAATTGTCGGCGTTCTATTAGAACTCAATTAGTCCCTTTTTTTGTTTTTAGATATTCGCATTTAAAGTTTGAAATGAATATGCAAATTAATACATTTTTGGAGATCTAATTCTTTTTAATCTAAAAATGGTGCATTGTATGGCTTAGGGAGTTTTGAGAAAATATAAATTTTGTCATTTGCATAAACGGAAAATGTACTCAGGGAGTTTTCAAAGAACGACGACAAAATGGCACACATTAGCTTCAATTTTCAACTTATGAAGAACAATTTGCGAGTTAGTATACGAGCATTTTTCATTGTTTAAATGAGCTTTTCAACAATTTACACAACATAATAAAACATTAGGATATTCCTTTGCGTTATCAGACTTTAGAGGGCTACAAATGTTGCTATTTTATTTTACAATTTTTTGGGAAATATGAAAGAATTTTAGTCCAACAATTCATTGTGAGGTATTTGGTTATTTGGTGCTCATTAATGGTAAGGTAGTGATCTGTTGCTCACTTGACTTTTTGAAGCTTATCATCATTTTGTATTTAAAATCGCTGTACTACTCTAAGATTTTGGCAAAAACAATCTATCTTCTCCAAATGATTACCAAGAAAACGTTTGAAAAGGTTTTTGGTTAATCAAACCTGCATAGGTACAATTAAAGAAATTATGGCCTAGTGACTTACAACTCTCAACCATTCCTGTGTGCGAGTAATTTGAAGGATGGAAGGGACATCAAAACTACAACTGAGGTCAAAAAAATAGCACAGCAGAATATCATTAAGTGAATTTGTTAATCCGAGTAGATTTAAAACATTCATGTAAAAACATTTAGCTTAAAAGCATTTGAGTAATTAAAAAAAATAGAGTTCTAATTAAATCAATTGTTTAAATGGATCAAATTTCAATTTTCATTTTCAAAATGTTTCTATTTAAAAAATAGCACTTTTGTCCTACACCGTTATATAAAAAACTGCCCTAAATCATCATACTAGCTTCTTTAATTCAATATTCTAGCTGCCGTAGTTTTAATAGTTTTTGATGTAAAGGGTGATTGTTTAACTATTATCTTTTTGGCACCACAGACCACTTCAAGTTTAGAGCTACTTTGGCTTCGTTGCCTTTTTCTATGACGTGTTTTGAAATATTAAGATTGTAAGACAGCAAAACTCAAAGACATTTGAAATGATTATCGATTGTATTTAAGGACTAATGCTTGCTTTTATTTGAAGAATAAATTTTAGGACAGAAAACCTTTTTTCTTTATATTAAGCGCACACTTAAGGGGATATTACTATCCTTATTATGTAAAGACAAAGTGTGACCACTAGGAAAGGGAGCGAGGGGTTGAAAGGAGATGTCGGTGCACATTGGTTTTGAATTCCTGAATATTGCAATAGCTGGGAAAGACAGAGTGTGGCAAGGCATTCTACATTCGCATAGTACGGCTAAAGAACGAATCTCTGTACATTACAGTACGACCGAAGTTGGGCTCGAGGGTATATTGATGAGCATTCCTAGAAGCGCGAGTATTACGGTTGAACTGTTTAAGGGGAGGAAAGCAGCTGGCTATTTCTCTAGAGCATAAACCATGAAAATAACGGTGAGACAAGAAACATTTCGACGATGTTCAAGTGACGTAAATGATCTTATGATGGTAATATCACCAATCAATCTAATTGTGGGTTTGGGTGTTGGATCATAAACAAACATTATATATTAAATCCAATTGTTCTACGTACAATACTATCCAAGAGACTTAAGTAAGTTGCAGGAGCACCAGCCCAGATATGGGAGTTATACTCAAGGTTTGGACGTATATAAGTCTAGTAAATAAAAGCCAGATCAGAGGGGGAGAAAAACTTCTTGCATCGCTTTAGAAAACCCAAACATCTTCGTTTCACAAAAGGTGGTTGGTGGTACACATACCGAGATGTTCAGTCACCTCGATGCAAGTGCCATTCAGGGATAATAGCAAGGGGGGTATATCTCGCTTTAACGATACAAGACAGCATTGAGTTTTCGATGCATTAAATTCCACGCGGTTTTTTATTCACCATTGTACAATGCTGTTTAGATCAGAATTTAATGAACTTATCGTATTTTGTCGTTGCAGTTCCACATCAGAAGAAGAAGGATGTGATTCTGAAAACGAATATGAATAGCTAAGAGTACTATCGTCAGCGAAACAATGTATTGGATCAGATGTTGCAGATAGGAGATCGTTAATAAAAATGAGAAAGGGTGTTGGAGATAAAACGGAGCCCTGGGGCACACCAACATTTATTTTGTGGTTTTCAGACTTGAATCCATCCAATACAACTTGTATTAAACGATACGAAAGATAGGTACTGATCCAATGAAGGAGGGATTTATGAAAACCGAAAGCACGAATTTTCGATAAGAGAGCCTCATGCCAAACCCTATCAAATGCTTTTGAAATACCAAGTGCAATAACCTTGCTTTCTCCAAAGCGATGTAAAGATTTGCTTCACTGTTCTGTGAGATGAACTATGAGATCACCAGTGGACCTATTGGTACGAAAGCCGAATTTTCGGTCATTAAGAAGCTTTTGATCTTCGAGATATTTTTTGAGATAATAATTAATCAGAGTTTCCATGACCTTGAAAAGAAGGGACATAAGTCCAATCGGTCGGTAATTAGACGGTGAAGGAGATTCGCCTTTTTTAGAAATAGGCTGAACAAATGCAGTTTTCAATCCGCTCGGAACGAGACCTGAGGAGAAGGACAGATGAAATAGCTTACGCAGTAGTTTTGCCAGCGTTAAAGAACACCTCTTCAGGGTCACTGCAATATGTACCGGACATTGGCCGATAAGAGAGCTACAGCAATGCTGGGTATCTCTCACACTGGAAAGTTAGGCTTCGTTTATGGTACTAAAAGGGCGTTTTGTATCGCTAATTAAGTAACGCAGCAAGGGCTGCTTGTGACTGCCACCTGTACCTACCTAAACTGATTGATTTCTTCCAATCCTACGATTAATATACTTTATATTACATTTTTTTTTAACCTATCGACAATATTAGACTGGAACGCGATCTTATTGGAAATATTGTAAAGCTAGTTGTTCAAGTGGAATGTCCTTTTATCGTTCTGGTATATCGTTTCGAAAAAACTCTAGAGCCTTCAAGTAATTTCTCTATATCATCATTTTGGGAAGAATTTCTTGTAGAGGTGGTAAGAAAATTCTCAAGAATCATTCTCTAAAATAGTTAGAATTAACGGACACTATGGGCACATTTATTTAGATAGTCATTTTTTCTGAGCTGATATTTCTTTGACAAAGTTCGAATGGAACCTTATGCTTTGTGGGAACTTTTAACTTTTACCATATTAGTAAGTATATTTTTTTTTTCAATTTCATCCACTCTCGTTGACTTAAAACACGACTTAAAAACTAACTTATACATTATTGAGGTATAGCATAGAATTTGTTGCATCTTCAATCAAATGTAATCAAGAATTTTCAACAAATACCATTTACATTATCAAATATTTTGCATTGATCCTATATTAATAGATTTAAAAAAAATTGTATGTTATTAAAATCAATACTTTTTTTTGGAACAAACGTGCACAATAAATGGAGTTATGGGTGGGTATGGGTGGATTCAAAACTAAACATAACTAAATTATAAAAAGAAAAACAATAAATAATTTACCAAACAAAATTAAATCAAATATACTTACTGGGGACAAAAGATTAGGAATTAAGTAACCTACAAATAAATTAAAAAAATTAAGTCAGTAGTAAAGAACAAAACAAAAACGTGTTATAAAATAGTTATGGATATCATATTTATGAATATTAAAAATTTCACAATTTGTTTAAATGAAAGAAAAACAAAACAATAAATGACATTTGTAGGAAAAAGGAATTTGCAAAAAAAGGAAAAAAAATATATAAAACAGTTAACAGTATTAAGTTTTCAAAAACAAAAAGTTTCTAGAACATGCAGTAAACATAGAAAGTAAAGAAAAACTCCAAAATTATAGCAGGAAAATGTCCTCTCACCTGGTATTGCTTCTTAATATTATGATTACATACACATTACAAATTAAATCAAGGCCGAATGTTTGAGCTTACCTATGGTGTGTTCTGATACCAGAATTCTCAACAACCGATCTAAACCAGAGTGGTATGTCAACGAATGTTATCTCATAAGCTTTGATGAATGGTTGCTCTAAGAGTTCTGGATATTTTGGTCTTTCTTGATGGTTTTTTGTCAAACTGAAAGGAAATTATTTTTTTTTAAATAAAATATATAAATTTGTGTTAATATTTTGTTTTTACCATTTTGTAACAAAATCATGAAATTCTGGGCTAAAGCCTTTGTCGCGTGGTAGGCTGGGAGGCTCGGAATCCAAGACCTTTGTTAGAACTTCAAAGTCGGTATTACAACCTTCATAAGGGGAACGCGCTGTTGCTAATTCTACAAGTGTTATGCCAAGTGACCAGACGTCAGCTCGGATATCGTATTTTGGTTTTTTAGGATCAATTCGTTCGGGCTGAAAATTATATTAAATGTTTATAAAAGGTTTTTCTTTGGACTTAATGTTACAGAACCGGCCATCATCAAAATATTCAAAAAAGTTTAAGCATATAAATACTTAAACGAACAATGATTTTGTCTTGAGCCATAACTAAGCATTCATCTTTAAGTTCTTGTATTTTTCTAATATTAAGTGAACATTATGTTTAACTATTTCTTTGATTCTCAATTAAAGATTCAGATCCCTTATTACTTTCCTTCAGAATTTTATGTCCCCTACTCTTTTCTGTGCTGCGCTCGAGAGCGATCTCGCAAGTGGACATAGTCTGGAGAGTTGACTAATTACTCTCGACATTCGATCTTTTGAAAGTCACTCGCAAGTGAACACATGTGTTTACCACTATCCCAGATAAGCTCGTGGAATACCAACACAGTTAGTATTTTGCGAGTAGCTGTCGAGAGTAAACATGACAAAGCAGTTTACATAAGAGGAAACCAATCAACTTATTGAAAAATATGAGTGATTTGAATTATTGTGGAGAACTACGGATAAATTATTTCGCGATAAAAATAAAAAAAAGGGTAATATTAACCGAATTGGCGGAACAGTTCTCGTGTTCTGAAGCGATTCATATGCTTACCGTAAGCTAAAACTCTAAGTGTTAACAATATATGCTCACGTACTGGTATGGATTTCTTTAATTTGGTATCTTTTTTTAAACATTATGGGTCCATCTTTTTGTATCAAAAATTCAATTTCACTAACTGACAAACGCCAAAAATTTCGAAACTGTTAAGGATCTTCAATTTGAAGCTCTCTAGAAAAAACAAACCCCGCACCGAATTGGTTACGACGATCTACCGACGGTTCGACCCAAAATTTGTTTTCCTTTTTTAAGAACAGTGCCTATAATTAAAGCAACTGTAACCCTTCGGTCCTTCTACTCTGAACGTCAAACTTGTCGAGTTGTAGAAACTGAGTTCGGTCAATGATTCTCGAGAATTTTCTCCAGATGAGTCCTGAAACTAAAGGACGTTCTTTTCCCTCTACCTTCCCTGAATCATTACCAACTCCCACTTAAACAGAAATACCAGCCTATGTTTATGTCACCAACTCCCATCCCACCTCCAACGTTGTAATGGCGAAAAAGCTAGCAGCGCTTCTATCTCCTATGCTCCTTCTCACTCTAGGTAACCTAGCTGAATCGCTGTTACCGAATACCAATCTTTTCCTTACATATCAGAATGATGATTTAACATCAACTGACTTCTCACCCTATCTTTTCCTCTCCAACCACCTCTCATCTTCATTGGGCTGAATCTAAGGTGTTAAACGACCCGTGCCGATGACCAGCCTGGCAGGGGGCCCAATTCAAAAATAGCCCCGTCTCTAACGGAGTATCCGGATACCTGGCGACCTCCGGATTAACTAGCCTTATCTGTACATGCGAAGCTTTGTGCAGACCGACCTCTTTTCTTCGCAAATCGTGGGACCAAGATGTATAAAAACAAAACAAAAAACAAAAATGAAAAAAAGGATCTTAACATCCTAAAAGAACTCTTACAAAATGCCTTGGACAGACTAATACTTTGGGCTGATCGGTGTGGACTGGGTGTTAACCCACACAAAACCGATCTGGTCTTATTTTCGACGAGATACAAAATTCCATTTGTTAAAGGAATCCAATTAAAACTATCAGACGAGGCTAAATACCTAGGTCTTGTCTTAGACAAAAAACTAAATTGGAAACTTAACGTACAGGAAGTGTCAAAAAAGCTACTGTAGCTCTCTTTTCTTGCAAAAAAGCTATAGGTAATAAATGGGGCTTACAACTCAGAATCATGCATTGGCTATACACATCGGTAACCAGACCCATTTTAATGTGGCAGTATGTTGGACTGCTTTAGAGAAAGGTATAAAAAGGGATAAGTTAAATAAAGTCCAACGTTCGGCTTGCCTATGTATTTATAAGCAGATGGCTTCGCACGACCCCATCTGCGGCACTAGGCACCTTACTCTACCTAACACCTCTTGACATATTTAGCAAACAAATAGCATCAAGCTCTGCTATTCGCCTCAAAGCTTCGTCGCAGTGGAATTACAACAACATTGGCCACTCCGTAATTCCTAGGTATTTAGAATAAATTCCAAAGTACACAGACTACATCATCCCCAAACTGCAATTCGACAGAAATTTGTAAGAGACTTCTTTAAGCCAGGACAAGACTTCTTTTATCGCCAAAAGTTTCGCCTGCAACACGCTACAATGATTGGGAAGGCGGAATGAGAGACTTAATTTCATTCGTTCAGAGTACACATCTTCGCCAACCTATTCTTTTGTTTTTGAACTATCTGTATAAAAATGGATCGACTCACTACTAAAATAAGAGACCCTCTGAACTGCACGAACTATAGAAAAATCAGTGTACTTAACATCTTTTCTGCCGTAATATGTGAACGTCTAAGCCCCATCGTCAACAACCTGATAGTATAGATAAGTGTAGTTTTAGACCAGAAAAGTCCACAGTAGATCAAATATTCACATTACGGCAGATTCTCAAAAAACCAAAGAACATCAGATCGACTCCAAACATCTCATCATCGATTTCAATGCCGCACATAACATCTAACAGTGGCAGGTTGAAAATATCTAAACAGAACTTGTCGAAGTCAAAAAAGGCTCTAGACAGGGTGATGCGCTGTCAAAGCATTTCTTTAATATCGTACTTGAAAGAATGGTGCAGAATTTCCACGTCAACACTAGAAGAACTATCTTTCAAAAGTCTGTCTAATTACTAGCATATGCTGATGAAATTGACATAATCGGAAGAACTCAGCGTAAGGTCAATGGAGCTTTTGCGAGTATTGGAGTACATGCTGCAAAAATAGATTTAGCGGTTAATTAGGGCAAAACAAAGTACATGCTAACATCTAGAAATTTCTTAAAACACCGACATCTTGGCCAAAACATCACCATTGCCAAACGTAACTTTGAGGTAGTGAAAGACTTCGTCTACTTAAACTCCGCTATAAGCACAATACTTTTCATATTATCATTTGATAAATAAATACAAGAGTGAAATTTATCATAGATTTTAATTAATTGATTTAAGGTGCTATGTACATCATAGTTTGATCTGCTAAAATTAGTATTCAATGGTTTCTGGAGCCTTATACTTGAACGACTAAAACTAAAGTTTAAAATACCAAGAACTGATGGTGATGAAAAGAAGGAAGATTTATGAGAGAAAGCCTCTGTGAATAAGGCGGTAATGTATGAATATCATGAAACCACGGAAGGGATCGTTGACAAAACCAAATCTTGTGACGTTTACGGCGTAGTAAGGTGACCATACTGTACAAGCATATTCCAGGACTGGTCTCACAAATGAAACAAAAAGTAATTTTAAAACATACGGATCACGGCCAAATCTCTTAATAAAATCCGAACTCTATTTGCCTTTTTAACTATGAAGTTAATATGTTCATTAAATGTTAATTTAGGATCTAAGACAACACCCAAGTGGTTTTACATTTGTCAACATTTAAAACAAGACGATTACTATTGCACCATTCCCTGAATAATATTAAGTCTTCTTGCAAGAGAAGACAGTCAGATGTAAAGTTATTTTTTTTTTAAATCTTAATGTCATCAGCATATATCAAGACAGATGAATTTTGTATGATCGAAACCAAGTAATTTATAAATAAAACAAATAGAATGGGACCAAGATTACTACCCTGGGGGACACCAGAATTCACAACAAATGAACTTGAACACTCATTACGAAATTTAACACTATAACGCAAATATGAGGAGATCCAGTTTATGAAATAGTCGTTAAAATCTCGCTGTGTTAGTTTTAGAAGTAATGTTTTATGAAACAATTTGTCAAAGGCCTGGCTGAAATTAGTAAAGATACAATCTACAATTTTTTCAAAAAAATCTAAACAAAAGGAAGTAAAGTAAAAAGAAAGGACACTACATACGATCGACTCAAACAGTTTAGGTATCACAGATAGTTAAGCAATAGGTTGGTAGTTCATTATTTCGTTTTTGGGATCTTCTTTGTGTACTGGTATTATGAAGAAGCTCTTCCAGATAAAAGGAATCAGCAAATTACTTAAAGACGTGTTGGAAAGAACAAATAACGGGTGTGCTAAATACGCAGCACATTTCCTTAAAATGGATGATGACACACCGTCGGGACCAGGACTAAAATATTCGTCAAGTTGTAGGATATTATTAAGGACAGTATCTTCATTTATAACGAAATTGATAGAATTTAAGTGGGGGAAATTTATAACAGTGGTAGATGTGTTAGGAAAACTAATAGTATTATAATCTACAAAAGTATCTTTGAAGTAGTTTGCAAACATGTTCGCAATTACGAATTTCTAAAAACTATCAGGATTATTTTTAAGGTTTAATTCAATTTTCCGAATGTAGTCATCATATAGGATGTTAGAGTAGTCAGTGAAAAGTTGTTTTATTATAATGAACGTCCTAAATTCATCATCAGTTCCTGTTTGATTATACTTTATCTAACCTAGATGGAAGGACGTGCTGTACAGAGACGTAGACTTAGCCAGAAGGATAAATGTCCAAGGACTGTGATGGCTGGGTCACGTAGAGCACATGGAAACCAATGACCCGACCCGTCTTCAATTCCACGCCCACAGGACCGAGTAGAGGAAGATCACCTTAAATTTCTAATTAAGTTTCATTAGAAATGTATTTATTAGAATATAATTAATTTATAAGATGTTTTCGTACTGTGGATGCAATAACTTAATACAAATCTTGTTCTAAATTTCCTAAGCTCAAATCACTTATCTAAAAAGTTTGATCAACACTCACCTACTCTCAGCCCTTTTAAATGGCTTAAGGCAAAAAGCTTATAAATAGATTTGGGGAGACTTTTTAGAAAGATAAAAGTTTGCTAGCTTCACCTATTTTCTATGAAAGAGAATCAATCTGGACAAAATTACTTTTTGTTGGAAAAGTTTGAGGAATTACTTTCGCAATAAGCTTTTTTAATTAAAATTCTATTTTAATATTTAAATATTATTTATAAAGTCAATACAACTAAACACTAATTAATATTTTAGTTTTCCTGGAATAGTTCAAGTACAATACGCCCGTTCCATCTCATTATGTTGTCAGTGTTTTATTTCACAAATTAAATAATGGGTGGATCTGGCAATACTTCTTCAGATAAAGTCTTTATGACAGCTGTTACTTGATTTAAGTTCATTTAAATTTAAAATTTCATAATGAATATTCCTGAACAAAAACTCCAAGTGTGCAAGTTCAATACCAAAATAATGGTTCGGTTCGAAAGATGCATTAATTTATTAAAGGAAACTTTTGGTGAGCCTAATGGGTGATATGCAAAAATATGATTCCAAGCTCTTTACTTACTTTTCTGCGACTTTTCTATAAGTGTTATGCAAAAAAAATACAGTGACGAAGATCGATCTCAAGCTGTGAGTTCGAACTCAAGGTGTTGAGATCGATCTCTCGACGAAAACTCTATGTAGAAAGTTCTAGTTTTGATACGCATAAAGATGAGCAAACGCTCGATTGCCGCGTTTCTCAACAGTTTTGTTACAAATCGTGTTTATAAAAATAGAAGATGTCCAATTTGTGAAGATTTTCGAAAATTGTATAGATTTAGTAAAACAGGTGTGCAATTATTGACAGAGGAGTTTTTGGGCCCAATCTGGAAACACGCCGTGGTGCTTTGACTCATCAAGAAAACAATGAACTGCAACTGATTGGATCATACTCCCATAACCTTCTGAAGAAATAGAAGAAGCGCAAAGGTTATGGAGCAGTAAGTATGAGTTTCCTTATGCCATTGTTGACCTGGATTATACACATGTGCGTATAAGGAAACCACCCTATCACCACGAGGAGTACGTCAACCGAAAAGGATACTACTCAATAAATGTACAGGCTAAGTGAAACGTGGATGAAAAATTTACAAGCATTGAAGTTTGCTGGCCAGGATCAGTCCACGACTCACGTATTTTGATAATATGAATAATAATTCTTCAGCAATATTACTGGGCGATGAGGGGTATGGAATAACGCCTTGGTTAATGACATCATTTAAACAAACAAGTAACGAAACTTTCATTAGTTTCAGTTTTTTTACTAAGATAGTCACCAAAATTGTTTATAATTACACTTTCATTCTCGCTTTCAGAAGACAATTATCCTTCTTGACTCGACTGACCGCACAGAAACTACTGTTTTAACTAGTGCAAGTGCATACAAAGAGCTTCGTTCTCATATCACTGAGTCAGAACTATAGAGTGAACTCGTTTTTTTGCATATGAAACTGAGCCCGAGTCCGCTCGATCGATCTCACATGTGAGTTCAAGCTCGTCAGCTCTGACTCTGAGAACTTTTTCATTTTTTAGCATATGACCCAATATCTCGCGTGGTGTGGCTTCCAAGATCGTGCCATTTAATACCGATGGACTATTTTTTGTCGGGTTATGTGCAGTCACTCGTCTACGTAGATAAGCCTGAGACGATTGGCGCTTTGGAAGAGAATATTCGTTGTGGTCAAAAATTGTGTCATTTGTCTGAAATTTATTCGAGTTAGTCACTTACTCGAAATCATTTAAAGCAAAATGACAAACTCTTATTTTTATAATAAAGCCTTGCGACTACACTAAGTTATATGCGTTTTGTTTCTTCTTAAAAACCACACCTCTAAAAAGACACACTTTATGTCGAAGAACCAAAAACTTAAGATAACAAGGGACACATTTATTGTAAAATAGATGCTTTTCTTTTTCAAAATTGCGAATTTTGCAATTGCATTATTCTGGCACTCACTGATTTGAAATTCAAATGCAAATAAAATCTACTTACTGCCATATAAGCTGCGCAACCTGCTGACCTCGTATTCGCTTTCGAGTCAACCAATCGACCACTTATACCAAAATCACAAAGTTTTATATTCCCTCTTTCGTCTATGAGAATATTTGAAGGTTTAACATCTCTATGTATGACGCCGTGTTTCTCTTTGAGATATGAAAGTGCTTTCACGGTCTGGAATTTAACAAACACAAACAACAATAAAACATTACAGGATACGACTATGGATGGCTGGCTTACCGCAACTGTGACTTTACCAAGAATCTTTTCTGGGACGGGTTTCTTTGATAGTTTCAATAACTTATCAAAACACATTGCCATCAATTCCATGCAAATCCATACATCAGGATCACGAACGAAACACCCAAGGCACTGAACAATATATTGGCAGTCGTGTGATTTAAGAACTACATCCAGATCCATAAGTATCCGCTTGTTCTCCTCGGTATTGCCTGTTCGCCGCATTTGTTTGACAGCAATCACTGTGCCACTTGGAATATGTTGCATCTTAACTACATGACCACTCGTCCCATTCCCCAGATCACCGATGTGCTTTAAGTCTTGAATATCAGTTTTGTAAGACTGATTATTTATTGTGAGAATTCCAGTTTGTTTCATGATTTTTTTGAGTTTTTTGTCTGTTTCCGTTTCGGCTGCGGGATGCTGGGCTACAACTGGCAGGTTCAGTGATTTCCTTGGTCGAACGGGTGTCGTTTCCACTGTAGATATAAAACAAAAAAGAAATATCAATCAAAAACTGAAGAGACTTGCACTGTCAGTGCGACATGTATGGTAGGTGCACGGCTAAAGGAGTCTCAATAGTTCTGCATTATTACAAGACTTCAATTTTCATTCCTCTTTGTTTTGCGATATTGAATAGATTTATTTAAAAATGCACTCTACGAGTAAACTACGTTCTTTTTTGCAAATAAAAACAAAATAAGATTTAATTAAGATTTGGTATTCCTTACAATGTTGCGGGCGGGTCGGCAGTGTCTGTCGAGGAGAGGCAGACATTTGAGTTGGAAATACCATACGTGAATCATTTTCGGCTTGCAGTCGTTCTTCTAGCGTTTGTAATTTAATGCCAATTGTGTCTATAGAACTAGACATTTCTTAGATGCTTTTGCAATTGTTTTTAATTTATTTGAACCTAAATTTATTTTGCAAACACACAGTAGATATATTCTTCACAAAAAGAAAATATAGCAAAACCACACCACACTGAACTGAGAGAAATATTTCTTTCTTTCCTCCACTTCTCCACATCTCCACTCAATCAACATTTGTGGAGACCAAAAATGTTTGAAGTTTATTGTAAGTGATGCCAATCAGCAATGTTTATACCCTTGAGAAGCTTTGTGCTATGTAGTTAAACGATGCAACTTTCTCTAACAAAACAATACATTTTGTACATCACACTTAAAAAAGACCTTAGGTACGAGCAATACTAAGCCTTGTGTGAATGATAGAATCAATAGTAGTTATTCTTTGGAAAAAATGCATACGGGTAGCATTGTTTCTATATGAACAATAGTTTTGACAGGTGTCAACAACATTTGAAGAAGTTTGTTTTCTATAAAAGAATTTCTATCTATCTTAAGGAACACCAAATTTGTACGACTACTTTGGGCCAGCTTCACGGACGCTCACCCGTAATATTTGTGTTCCCAGAGTTTTAAAATGCTATCAGGACTTTCACCCGAATAAGATTTCACCTCGCTTTACAGATGACAGTTCGAAAAATAGGTGTGTTCAGAAAATATGTAGCTCTTAATAAATGTTCTCATCTCTGTGATGGAAACTAATAATTCAATCTGAATAAAAAGTGCAACATAAATTAAATTTTCCAATTTTCTTTTGAATTTATGACCATTTAGTTCAGTAATAAGACTTTTAATCCTTCTCCAATCAATTTATTTTAAAATAAAAAACTTTTTAAGTAAGCAACAATACAAAATTTCACTCTTTGTTTTTAAGCATTTTTGTTTTATAAGTCTTTATTGTCGGTAGAGTTGGATAAGCACAATCATTAGTTGTGGATATATTTGAGTGAGAACTTTGTTTACACTGGTCTATTTTGCCAACACTGAATGAATAACTATAAACAAGCTAAAACAACAATTATTAAATAATTGTTAATTATAAACAATTTCGTCAAAAAACTTAACCTCAAAAATTTAAGTAAAATTGTAAGTTGTCAAATGTGTGACATTTCACCCGAATTAAATTCTCATAAAAAGGTGATTTTTTCGAACATACATTTTTTTTCGGGAAAAGAAAAAGGGATTTTTTTTCGGGCGGAGTGACGTTCGAGTGAAATTCAAAGAGTCAAACTATTAATCGTGGAATATCGAAGGGTTACGTCTTATTCCATGGACTAAGGTCAAAATGTTATGAATAAAACAAATTCCCACTAAGTGACGTTTATTAAGTTAAACCATTTTTATTTAGTGAAGGAATAAGATCCAAATGTGTCATATTTATTCCAAAAATAAAAAAAAAAAAACAAGTAAAGTTTGCCAATTTAATGTTGTTATAATATGTCCCAGATTTGACGAGTTCTTAAACCATATCCAACTATGGACAATCAGCCACCAAACAACAAAAAAGAAATTAAGTATGATCCAGTGCAAGTGCTAAGCGAGGAGGATTTCAGCAAAAAAAATGTAGGTTCCCCAAGGAAATTATAAGGACATTTTTTGCCGTTGTTGAAGATGACCTAAATGTTGTCACAAGAAGGGGACAGAAAACAGACACAATACAACAATTGAAAAATAATAATAATTTTGACAGAAACACGAGTTTTCTTAGGTGTGATTACAAATTATCACAATTTGCTGTCAAAACCCATTCGAAAAAATCCCAATCCTTGATGGAAATTTCAAGTTGCCAAACAGGAATCGTATTTATTGTAATAGATTTTCTTAAGGAATTTTTGGTAAACGTCACTTTACTATTCCACGGACATTTTGGTTTTATTCATGGAAGATTTTAACTGACAGCTTAACTTAACCAAGATGAAGCCGTAGCTAAAGCGTGTTTGTGTTTCCCTTGTTTAGTAAACTCGCGGAATAAAGGTGGAATAATGGCCCAACTATAATAGACTTAACCGAAAGTAAGCTAATGGCAAAACCGAACGAAAAGTTATCAGAAGTTATCGTCAAAACAAAAAGTAACCATAATGGATTCAAGTAACCTAATCAAATTTGACATTTGCTTAAGCTCGAGCCATTAAAATGGTTCTTGTGTAATTGCGCGAAATTTAACGAAACTAAGCAGAACGTCTATTATGGTTAGTGACATATAAGGCTGCGTATTGGTTCGTCCCCTTAAGCTGGCTTAAGCTCGGTTAGATCTATAATAGTTGGGCCTTAAGAATTTTTACATAATAATTGTAGAAAATGTAGTATGGAATCTATTAAAATCATTCACTTATAAATCTACCAGTCGCAGAGCTGCATGAAAAGTAGAGCGAACATTTTCGTTTTCTAATTTTCTATTTTATTTTGTATTGGATTTTTCATATATAAAATGTAAAAGTAGTACCCGTGGGCCGTGGCATGATAGTTAGTGCGATGGGTTGTCATTCCAGAGGTCTTGGGTCCGATCCCTGCCTATGCCATCTAAAGTTTTTGTTCATGGGTACTGCTTTTTACGAGGAATTGGCTAATTCTCCAAAAGTATTTCTTGTCATGAAAAAGTGGTTTCTCAAATTAGCCGTTCGGCTTAAAACTGTAGGTTCCCTCCATCCCTGACAACAGTACTCGCACACAGGAATGGTTGAGGGTTGTAAGTCACTAGGCCCTAGTTCCCAACGAATTGGTGCGCCACTCAATTTATATTATTTATCATTAAATTGTAAAACACTTGGTGGGATTTTGTTATACTGATTAAAAATTTACAAGATTTTAAAGCTGCGCATTTTATATTTTGGGCATTTAGTTTTGTCGATTTAAAAATTTTAAAGAATAGATGGATATGGCCGAAGTGTATGACTTTCTTGACATTTACTCGTATATACATATGTGAATAGTATTCATACAGCCAGGTTCAAGATTTTTGAAACAATATAATAACTTAATAAAAACAGAATCATATTTTTTTATTTAATTATTTATAAAAAAGAGTAACTTTAATTACTTACTTTTTATTTTACTTAAACTAATAAATATTAAAACAATACGAGTGACAATGAACTTAACTGAACTGGCATAAGCAAACATAAGCTTATGCCAAAAACCCAACGAAAATTCACTTAAGTTTGTGAATTTACGCGGATAGCCATAATGCAATTTTGTTCACGTATCTACATGTCAGATTTTACTTATGCGGCGAGCGACTAGGATCGCTCTTGCTTAAGTTAACGAAACTGATAAAATTGAACGAAACGGAGCTAGACTCCATTATGTTCACTCGTATTGAAGGCCCAACTATAATAGGCATAAGCAAACATACGCTTATGTCAAAAACTCAACGATAATTCACTAAAGTTTGCGAAATTACTGCATAGCCATAATGCAATTTTGCTCACGTATCTAAATCTCAGATTTTACTTATGCGGCGAGCGACTGGGATCGCTCTTGCTTAAGTGTGCTTAAGTTAACGAAACTGAGAAAAAATGAACGAAACGGAGCTAGACTCCATTATGTTCACTCGTATTGAGATTCTTTGTATTCGCACGTTTACTTATGCGCGCATATGCTAGCTTATGCCTATTATAGTTGGGCCTTAAGGTAACATTTCAGATTGTCTCATAAGAGTCTGTTGTTTTTACTTGAAAGGTCAAAACCCGCCCGATCGAACCCGATATTGTGGTTTGGCTTTTTCATGTTCAAAAAGTTATAAAGAAGTAATAAGTAAAAAAGGACAAACGTTTAGTTGAAGGGATGGTAAAAAGTTATGTATACATTTTTCTAAATTTAAATAAAATAAAAATTGTATTGTACTTTGGTTAAGTTATGATCGATTTATGAAAAAGGTCATACAGTCTTTAAAGCCATTTTTGAACTAAAATGACTGTTTGAGGCGGTTACTGTGGGACACCCTGTATACACCATTATCATTATCGCTACAACCATAGGAAGAGATTTTAAGTGGTCTTATAAAAATATGCGACTTAAAGAATTATGTATGTTGAGCCAATAATTAAATGTTGTTGTTTTTTTCTTTTAATTTGCGAAGGTATTTTTGTTGGTTAATGAAATTTTCTATAAACAGGTTACGAAATATAAAATCCTTCAATGAAACCAACATTCATCATAAAATATCTATCAGCACCATTCGTGTCTCTCTAATCAAAGATGTCAGCGTTTCTGGAAAGCAAGATCAATAGATGTCCTTATTGAAGATTTTTGTGAACCTCAGAAGAGAAAAAGGTGAGTTTAAAAACTATTTGCTTTCGCCACTGACAGATAGTGAAAGGCTAGACCATTTTGGATGCAAGTTTTGTATGAAAATTGTAACTATTAGATCGATCTATTCAAAAAGATGCTAGCAAACGAAAATTATACAGGTACATCACATGCATACCCATTTTGCAATTTTTCATCATCTTCAATTGAATGATTAACCGGAAATTATAACTATTGTCTAAGAAATAGAAAGTGAATTAAAAAGGTAAAATAAACGTTTATTAAAAAATTGAATGAGGAAGATTTCAAGGGTTTTTTGTTCAACTGCTGATGAACTTTATTGCTGCCGGGTGTGACATAAGAGACAAATTGTAAATCACTTTATGTAAGGAAATTGATTAATTTCTTTTTTGTGAAATGTTGCTTATGCAAGATATTCTTCCACTTGTCAAGTCTAAAGGAAAAAAATTATAACCATATCGCATTTGAGAAAAGGGCTGTACTTTATAGATAGATGAATAAAAAGTGGTTATAAAAACAAGATAATACCAGTGTTCAAAAATAGTTTGGGCAATAACTTGTTACAGTTGCCTGTCAGGTTAAACTTTTACTATTTATATTTTTGATTAGCTTGATTTTATTTAAATATTATGTTTTTACTTTTTTTTTTCAAATATGAATAGCAAATGTTACTTTAATATATACAAATTCTTAAAATATGCTCCTAATTATCGTACTTTATACAGATAGTTACAATACAGTTTTATAAAAACATAGTGTTTTTATTTATCTTTAAAATGGTCACAAAAAACATGATTTTAATTGAAGGTATTATTGTAGTTCAATAATAACTTCGTATTTACGATCAATGATCGATTCAATCATTTTTTTTTAAGATGTAGAGAAGAAAAAATTTAACAAATTAAGAGATGTTGTTCAATAAAAAACTGACTCGGTCCTTTGCTAGCTGTCTCCAGTTTCGAACGGTAAGTTGGTTGAGATATTCACTCACCTGCGTGCGCCACCTGAGTCGCGGTGAGTGAGTCGACTTTATCACTTGAATTTATGACAGCTGTCAAAAATTAACATTAGCTCCGTTATTCAATACATGTCAATGCTAGGTTTAGAGAACATAAGGGACTTGAGAGTCAGGCAAGCTTCTAGCAACTAATTGGCCAACAGCCAAAATATTGCCTTAGAATTAATTCAACTTTATTGGAAAGTTGACTGGAAAGTAAGTCAAACAAAAAATTCCCTAACTTTGAAGTTAAATTCCACTTATGTCAAAATAACAAGTAATCATACATTTTCGTTCAACTGAAAGCTTAACTTTATTACTCCGTGATTTATTTATTTTCTGTATAATTTTATTTGATGTTTTAGGTAAAAGGGTTCATTATCAAATTGGAAAAGGAATAAATAATATTTCCTCAAAATACAAAATACAAGTCGAGATGAAATTGTAGTTTGCCTGAGGATTGTTTTGTACACAATTATGTTTTAAGTAGTTTTTACATTTTTCAGAAATATATTATTTTTCATAGTGTTAGTTAGGTTTAATTATTATTCCAAATGATTATTTATCAATTTGTTTGACTGTTGATTGATGATGGTAAGAAATCTGCATGTGACAAATTTCATAGTAAAAATTAGAACAATAAAATGTCTCAGTTATAACGGGTTATACGTTTTGCAGTATGAAAAGTATAAGCCTGGAAATCGACGTCTGTCAAAGTGAGTTGTTACACCATTTTTTATCGTCAGTTAAAAGTCTGACATTTACGAAATTGGATCGCTTAACTATCTCACAACGCATAAAAATTGTTAAAACCTACTACAAAAATGGCGATTCTGCCTCAGCCACATATCCTGCTTTAAAAGAAAATTATGGTTTACATAATCGTCGTCCAACTACGCAAGTAATTGGCAAAATTGTGAAGAAATTTGAAGGGACTGGATTGATTACAGATATTATAAGCCCTGTGCATCATAGTTTCGCTCGTACTTCTGAAAATATCGCTGCTGTATAAGTAAAAGTGTTGGAGAAGTCCCTAATGTGTCGATTTTTCGTCATTCTGTCTTACGGTACATTATGGCGTATTTTGCACTTGGATCTAAATCTGCATCCATAGAAAGTCCAGGTCTCAAAACAACTAAAGCCAGCTAAACATTCACAACGTCGTAGATACGTCGAATGGGTGCTTAAACAACAGGCTGAGGACTGCGGTTTTTTTAACACAATTTTCTTCAGCGTTTAAGCACATTCCTCACTCGTTGGGTATCTTAATAAACAAAACTGTCGTATTTGGGGTTCTGGGAAACCTCAAGTAATTGAGGGGAGGAAATTACATTCACAAAAAATCACTGTTTGGTGCGATCTTTGGTCCGGAGGTGTGATTGGACCTTACTTATTAGAACACGACAATATAACGACTGTCAGTTCGGAGCGTTATGGTCATATGATAATGGACTTTTTGGCCTGCTTTTGAAGAATACGACTTGCAGAGTATGTGGTTTTAACAAGACGGTGCCACATGCCAAACAACTCGAGCGAATTTTGCTTTATTGCAAGAGACATTTACTGGCCTCCTAATTTCTCGTCGTGGCGATATCAACTGACCACAAAGATCATGTGATTTAACACAGCTGAACATTTTTGTGGTGTTTCGCGAAAGATCGTGGTAATGCAGATAAGCCTTTAAATCTTGAGCACTTAAAAACCAACATTCGCCAAGTTATGGCTGAAATACCGCCCAATATATGTCAAAAAGTAGTAGTAGTACCCGTAGCATGATGGTTAGTGCGTTGGACTGTCATGCAAGAGGTCTTGGGTTCAATCCCTGCCTGTGCCACCATAATTTAAAAAAAAAAAAAATAATTTTCGCGGGTACTGCCTCTTGCGAGGAATTGACAATTCCTTCAAGAGTAATTCTTGTCATGAAAAAGTGCTTTCTCAAACTAGCCGTTCGGATTCGGCCTTAAATTGTAGGTCCCTTCCATTCCTGACAACAGTACTCGCACACAGGAATGGTTGAGAGTTGTAAGTCACTAGGCCCTGGTTCACAACGGACTGTTGCGCCACCCCATTTGATTTTTTTGATATGTCAAAAAGTGTTCGAAAATAACCTCAAAAGATGCTTGCAATAATTCGCGTGATGGTCATTGAAATATATGTTTTAAACATAATCAGCCCTATTGTGAGTTTCACGTGAAAACCCCAACAAAATCCCATTTTTTCGGGCGAAAAAAAAGTTCAAGTTTTTGTTGTGCCTTTATGAATTACCTGTTTTTGTATACTTTTATTTTATTTATAAACTCAACCTGTGAATTTATTAAAAATGAGTCTGTTAGTTTTAACTTAACCAAACATATGAAGTACAAATGAAATTAAATATAATTTTCAAATAAAATAAATGTTGTATTAATATTTTGCTTTTAAGCTACAAACATAAGTGTATTGGCGATTTGTGTCCGAATGCGTTGTTCTGCAGTAAGATAGCTAGAACTTGCTCAAATCTGTAAATAATGCCCCTTACACAAACATCAAATTAGAAAAGCATACACTTCATTCTCACAATGGTTTACGCAACTCCAAAGGATTTGAATGATGTTTTAAATGCCTTTGAATGGCTCGCTCTTCCATCTTTTCTTCTTCTTTTTCCAAGACCATTCCCAGTACAGTGCTTATGATTCATCATATTTCCGTTTAAATATTTTCTTTTTATTCTAAATCATTAAGTTTTTTATAATTCGTTGACGGTGTCAAAACAAAAATACACTTCACTAGGGTTGTTCGTTTTCTCTGTTTTGATCAGAGATGAGGAAATTTATTGCGAACACAGTTTGCCGAACACGACAATTATTCGAACTGTCAGTTCTGATTCGAAGTGAAATTCTATTTGGGCGAAAAAATATTTCACGTGAATGATTTTCCGGGCGAAACTCACAATAAGGCTGAATTTCAACGTTCAAACTTTATAATGAAAAAGAAAAATCATGACAAACAAAATAATATTTTATATGTGTTTTATTTAAGTTTATTTTTGAAACTGCAAAATGGATAACGCTGTATAACCACATATTCTTACATTATCAAAAGTGTCTAAGACAAGAGTGTCTAAGGCAATCAAAATTTAAAAACTAAGGCCTTCTCAAAAACTGATCTAATGCGGGCGTCTTAAATTAAATTTTGATTGACGCTACCCCAGTGTGAAGTTAAATAGTTTGTATCTAAAATGTTTTATTTAATTAAATCAATGTATTCCTTATTTACGACTTTTTGATTGTTTTAAATTATATGAAGTTGTTTTTATTATCAAAAAAAAACTAAGTGTTGCATTTTACTTTATAACTTATTTAATTTTAAAAGGTACGTGTTATAACATTAATTGTTAGGAATTTTTACTTACCTTAATCTGTTAGCGGCTATTGCATAAGGCCAAAATATTGGCCTACATCCGTTATAACTAAAAGTACCCTTGGCGTGATGGTTAAAGCATAGGACTGTCATGCCGAGGTCTTGGGTTCAATATCTGCCTATGCTTCCTACATTTTATATCACTGTAACACACTTTGGAAAAATCCTTCAAAAGTTATTCTTGTCAAGAAAGTGCTTTCTCAAATAATTCCTTCGGATTCGGCATAAATTAGTTTAGTTTAATTTTCTTTCTTCTCTCTTATAAAATAGATACAATTTTCAACTTAAAGATAATAGTAAAGCAAGAATAATTCCGAGTAAAAAAATAATGTATAAATAAGTTTACTATCTAAATAAGAAAAAAAGAAATAAATTTAGATGCAATCTGTTGTCTTACGACAAGTGTCAAAAGTGTCGAGCAACTTCAAAGATATACAAAATTTAAAAAGGAATTATATTCAACAAAAGTTGTGGGGTGAAATGTCGAATATAGAAAACAAATAATACAAAAATATCAGCAAAATAAAGTAATACATTTAAAAGATTACATAATAGGAATAATAAATATATGAACAATTTAAACTAAGATTCTAATGAAGCCATGAATTTCATTAAAATTATAGTTAAAAAGCCATTCTTTAATCTTCTTGTTAAAAGAGTATATAGAGCCAATAGACCGCATATTAGAGGGTAACGTATTATATTGACTTGGTGCTCCTGATGTAAAAAAATTAAAAAAGTGTCCAGAATGATGTGCAGGTATGAACGCAAGATTTCTTTCACTAGTTCGCAATTTATAAACAGAAGTAAAACGAAAACCATCTCGGGAGTATGCCCGAGCTAACAAACAACGAAAAACTATGATCAAGTCTTCTTTTCTTCCAAATGTTTCTTAAAATATGCTTTTGAGTTATTAACAGGGGTTGAAGGTAGCTTTTATACGTGAAAAAAAAATAATAATTTTTTTTAACCCAACTTTTCCTGATGGCAATTCTCTTGCTCTCGTTCTACATATCATTGATTGTAAAAAAAAACTATTCTTTAAACTGTTCTACATGTAATAGCTTCAATATATCCAGCTGCATTGATTTAGTTTGTTCTTTGCAGTGTTTCCATATTGAAAATGTAACTGAATTTATATATCTTGGTTTAGCAATTGACAGTAAAATGAATTGGAAATCTCATACACAAGCAATCAAGAAATACTTACTTTCAACCACATACATATTTTTTCACTTAAGAAAACTTTGCTGCCGAAGACTTCTTGAAACTCTCTATTATGGTCTCGTTCAGTCTAAGCTGTGATATGATATTGTATGTTGGGGCGTCGCAAACCAATGTCTTAATAATTCCAAATCATGGTTAATGTCTGAAATAAGGTCTAACAAGGATGAACTAGAATAAACACAAGCTATATCATCAGCAAAACCCGTTTTAGTTCCCTTTAAATTTAATTAATATAAACAAGGAATAAAATCGGGCCAAGGACTGATCCTTGGGGAACACCTATATCAATACTACGACTTTCAATAAAATGTTTAAATATTCTTACCTTATGTTTTCTATTTTTAAGAAAGGAAGAAAACCAATCGAGAATAAAGCCCCTAAAACCTGCTCTATCTAATTTTCTTAGCAATATGTCATGGTCGACCGTATCGAAAGCCTTAATTATATCAATAATAGAGCAGCCGTGTACTTTTTTCGGTCCATACTATTATATGCATTAGAACAAAAATTTAATAATGCATCCACGGTTGAATTTTCTGCTCTAAAACCATAGTGGTTTGAGCTAAAGAAGAGAATCAAGGTAAGTAAGTATTTTAGTTTTTATAACTTTTTAAAAAATTTTAGAGAAAACCGATAAAAGAAATAGGTCTATAATTTTTAATATACTTTTTGTTACCATTTATAAAAATAGGAATAACCTCAGCTATTTTCAAACAATCTGGAAATTTACTTTAAAAAACCCTATCATTAAATAAATGAGTTAAGATATATATCTACAATATTAAAGGAAACGTTCTTTTATCGGTATCTCCGCAAAATAATCATTAAAAAGTTTTGACATTTCTGAGTGAGTGGCTATGATCAAATTTCCACACAATAAACTTTGATGAACATTAAAAGATGAACTACGATTAAACAATTCGTTAACTAGACCCATTTTTCTTACGGCTGGGCTGTATTGAACTTATTGATATAATAGTTTTCCTTACTTCAAAAATAATCTCTTTACATAACAGTTCATAATTATTGCGAAGGATAGCATTATTAAGGTGCTTCTTACACTTGAGTCTTAATATGTTCTTCATATCAATTTTTTTAATAAGTAACTGGACATCCAAGGTTTTAGTTTTTTGTGCTTGTGTAATATCAAAGAAATTTTGTTCATGATCATAAATCCAGATTTCAGTTAAGAAGATTATGTCAGGCTTATTAACAAAAGATTCAAAATGAGTTAAAAATAAATCAAAATTTTTACGCAAACTTTAATATTCTGATGAACAATAACAAAACTATCACTATAAAAATCAGAGTGAGATAGACTTTTATACATTTCATACAGTAACTAATAAAATATCATTTAAATTTGATGAAATACTTTTAGCCATTGTTAAATAATTTTATCTAGATCTTCAAATGAAGATATGCGAAAAGTAGTTTCTCCTTCTTGTTTTGTTTTAATCAAAATTACTCCATTTCTTATCTATAAATATAAATATTTCTTTTCCGTTTTAATTAGTCTAGCCTTATTAAACATAAACTATTAAAAGTTTTGAGGCTTTCATTTTTAAAAATAGGTTTCTTCCCATACCCGTCGACAAATATACAAGTAGTAAATATGTTGGTCCTCCCCATTCCTAAAATTCAATCAGGAATGGTTTAATAGAATGGTCACTAAGCTCGGATTCCCTACGAGTTCGTAAGAAAATTATTAAAAAAAGAAATAACCTCGTTAAAAGTTGCTCTACTGGAAAGGTACCACGGTTCGCCTCCAAAAAAGCAATAAATCCCACAAGGGTTATTATTCCATGAAACTCTAACTAAAATGCTTCTGACATTGAAAATCGAAGATTCTAATAGTTATATACTTACTATTTTTAGCAAATCAAGATCTTTTTGTTAACATCACGATTGACTGAATACTATATACTCAAAGCAACTGCCAATACCAACACCATATTATTAATAAGTTGTATGACTGAATAATAAAATTTGTCCGTTGTTTATACTAAAAATAGAAGTCCATAGTGTACAGTACCTACATAATAGACACAAGTGTAAAACCTAAGGAAAATAACGTGTTTAAAATAATGTTGTTAACTTGGTTCATGGTCAAGTGTACCTTCATAATTTAAATTGGTAGTAGCAAACAAATTATGTATAGAGGTAGTATAAAGTATATATTTTATAATATTTGAATTCAAAGTGCGTAGCAGAAGGTCATTGTGACGTGAACATTAGGCAGTCTTTCAGATAGTTATAATTATAGAAATGAATTTGATGATCCCATGTAGGTACGTAACTGAGTTGACTAATAACTATTTTTATAATAGCAATGAAGTAAATGTCGGCTTGTAATGATAGTTCTTTTCATTCAATTTGAAACGAATAATTTGTTTTGTTTACTGAGGCTATAACTATGCATAGTCCACTGATAGTAATGTTATCAGTTTAACTAGTTACATAATTTAATTTGACATCTCCTAATCGATCTCAGGAAGTATCAACCTTTTCAAACCAAAACAAAAAACGGACTTTAATCATGTTCCTCCTATTAAAGTCGTTTTGTTCAAATGTATTCTTAACAACCATGAGAATGCTAATAAAATACAATTATTGAATACAAATAAAAACCAGGCAATAGGTAATTAATTAGAATAATAATGATTGGTCTAAATGATAGCTATATAAATGACACTTTAGTAATAGGGGTATGGCATTAAGACCTCATTAAAAACATATATGGTGCTGGGTAAAAAACAACAATCCGACATGCTTTTTGACTTCAATAATAGGACAGCTATACGCGAGCCGAAAACAACAATTTTTAAATACAATTTGTTTGTTATTTGATTTCGATTTTACCTAGATCAATTTTCTCAAATACTTATCATGTTATAGGTGTCATAAGTTCTTATTTTAATATGTTTTTTTTCTTCAATAAAATGTTCATACAAAAAAAGTGTTAGGAGCAGAGCTAACTAAAGTTCACCTCTTTTCTGTAAATTTTTGGAGGTACAATTTTTGAAAAAGGATTCCTTATCAATAGGCTTTATTTTATTTATTTATTGTTCAGTATAGATGTTACTGAAATTAGTACTTACTTACTTACTTACTTACTTACTTAAGGTGGCGCTACAGTCCGGGGCGGACCTGGGCCTCAACCAACAAACGTCTCCAGCCAGCTCGGTCCCTGGCTGTCTCCAGTTTCGCACGCCAAGTTGGTTGAGGTCCTCTCCCACCTGGGTGCGCCACCTGAGTCGCGGTCTTCCTCTACTGCGCCGTCCCTCGGGATTGGATTCGAAGACCTTCAGGGCTGGAGCGTTGATGTCCATCCGCTCTACATGACCTAGCCATCTAAGCCGTTGGACTTTGATTCTGCTAACTAGGTCAGTGTCGCTGTACAGCCCGTACAGCTCGTCGTTATATCTTCTCCTCCATTCTCCATCTATGCGAACGGGACCAAAAATCGCCCGAAGAATTTTTCTCTCGAAGCATCCTAAGACGCTCTCATCTTTCTTTGACAGGGTCCAGGCCTCAGCGCCATAAATGAGAACCGGGATGATGAGTATCTTATAGATGGTGATTTTACATGCTCGACTTTACTTCTCAATTGCCAATCCAAAGAAGCAGCGATTTGCAAGAGTTATTCTTCGTTTGATTTCAGCGCTGGTGTCGTTGTCTGCATTAATAGCGGTGCCTAGGTAGACAAAGTCCTTAACTACCTCATAGTTAAAGCTGTCCATGGTGACGTTATGTCCAAGACGTCGTCATTTAGTGTCCTTTTTTGATGACAGCATATACTTGGTCTCATTGACCACTAAACCCATCTTCTTCGCTTCCGTCGCAATGCTTAAAAACGCTCCACTGACATCACGCTTTGATCTTCCAATTATGTCAATATCATCTGCGTATCCGAGTAATTGGATGGACCTTTGGAAGATTGTGCCTCTAGTGTTGACGGTTGAGTTTTGCACAATTCTTCCAGAACGATGTTGAAGAAGTCGCATGACAGTGCATCGCCTTGTCTAAAACCTTTTTTGACATCAAATGCATCGGTAAGATCTTTTCCGACCTTGATAGAGCAGCGTGCATTCTCCATCGTCATTCTGCACAAACGGATAAGTTTGACAGGGATGCCAAAACAAGACATTGCTCGGTAGAGCTCTTCCCAATAGATGCTGTCATACGCGGCTTTAAAATCGATAAAGAGATGGTGGGTATCGATTTGAAGCTCCTGGGTTTTTTCCAAGATCTGCCGTAGTGTGAATATTTGGTCAATAGTGGACTTTCCTGGTCTGAAGCCACACTGATAAGGATCAATCAGGTTGTTGACGAATGGCTTCAGACGTTCACATAATACGGCAGAGAGGATCTTATACGCAATGTTAAGGAGACTGATGCCTCTGTAGTTGGCGCAGTTTAGAGGGTCTCCTTTCTTATGTATCGGGCACACTATGCTGAGATTCCACTCATCGGGCATGCTTTCTTCCGACCAAATTTTGCAGATGAGTTGGTGCATGCTCCCTACCAAGTCATCGCCTGCTGCTTTGAATAGTTTGGCGATGATGCCGTTAGCTCCAGCAGCTTTGTTTGACTTAAGTTTAGATATAGCTATCTTCACTTCGTCAAGGTCGGGTAGGCGGAATTGTTGATCTGCGTAGCCGAGGTTGAGTGGTTCTATCTCCCTTACAGCGGAATTCGGTTCTTCATCGCCGTTATATAATTTGGAGAAGTGATCTTTCCATATTCTCAGCATCGACTGTGGTTCTACTACGATGTTCCCTTGATCGTCTTTACAGGCTTCGGTTCGTGGCTGGTACCCTTGGGAGGTTTTTTTTTACCTTTTGGTAAAATTTACGAACCTCATTCCTGTTCCTCTCTCCTCTTCTGCTCGTAGAGCTCGCGAGCAGCTCTCGTCCTTTTGTGCAGCGCCGTTTTGTATGCCTCTTGTTTCGCTGTGTGAGCTTGCCGGCATTCGTCGTCAAACCAGGGGTTTCGATGTGGTGGCCATGTGAAACCTAGCACTTCAGAGGCGGCATCTCTGATGGCTGCGATTATGCCACCAAAGATGTCTTCTCTTCCTAGCTTGGCATTAAAATCTCCTAAGACAATTTTAATGTCATAGCCAAAGCACTTCTCATATGTCTTGTCCAAGAGCTCGAAGAATATATCTTTGGTGTCTTCATCTTTCTCCTCTGTTGGGGCATGCGCGCATATTAGGCTTATGTTGGCGAATTTAGCCTTGATGCGAAATGTCGTGATGCGCTCGCTCACACTGTTGAAACTCAAGACTTTTTGCCTGAGCCTAGTTCCAACAACAAATCCACACCCAAATAGACGCTGTCTTTGTTCTCGGTAGCAGTCGCCGTAGTAGATATCGCAGTCTTTTAGTTTGCGTTTGCCCGGTCCATCCCATCGCACTTCTTGGATGGCTGTAATATCTGCCTTGCAGCAGTTTAGGGCTTCCGCTAATTGTTCGGCTGCACGTGGTCTGTTAAGGGACCTAACATTCCACGTACATATCCGAAGTTCGTTGTCCTTATTTCGTTTGCGTGGGTTGTCAACAGTGAATCCGTCCGCATCCGAGGCTTGTTGGTGCTTCGAAACTATGATGTTTTTACGTGGCCAGGAAGTCACCCCGACGGCACAACCCCCAACCTGGAGGGCCAGATCCTTAGTACAACTCCAAGGAAGGGGAGCCGGATAAACCGCTCCTTACAGGCCTGGGCTCCGAATATGTCGAAGAAGCCCTATAAGGTGTTCACTAAGTAGTTCAACCTTACTGGAACTGTAGACGCCACCGTTGATTCTATCTCGAGAATTCGTCCGCTGCCGCCTGGATAAGGAGAGGTGCCTTAGTGGAAACACCTCTCTCCCCTCTCTCGTTTGCTGCCCCCAACAACTTTCCACTTGGGTTGGAACCCAATCTCCAGTTGAGGTACTAGGCACCCGCTGTTCACCGCGGGGAGGTGAGAGTAGGAGTTGATAGACAGAGGTGGGTTTTGTGAAAAACTTGTGGACGCTTGTGTCCTCGTGAATGCACATGTCTACCATTTGAACATCTGAAATTAGTACAGTGTGTCAATTTTATATTCGTAGTTCGCACACCTTAAATAAATAGTTTAAATCTTCTTCTCTTGCCTAATAACTTGATTGTTATTATCCTTACTGATCTCAGATATTAATTGAGCCCACTCGTATAATTTTTTTCAGCTTTTTTCTAATCTTCATCGTATGTTTTTAGATTCTGTGGTCCAGTTTAGCCCATAAATTCTCTTTTGGGATAAATATTATTATTGTTGTGTAGGGTTGTTGTTGATTTTATGCATTGATAAGTATTAATGTCAGATCGGTTTAGTATTTCACCCATCTGTTTCTGCTTGTCTTCCAATGAGATGGTATTTTTGATTAGGCGAGAAATCGGACATTCTGCAAAAATATGCCAGATTGAGAGAACTTCTTTACAACTTTCGCACTCCTCTGGGGAATCGTTTGTGAAGAAGTGGCGACTCGTAAACAAAGTTTTTCCAACTCTGATCCGAAATAGAGAAATACATTCTTCTCTGGTTAGGTTTTTGTTGTATGGAGTTCTGAGGTGTGTTGAGTGGTGTTTTCGAAGAAAGTTCTCCTCTTTTAGCCAAGAGCTTTTGAGTTCTTCTTGCTCATTAGCCATGAACATTTTGCGGATAAGCTGAGATATAGGTGGCAGTTCTTTTAAATACGGATGGTTAGTTGCGTCTTTTGCTGCAGTATCTGCTAGTTCATTTCCTCTTATACCAGCGTGGCCTGGTATCCAAGCTAGGGTTATGTTGGTTTTGTCAAATAGGATGCTCCGGATGTAATTAAGAGTGGAGCAGATGTTAGTTGCACTTTTGATTCCGGTAAGGATACTTAAGCTGTCAGTGAGTATCAATGTCCTTTCTGTCCATGTTTTTGCCACGGACAGTGCTTTCAATATTGCTGTTAATTCTGCTAGATAGCTGCCAGCCGCGTCTGGAAGGTGTCCTTGAAAAGCGAGGATTTCTTCGTGGTTCGCTTTGAGCTCGATGACGGCGTATGTTGAGATTTTATTCCTAGGATCCATCTGTGTACAAAATTCTCACTGGTTTGATGTTTTCGATCAGCTCACGGTGAAGCATAAGGAAGTGTTCATTTGGAGTGTTTTCTTTTTTGTGACTAGAGAGGCTGGTGTCGATTGGCAGTAATTGTCTTTTCCATGGAGGGGGGGACGAATAGTTGAGCTTCAAAGACGTTTCTAAAGGCATACTTCCATGAGCTGAGACAAGGCTTAATATTTTACTAAGGGAAGATATTGAATTCTTCCTGTTTTGTTTTGGTCTGTGTTGAACTTCTTGTGAAGCAGAATAAAGAGGGTGATTAATGTCTGTAAGTGCTTTACTTATTAAATTAATTGCTCTTTTTTGTCCTAGCCTATTAATTGTTTTATAGCCAGCTTCTATTATGAGAGCTTCAATTGGAGTTGTTTTAAGTGCTCCTGTAGCAGTTCGGTAGCACTCATTTATGGCTGTATCGATGCTTTCCAGGTTCTTTTTAGTTGTCCACATAAAAATAGTGAGTCCATGCTGGAGAGTTCCTTCAACTAAGGCTTTGGCTATTTTTAGGGCCGTTTCTAGATGTGGACCTTTCCGGCGGGAACATATCATTCTCAGAGCATTGTTTCGTTTCTTAAGTTGGTTGATGGTATTTTTTATATGGAGATCCCATTTCAGATTACTATTGAAAGTAACGCCTAAGACTCTGAGTTCTTTTTTGATGTTGACTGTGGAGTTACGAATCGTAAGAGGATTAATTGAACATTTTTTTTTCCGACAAAGGTGAAGCGCTTCTGTTTTGCTAGGTGGAACTTTCGCACCGGTTTCCTGTGTCCAAGCATAGATTATAGAATCTGCAGATTTCAAAATTTCGTTTACCTTTGATGGATCACCAGAGGCTACTATGAAGATATTATCTACATATAGACCAACAAAATCTAGACCGTGTTTTGGTAGTGTAAGCTCTCTAATGAGTGCTTCAATATAGGAATTATATAGATACACAGACAAGGGAGATCCTTGTGGAGTTCCGTTTTCCAGTTTTAACTTTTTTGAAGTAAAGCCGTTGACATCAACACAAAAAGTTCTTCCGGATAAAAATGATATAATAACCCTTAACATTTGCTTGTGTACTCCCCATTTGTGTAATTGTTCGATGATAGGAAATGTGGTAACGCGGTCAAAAGCTTTCTCGAGGTCAGATGACATGACTACATTGTGCTTACAAGATGAGAGGTTATCTGATAGTTTATGTTCCATTAGGTGGATTAAGGATTGAACTTCTCTGTTAGGTCTAAAAGCATGTTGTTCATTACTTACAATCTCTTCCATAAACCAGCCTATTCTACGTCCAATAATTTTTTCAAAAATTTTTGAGAGAACAGGGAGAAGAGAAATCAGTCGATACGCTTCTATGTGGTGATAATTCTGGGAGCTCTTGGGAATCGGCTTGAGTATAGCTTTCTTCCAATCGTGAGGAAAGATACCAGTCCTAAGAATGTTGCTATATAAAGCGCATATTCGGTTTTTAAGGTTATCAGCAGCGGATTTAACCATATTATATGTGATTTTATCATCTCCAGGAGAAGTTCCGTTAAGCGTTTGTAATGTCGTGTCAAACTCTATTCTGGAAATATCATCTGCGAGGTGTGAGTACAAGTTTTCTTGATTAGGGAGGTCATTTAAGTTAAATGTCAGTTTCTTCCTTTATTTTGGGTCGATTCTAAAAAAGTCAAGTTGGTTGCGCCACTATATTTTTGAAATTAGTCTTCAAAATCTTAATGTAGAACCTATGGCCCAAAGTTCCTTCAATTATGTGCAGTTTTATCAACTCCAGCTGCTCCCATACCATCACTGCCTACCCTCCATTTTTGAATGTCCCTAATGCATTTTTCGGAAGGTATTCGATTTCGAGCTAATATCCAAAACTGAAAAATGAGATGATGTAGCTTGGGGGTCTGTTCAACCTATAGGGAAGAGATTGACATTCACACTTTACTGTTTATAGACTTAAATTTATGTAAACACGAAAAAATAAAAAAGAGGCTGGGATGCGACCCACATTGGAAACTTCCCATACCATTTGACTATTTGTCTTGATTTAAAGTTTGTATGTTTTCGTGTTGGGTTAAAAAAGTTGTTTATTGAATTATTCTAGCAAATTTTAAAATTACCAACAGCATTTTTCAAAAAAAGAAAAAGTTTAGTTTGAAAATATAGTTTTGTTAAATAGATTTTAAGTCGAAAAAAAAATGTTACCGATTTTAGTAGATAGCATTTCTTCAATTTTTACAAATTGGAGAAACGAAAAAACGGACTGTTGGATTTTTATAAAAAAAACTACTGAATATCGAAAACAATATTTTCTGTAAAATAAAAATAGTTTGAAGACAATATTTTTAATTTTTAAAAGCTTTTTAAATCGTAAGTAAATTTTTACCAAGCTTTAGTATTGTTTTTTTGTTAGGTTTTTATTTTTTGTGAAAAAAAAACTGTCAATCAGATTTTCCTCAAAATTTTACTGAGTGTTGACGACAATATTTTTTAATAGATAAAAGTAGTTTGAAGCCAATATCTCAAAGTTTGAAACAGATATTTGATTGAAAATTCAACTTTTGTTATATTTTCTTTCAAGTTTTTGTTTTTTGTAAGAAAACTGTCAATTCTAGCGTGTCGTTGGTTCGTAAGATTGCTGCTATGGTAAAAAAAAACAGTACACGCAAATTTCTTAAGAGCCCTTTCTGCATTTGTCTGCCTTTTATCTGTATAACAAAATGTATTTGAAGTCGATATCTCTTCTGGTTCTTGAGCTATGGACAACGAAAAAAACGTCGCGGACGTACGGACGTATGACCGTACGTACACACGCACGCACAGACATCGTTCTAAAAATCTTTTATTTCGGCTCTAGGGACCTTGAAACGGCGAGAAATGTAAAAAAATTTTCAATTTGACAAATCGGACCCATTACAATAACTTCCTATGTGAAGGTAATAAAAATCGAGTAAAAAAGGTAATTTTAAATTTTATCCGATTTGTTTTTTTTTGACTCCGAATTAATATGATTATAAAATAACAAAATTAACATTTTTTTAGTAGTTAGAAAACATGTCTTCTATTTGCTGACGATTTAAAAATATTTGGTTCCATAAATTCGTTGAACGATGCAAATTATTTTACATAATTTAATTAAATGGTGTAATATCAATGGGCTATATTTCAACAATAAGAAATGTAGCGTTGTGTCTTTTTCTAGATACCACAATTCATTAGGTTATAATTATAAACTCGAAAACGAGATTTTACAAATATTTCATTTCCATAAGGATCGAAATACAAAATATTTCGAACACCCGTCTACATTGAAACCTCTTTATTCTAGTTTTGTCATACCACATTTAGAATATTGTACTGTTATATGGAGCCCCTTTACCGAGTCTAGCATTTGTCGTATAGAAAAAGTTCAAAAAAGGTTCACAAAGTTAGCCTTACGAAAAATGTTTGGTTATTTGGTGTATTTTAATTGATCTAAAACCTCTTGCTTAGAAAAGGAAATTTAACTCAATACCTTTTGATTTTGATGTCTTGAATTTTAATATTGACTGTCAGGTTTTGTTATCTTTAGGGTTTTTCAATAAGGGCGGGAAGATGTGTGTAAGTCTTGTGACGTTTGTTGTGTGGCACGAGCACCGTCCTGCTGAAACCACATGTCGTCTAGGTCTATATGGTTCAATTTGGACCATAAGATATTAGTTACCATCGTTATGTAGCGCCCGCTATTGACAATTACAGCCTATCAACGTCGTTATCAAAAAAGTACGGACTAATTGCGACACTTGCCGGCCCAAAATCCACACCAAACGTTAACTTTTTGAGGATGCATTATCACTGTCGTCCCATATACATCACTCTTGCCTGTTAACAGAAAAATCAAAAAAATGGGGTGGCGCAACAGTCCGTTGTGAACCAGGCCTAGTGACTTACAACTCTCAACCATTCCTGTATTCGAGTACTGTTGTCAGGAATGGAAGGGACCTACAATTTAAGGCCGAATCCGAACGGCTAATTTGAGAAAGCACTTTTTCATGACAAGAATTACTCTTGAAGGATTTGTCAATTCCTCGCAAGAGGCAGTACCCGGCATTTTTTTTTTTTTAATTAAGGTGGCACAGACAGGGATTGAACCCAAGACCCCTTGCATGACAGTCCAACGCACTAACCATCATGCTACGGGTACTGGCCTGTTAATAGAGCCATTCATAAAAAAATACGCCTCTTCACTAAAGATTGTTTTTCGGTTCTTTGCCAAACGTCGTCGAACAAACATCGTTGTCTATTGTCATGAACTTTGAGCTTCTTGGTCAGTTGGATCTTGTAATTTAAAAACCCCATATAAAACAAAAAACAACTTGCTTTGGCTTTTTTAAATTTAAAGCAGTTGTAATTAGACTATAGTTCTTAATGTTTGAAGTTTTTTTTAAGTTGTAACCAAGTTGAGGATTTTATTAAGTTATTATTAACTTCCTATTTCTTTAAGTTTAAAGTCTACCACAAATAATTGAAGGTCGTTTGTCAATGGTGATGAAAAATGTTATGTATCTGTTTTACTCCTCATTTGGAATGAATACCATCATTTTACTTTTTTAAAAGACCACGAGACTACAATACCAAATTAAATTATCGCATCAACTTTCAAGTTCTAACTTTCAAGTTGGAAGCTACGCATCAACTGAAGTTAAACAGTCATCAACTTGACATTCAACTTTAAGTTTGATATACATTTTAGAGTTGACCAATTATTAAGACAACTTGAGAAAAAAGTGAAGCAAACATCCGGTCCCTAGGAGTGCATTGGTAAGGTGGTTGTTATTTATTGATGAAGAGGCTATAGTTTTAATGAGTAAGTGTCTACAATTAAGATAATTTTATGTTAAAAGAATCCTTAAGTGAAAAAAAAAACATTGTAACATGTAAGGTAATTTTGGGAGAGATGCCGTCCTTTTTTTATAAATTTAACGTAGTTCTTTTTATAAACATAAAGGCAATAATATTTCTGTAAACATAAAATTAGCAATGTATTTATTGCCTACCATGATAAAATACTTAACTGAGAAAAAATTACAATCCTCAATTTAACAGATGCCGAATATTAAATTCATTAGATTTCAATTCTACTGCCAATTACAGCCCGTACAAAGGATGTATGCTGCTTTTTAAACGGTGTACATTTCATTTAGACATTTTTGACATATTGCTAATTGGATAGTATTTTATCGTGTTTTACTTTATTTTAGTTTCTTTAAAATTCTAAACACTAGTATTTTCAGCTGGGTTAATTCAACTATAAATACATTTTTTTTTTGTGGAGACAAATTTTACTCGCGGCATCTTTTAAAAAAAAAAAACTGCGACAACCCTTTCTAAAATTAGGGAGAGATGACTTACTACATTTTAAAACTTAGGTACGACAAATTTAAACGAATAAAAACTACATAAACATGTTTTTAAAATATTTTATACTGGAAAAATTAACCTAAAAACATTAACTTTAAAAAGACAAGAGCGTTAGTCTGGATGATCACACTCGGCATCTCTCTCGCAATTATCTTAAACAAAATATTTTTGTTTTACGTCTAAATAACAACACGCCCGTCCCGATGTGCACACATGTGCTGCGTGTATGGACCGCTTTTTTTAAAGATCCTTATATAGCCTTTCCTGAAAATATAAACTAAAATGAGTGACTATATACAAAACAAACCAAGTTAAGGAAACTCGGTGGTCTGTATAGCATTTTCAAATTTTTTTTTTCAATATTTCGGAAGTATAGTATCTTAAGAATATTTTATGTACTTGGAAATTTGCCAATATTATATATTCTAAAGTTTATAAACCAGATAGAGAGCAGTCCGTGAACTATGGGTCTAGAGCAGTTGTTCCGACCCTTTCCCGAAAATATATACCTGTCTATATATGTACCCTTTACGTTCCGAATGGATAATATATGGTGACGGAATCGGGGATTAATAATAGCCGCGTTTTATTATCTACGGATCTGGATCGGCATCATCTTTTAACAAGTTATGCAATAACAATACGGATAATGATCAGTATAATATGGATCTATTATAAGGATCTGAAAATAAGTATTCCTATGTCAGGTAGACGGTTCTACAGTCGACAGGAAGAACAAACAGGAAGAAAGACAGTATCTACATGAAAAATTAACAAACATAAGAAAAGAAGAGACGAGCATACAATACTGTTGTCATTAGGATCAGTATCGTTTTTTATTTTTATCTTGGTCTAAATCCGTAGATTTAGTCAATCCCTGCCTGTGACATCTAAAGTTTTTTTCTCGGGTACTGCCTCTTGCGAGGAGTAATTCAAGAGCAATTCTTGTCATAAAAAGTGTTCTCAAATTACACGTTCAGATTCGGATTAAAAATATAAGTCCCCTTCATCGCTCGCACAAAGGAATGGTTAAGAGTTGTAAGTAACTAGGCTATATTTCTCAACGGACCCTATTTATTTAGTTCCGTAGTTAATAAAAAGGGCCTATTAAGCATCCAAAATTTGCTAATTTTTGAAGATATACATAATATGTACCTCAAACTTTTAACTCAATTATTTCGAAAAACATTTTTTCAGTACGGTGTCAAGGCGGTGTTGGAAAAAAAAACTATTCAACCGAACAGCTTAAAATGTGGCCATCTTCAGAACTAGAATCATATATTCATTTAAATAATTTCCTATTGTTTACACTAAAAAGCTAGTAAATGAATTCCCGATTTTGTAAAGTTTTTATTTAATAGTGCTCTATTTTCTTTAATTTTAAAGTTTTTCGATTTCTTCTTGTTGCGACCATAACTACACTCTTGCTGATAAGAATCTTCTTGAATTTTGGGTTTGAGATGAGATAGAAGTACTGAAATCGCGATCGGGTCAAAACGCTTTGAAAGTACTATATACATTTAAAATACTGTATCTCAAAATTCTGTATTGTAAAAATACTGTATCTCATAATATTGTATAATATTGGAAATTTCGACAAATAAATTAGTCTGGTGCAAATGTTTATTGTTGATTATGGAACAATTCATGTAAAAATGTTGGAAAGATAAAAACATTTAAGAAGAAGAAAACGAAAAAGACAAAATAAAAAGAAGATACCATTTATTTTGTTTTTGTTTTTAGTAATTTAAGGGAAGTAGATTTGAACATTATGGTAATGGAAAATTATTTTGATGTTTTCTTTAAAAAAGTATTCTGTTTTAAATAAAAGTACGCACTTCTTAACATTATGAAAACGATTTTTATATTTCAGCCTTATTTACAGCATTTTGAAATACAGAATTTTAGATACAGTATTTTGATCATACATTATTTTGTACATACAGTATTTTGAAACACATTTTTTTAAGGTACAGTATTTTAAATACAGCATTATGACCCATACAGAATTTTGACCCCAACCCATTGGAATCATCCTCAGTGTTGGCCAAAACATTAGCAACTAAAACTACTTCCATCTTTATGTCATTAAAAACCTAATAACTTTAACTATAATACATTATATATGTTCTTCTGAAAAGACTCCCAGAAAAAATAGTTTTCAAAACGGCTTATTACTTACTGACTTAAGAAGGACAGTAGACCCAATTTTTCGTTGTTAAAACGAAGCAACTTTTTCTTGTCATCTCTCTTTTTCTTATTCATAGAGAAAAGTTAGTCCGTTAACTACAAAATCTTTAGCTCATATTAAAAGTTTTGGCAACAAGTGCAGTTGAATATATTTATTATATATATATATATATCTATTCAGTTCACGGGTAGGATAATGTGGCTAATAAGTGTTCTTAATAACTTTTGTAAAATGGCCGGAAACCAATACTCTATCGAAATAAAAGAAAAATTATAAAAGAATATAAAAGTTGTGTGAGTAAAATTGAAATATCGGAAAAACAATGCATTCCAAAATGGCAGACCGAGAATAACAACAATAACGAGATGATAAAATCAATTTAAAAATACCCTTTTATTACAGCTACAGAAATAAAAACCCATCATGTCGACCTTAACGTAAGTGCAAGAATAATTCGGAGACTTGCTGTTTGTTAATGGTGGACTAAAACTTTCGGAGCTGTAAAAAGACTTTAATTCAACCAAAATAAACTAGCGAGATGCCCATGACCACATCAACTGGACCGTTAGAAAATGAAAAAACGTACTCCTTTCTAATGAGTCCAAATTCAATTTCAGCGAAAGAGGCACTGATTCAGGGCAATGGATTGGAACCGATTCACCAAGGGATCGTTTTATGTACCTTGACATTTTGCAAAATATAATGCTGCCACACGCTGAGGATCAGTTGCTTCTTAAATGTATAGGACAGGATTACGACCCAAAGCACACGTCCAATGCGGTTCAGACGTAGTTTCACGAAAACCAGATTTACGTGTTGCAATCGCCAGAAAATCCATAGAAAATCTAAGCGACATTATAGACCGAAGAATTGTAAGGACTACATGCAAAAATAAAATTGATCTGCTTGGTCAAATTAAAATGGCTTCGAAAATTATTCCAAACAGCATAATAACAATTTAATTGACTCCATGCCTCGAAGATATGCTGGAGTGATTAATAACAATGGATTTGCTGACAAATTCTAGCAATATTGCAGTAAGTCTAAACAAAATAAATGTATTTTAAGGATTGCTTTTGCTTCGACTAGGCTTTTATTGAAAGAATTGTACTAATTTCAGTATATTTAATGATCTATTACAAAAAACATTTTATTGTATGTTTCATTCGAAACTGTAAATATTTATTTAAATGTAAAAGAAAACAAAAATATACAATAATTGAATCCAAAATTTGTTTTTTAATTATTTAATAATCGTTTTGGACAACACTGTATGCCGTCCGGGTTCTATTATTCAAGAGTGTCTATGCATTTTTATAATAATAATTTCTTTTAAAACAAACAAAAATATTTCTATGCTTATTAAACGTAGTATTAAGTCCGAAAAGTTGAAATATCGTTTTGAACTTCCCATAGGAAGTTATTGTAATCGATCCGATTTGGCAAATTAAAAATTTTGACATTTCTTGACGTTTCAAGGTCCCTAGAGTCGAAATAAAATGTTTTTGCAGTTCGTACGTCCGTACGTTCACGACGTTTGTCATCGTCAATAGCTCAAGAACCGGTAGAGATATCGACTTCAAATTAATGTTGTTTTGCATTTAAAAGTGGGTGGTTTTCTTACCATAGCAATTTTGAAAAAAGGTGAACATTTTGGTTAACCCTAAATATCTCACGAGCCAATAACGCTATAGACTTGAATTAAATTTTATATTATATATTATAATGTGATATCAAACAATTACATTTTTGAAAAAAGTTCCACTTAACAGTTTTTTTTAGTATAAATCAATAAAACTAAAAAAAATTTTATCACCTCGAAAATCTTACGAACAAAAAATGATTTTATCTCTAAAATAATTTTTGTGCAATAAAAACTAACGTTTTCAACATCTGGTAAAATTTTGATAAAAATAGAATTGACAGTTTTCTTACAAAAAATTAAAAACCCTTAAAAAAATTAACAAAAGTTGGTATAAATTGATTTTCGACTCAAATATCTTTTCAAAGATTTTAGATATTGTCTTTAAACTAAATTAATCTTATAAGAAATGTTGTTGTCAACATTCGGACAAATTTTGAGAAAAATCTATTTGACAGTTTTTTTACAAGAAAGCTTAACTTAGCTTATCCTCTCTTCTTAGCTCTAACTATCTTTTTCTCCTTTTTTTCTTCTTCTAATTCTATTCTATTTCTTTGATTTCAAGTAAAATAATATTTAATCGATAAATTTTGTTTTTCCTTTTTCTTTAATTTTATTTTAATTTAATTTTATATTATTTGCTTTTGTTTTTTGAATTGTTAAGTTAAGTCATAGGCTCTCACTAATTTATAAGATATCTGCTATCTTACTGTGTAAGCTTTATAAATAAATAAACTGCAACTGAAAAACAAAAACTAAATACCTTAACAAAAATTACTAAAAGTTCGTAAAAATTGATTTTCGACACAAGTATCTTTCCAAACATTTGAGATATTGGCTTTAAACTAAATTAATCTTATAAGAAATATTGTTGTCAATATTCGGAAAAAATTTGAGAAAATCAATTTGACAATTTGTTTTAAAAACAAATAAAACCTTAAAAAAACATGACTAAAAGTTCGTAATAATTGATTTTCGATTCAAGTATCTTTTCAAACATTTGAGATATTGGCTTCAAACTTATTTTATCTTTTAAAAACTATTGTTATTAACACTCTGTAAAATTTTGAGAAATATCGAATTAATAGTGTTTTTACAAAAAGATTAAACCTACAAAAAAATTAACAAAAGCTAATACAAATTGATTTTCAATTTAAAAATCTTTTCAAAAATTTGAGATATTGGCTTTGATCTAATTCTATCTAATAAAAATATTGTTTTCAACATTTGGAAAAATTTTGACAAAAATCGAATTGACAGTTTTCTTCCAAAAAACTAAAACCTAAAAAAAAAGCATTACTAAAAGTTGGTAAACATCGATTTTCTACTCAAATATCATTTCAAAAATTAAAAAGAGGGTGGGATCCGACCCACACTGATAACTTTCCATCCCGTCTGTCGATTTGTCTTGCTTAAAAGTTTGTCTATATGTAGTCGTACCAATTTTTACCAAATTTGCGTACTATTTTTTTGTAGATTTTATATTTTAAGAAAATTTTATATAAAAATTACTGAATATCGAAAACAATATTTTCTGTAAAATAAAATAAGTTTGAAGCCAATATTTTTAGTTTTTGAAAAGCTATTTGAGTCGAAAATAAATTTTTACCAACTTTTGTAAATTTTTTTTAAGTTTTTAATTTTTTGTACAAAAACATTCAATTCGATCTTTTTAAAAATTTTACTGAATGTTAACAACAATATTTTTTGAAAGATAAAATTAGTTTGAAGCCAATATTTCAAATTTTTGAAAAGATATTTGAGTCAAAAATCAATTTTTACCAACTTTTATACATTTTTTTTCAGGTTTTTATTTTTTGTAAAAAAACTGTCAATTCGATTTTTCTCAAAATTTTTCCTAATGTTGAAAACAATATTTCTTATAAGTAAAAATTAGTTAAAAGCTATTATCTCAAATTTTTAAAAATATATTTGAGTCGAAAATCATTTTTTACCAACTTTTGTTAATTTTTTTTTAAGTTTTTAATTTTTTGTACAAAAACATTCAATTCGATCTTTTTCAAAATTTTATCAGATGTCAAAAACATTATTCTTCGTTGCACAAAATTGTTTTGGAGATGAAATCATATTTCAGTCGTAAAATTTTGGAGGTGACAAATTTTTTTTTCTCAGATTTTTTGATTTATAAAAAAAACCGTTAAATGGATTTTTTTCAAAAAATATATTTCTTTAATATCACGTTTTAATATATTCTATAAAATTTAATTCAAGTCTCTAGCGTTTTTGGTTCGTAAGATATTTAGGGTTAACCAAAATTTTCACCTTTTTTCAAACTGCTATGGTAAAAAAACCACCCACGCGATTTTCTTGAGAGCCCTTTCTGCATCTTTATCTGCCTTATTATCTGTATAACAAAATTTATTTGAAATCTATATCTCTTCTGGTTCTTGAGCTACGGAAGACGAAAAGAACGTACGGAAGTACGGACGCACAAACGTACGTACACACGCACGCACAACCATATTTCTAAAAATCTTTTATTTTGACTCTAGGGACCTTGAAACGTCGAGAAATGTCAAAATTTTTAAATTGACAAATCGGACTCATTACAATAACTTCCTATGGGAAGCTAAAAATTGTCTTCAAATTTATTTTCTCTCACAGAAAATATTGTTTTCGACATTCAGTTAATTTGTTATAAAAATGCAACTGTCAGTTTTTTCATAAGAACGAACAAAATTAACAAAAAATAGTACATTTGCGTACTATTTTTACTAAAATTGGTAAAAATGCTACTAAAATTGATAAAAATTGGCTTACGACTAAAAATCTCGTTAAAAAAATTAGATTTTGAGATCAAATTATTTCATCATAAGCAAAATATTGTTGGCAGTATTTAAATTTTTTTGAATAATTCAACTGACAACTTTTTTAACAAAACGTAAAAACCTACAAACTTTTAAGCATGACAGATTGACAGACGGGATGGGAAGTTATCAGCGTGGGTCCCATCTCAGCCTCTTTTTTTATTTTTAATGTCAGAAAAATATCGTGAAAATATGTAAGTAACATTTTCGTTATCTAGCCACCCCCCTTAAGCCTAGTACATACTTCCTCGTGAAGTGAACGTTCGCCAGTGGAGAAAGTGAACTTTTGACATTGCTCACTGGTACACACTTGTGAGTACACGTTGTGAACATTTGACTTCAGCTTCACCAACAGTTCCCGTACATTTTGCACGTGAATTGCCCGTGAACGAAAACTCTCCACTTTGTTCTCCACTCAGCTACACGAGCAAGTTCACGGGTGAACCAAAAACTGAAATTTGTATGGGTTCACGAGATGGTTCACAAGTATGTACTAGCCTTTAAGAGTAATATCAGATACATTTTTTTAAAACCTCATGTTAAGATACTTTCATTATGAAAACAGAGATACACATTCGACAGCACTGGTTATGCTATATGTTGCTTATGTTGCATACCTCTTTAGATGTTAAATCTTGAATGTTTTGCTGTATTTTGTTTTTCGCTTTCCAGGAATTGAGGTAACTGACTGAATGTGTATGAAGTTGAAGTGTGACTGCGAGTCCCAAACGAATATGAATTGAATAGTTTTTAGTTTGAAACCGGCTTCGAATGCGAAAGGTGGTGTATTTTTGTCGTACCGCCACATCACGTCACGTCTCTTCACGTCGTAGTCGTTCAATAATAATAATTAAAAAACTAAAAGTATATCTGAGGCACCTATACGCGAATCGAAACTGAAAGAAGTATTTATGAATTTATTGCAACACAACATTCATTTCATTTATAGTAACACACCACACTTCAAAAAAAAACTTACCTCTCTAAACTAGTCGAGCGGAGTGATTTCTCATCTTAAAAGAGATAGGTTGACCAAACGTGTTTATAAAATTTAAATTAACAGAAAGAAAACAACAAAGTATAATAAAGTGCACTGAAATGAATCATTTGATTTTCCATACTCAAATGTAAATTGTAAATAAATAAATTTTATTAAACTAAAAAATAAAAAACAAAACAAGTTTCGGAAATAATAAAATACAATATTCGTATTCATTAATTAAAATATAATTATTAGAAAATTTCACAACCTACCTGAACATCCCATAAATGGATTAGAGACAAAATTACCTTCTTCTCTTAATTGAATTACCATACCTACGTATTATAGGAATAACACTTCAAGAAAAATCGAGGTGAGTGAGTGTTGTTTTATTTTTTTCGTTCGTTTTGCAATAGATAGATTTTTTAATCCCCCATAGTTTGGCGAGTGTGTTGAATGTAATTAATTTGTGTCTTGTTTAGTTTTTAGTGCTGTTATTTAATTTTTAATGCCTTAAATAAAAAAAATTATGTTAAGTTTTTAATTTGCGAGTTTTGATGATGAGTTATCGTTCGTTATCGTTACTTCGTCATCGCCATCGTCAGTGTCAAGTCAGGTCAGAAACTCAGAAAGCAACAGGAATATAGGGAAAGAGAAACGATAAATGAAGTAACCGGTTTACGGCCTTCCTTTTATCAGTCTTAGCATTAGCAATATGCTTATGCTTACGTTTCCTGCATCCCTTGCTCTCTCTCTTCTGCAATCTCCTCAACTCAACCTATGGTTTTTCTTTTCTTCGTGGTTCGTGGAATTGTGCCAGGGATAGGGAGGCCATAGTTAGCCTTTCCCTTTAACCAGCAGCAGCAGCAACAGAACAGCAGCACCGCACCAGGCACAGGCCACAAGCCATTTTGCACTCAACATAATGGCGAGTTTACATTTTTTTTTAACAAAACATTGTATGTTATAATTTTGTTCGAAATTTTGTTGAAGTTGGATGGGAATTGAATGCGAAAGAGGGTGAAAAGATACACGTGGTGTGTTAGGAACAACTTTTTGAAACGTCAACTTTGTTGTTATGTATTTAAGTCCGCTATGTTTCTTGTTTTTATTTTGAACGTTATTGGAACCTTAGGTTTGGAAGCCATTTTTAATTCTTACAAATGTGTTACTCAAAAACATATCTACACACTTACCTTTTTACCATAGAAAATAATCCAACGGATTATTACCGTTATGTTTCGATTAGATATAATAGTTTCAGGAATAACCACCAATAAACTTGAAATTGCAGAAATCTAGCATAAAGATAGAGACAACTTAGCGGTATTGGATCTCAGATATACAGTGAATCAAAAGTGTTTCTCATCCACTCCACAGAAGCATTTAAATAAAAAAATATTCATACAATTTAAATTGATTTTGATTTAAACTGTTTTCCATAATTTGCTGTGGTAAATAATTATAAATAGGTGCATAAAAACATTTTTCTGATTCATACCCCTACACACTACAATAAAGTTTAATGTCAGAATAATAAATGAGCTTACGTTTGGCTTTCATGTAAGTGCTTTACGCGAAGGTGTGTGTCGGATAAAAAACGAAAACCAGAGTGACTGAAAAAAGCAAAAGTGACCATAAATTGCATTATATCATTTATTACATATCTCTTTGTTTTGTTAGTTTTTTAAATAGGACCAGAGGTCTTGAGTTCAATCAATGCCTGTGTCACTAACATTTTTCTAATATTGTTGTTATGAAATTTGCTTACTAAGATATGCTTTTCTGTTTAGGCTTATAAACTTTTTGTTCCCTAAATCATTTATAGGCTTCACTCACCTAACAGAAAACCTAGTTTTCATCAAAGAGTTTTCGAAAACCTGAAAATCCTACGTTTTCGTTTGATTTTTTTGTACTAAGATAAGCCGTTCGGTCCTTAAATCACTTCTTGGCTTTCCACACCAAACACAAAACCGAGTTTTCGCGTTTTCTTTTGAGATTTCAATTTGTGCAACACCGACTGTCATGGATTTGAAAGTAAAAGTGTAGTCTCTCAATTATTATTTGTAAAAATAAAATCCATCCAAAATATGAAGATTTTGTTAAAATTATTTTTCATTCTAGTTGTTTTAAACAAAAGTTCAAAATTTCTAAGTAAAACATTTGTTTTGACGGCAGTCGTCATCAGATGTTTTGTTTACATGTAATGGAGCGCTGAATGTTTCGAAAGGTTTGTTTGTTAAGTTCAACTTTGAATTGCTATTAGTTTTCGGCATAATAGCCTTTTCACACCAAACCCAAAACCGAGTTTTTGTCAAAAAGTTTTCGAAAACCTGAAAATCCTTTACACTCAATAATTACAAGAAACATCTAGCTAGATAGCTATCGGAATCCAAACATTCAAAAACACTCTAGAATAACGTTCGTGAACTGGGTGGCGATAATCCAAATATGGTGAACACTCTTGGGGCTGAAACACTAGTAGCACATTTTAAGACTCTTTTGTCGGCTGAGGTTAGTCACCATACTTTTTATTATGCTTAACCCAACGTTGTAGTTGATGAACTGGATTGTCCAATATCTTTGTCTGAACTCGATTCTTCACTTCTTAAGATGAACAACAATAAAGCTTCTGGCATATATGGAAATCCAGTAGAATTCTACAAAAATAGCACAGTTCAATTGAGAATTACCTTCTATCGTACCTCAACAGATTAAAACTTAAACAAAGCAATTATTTTTGCAATTCACTAGATCGGTAATGCCACACTACTGGAAAATCACCGAGGAATTTTTATTTTAATTGAGGAAGATTCTTACTTCGATTCTATACGAAGAGCTTACCAAATGGATCGACAAAAAAAACCTTTTAAGTATGTTCCAAGCTGGTTTTCGGTCGGGCTTCTCAGCCATGGCTCAAATATTTGCTTTGACAAGCATTGCTAGAAAATCCATTGATAAAAAGAAAAAACTATACGCTTGCTTCGTAGATTTCAAGGCAGCTTTTGACAAAGTTAACAGACAAGTTTTGGTGAACAAGATTTCAACGATAGGAATCTTCCGAAAATGTTTGACCATGTACTCTAAATTTCTTGCTTCAGAATGGTTTGAAACAACTGCAGGTGTTCCACAGGGCTGTATTTTAATCCCATTACTTTTTGCTTGTTTGTTGACGACATTTGTAATATACTCCGAGGAGGGATATCATTTGCTGATATACAAATTAAAGTTCTGCTACATGCTGATGACTTAGTACTACTCGCCAAAAACCCTTACACTCTGCAATTACAAATAAACAGGCTGAATGCATGAGAGAAATGGGGGTTAGCCATCAATACAAGAAAGACAAAGATTTTTGAAGCACGTAAAAAGAGAAGACAACCCGACGAAAAATAATGTAAACATCGACGTTGTGCAAGAATTTAAGTACCTTGGTGTTTGGATTACATACAATCTTAATTTTTCAAAACATGCCAAACAAAAAAGTAATGAAGCAAAACTAGAATTGAGTATCATGTGGACTAGGTTCTTTGCAAACCAAGATATCGATCTCGCGTCAAAATACCGTGTTTTTCATACAACGGTCAAAACTTGTACGTGCTATGGTGCCCAGGTTTTCGGCTATATAAATCTCGAGACGTTTGAGTCGGTGCAGACGCAGAGATATTTCTTCAAACGATTATATAGACTACCTTACTCAACGCCTAACTATGCTATCTATGTGGAATCTGGGATAATGCCTCTGTACATAAGAAATCTAAAAGCCAACTATGATTATTTGATAAGGGTCATGAGAAGAACTGGAACAAGTCTTGACTATCATGACAAGATTTTGCAAAATAACGCTTCTCCATTCAAGGACTGGAATGAACTAGCTCATCTTTCATTATTGGAGTCAAATATTGATGAATGGCAGGGTATGTCTGAAGCAATTACTGCGAAAATAAACGAATTTTTTGAAAGGTTTGTTTGTTTAGTTCATGTTTAAATTGCTTTTCGTCATAAAGGTTAGAAAATATCTCCCTTCCGCTTTTTTGCTCTTTATTCAAAGGCTTAGAAAAAGTGTTTCAGTGATCGGATTAAGTTCTATTTTGTTCGATAATCTGTTTCCATCTTTGATATTGTAGTATTTAATCCATTTTCCATCGCCAGTCACCATCCGCTTGAAAAATGGGTCGAGTTTTTTCCATTTCAGCATAGCAAGCGTTGATTCGGTCTAGAAGTTTTTTTTTTACGTCAAATCATGTGGCACCCAAACATCAAGCTTTTTTGTATCCAGCCTTCTGCAGATGGCTTAAAATGGTTTGGTGAATAGCTCCCATCTCGGTCTAACTCGACTTTTTCCATGATTTGACCGGTATTATTAGCTTATCCATGGTATCGTTTTAATCGGCTCTGAATCATCGAAATCAATTCTTCGCGGTTCAAAGTGATAGAGTACCGAATATCGGCGTTAGTAAACTTCAAACTTATCATGCATAAACTCCTTTTGTAGGTTATGTCAAGACCTTTCAAATGATGTAAAGCATTGCCAGATACGAGCTCTTTAGCGCTTTGTGCATAGCCGCGAAATTCAAAAGACAAAAAGGCGTAAAAAGGCGTAGCTTTGGTTTGGTGTGAAAAGCCTATTAAATAACTTCAACCACAGGAATGGTGGAGAGTTGTAAGCCACAAGGACCTAGTTCTCTACGAACTGTTGCAATACTTAATTTTTGTATTCATCGTAGCAGTTTTACTTGTAATCAATGTCTGCTTATAGCTTGAAACTTAAAAAATCATCATCATCATTTTTGAAACAGAATAAATGACTTGTTTGATATTTATATACACGTCTCAAAACAATACACAAATGGTTATAAGCATCATCAATAAAAATCAATTCCTACGAAAAACTTAACTCTGGACAGACAAAGCTTTTTTCTGAACAACCAACATTTTTCATGAAAAAGTTGTCATTATCTTCTACAACTTTTTGTCAAAAAAGAACATAGTTTTGAGAGTAATTTGTATAAAACTTCCCTTTCCTTCCACATACATTTTATTCCACTCCAAATTAAGGGCATTTTATAAGGAGTTCTAACAATTGAGAACAAATAATGAGGCTCTTCACTAAAGTTAAGATTTTTCTGAATTTTTTCAAAGTAAGGCTATTTTGTCAATATTATTTTTAGTTCGTGTTTTTGGTATTTCACTTTCACAATAATCTTTTCGATACGATTCTTATGAAAATTAAAGTACCTACTCGTATTTTTAATTAATATGATATCATTTATTTTTATAATTCATGGTCAAAATTATTTATTTTCTTACAACTCTCATAACAATAATATTCAACAAGCTCTTAGGCATCGAAATTGTTTCTTATTTAACTTCTTATTTGCTTATTATAAAACAAATTCTTTTTGAGTAGTGCCACTAAACATTGTTTAATAACATTAACATTGAAAAACGATAGGGTTTTTCAATAGGGGCTATAGAAGATGATGAAAATGTCAATCGTGGCGTTTGATGTGTGGCACGTAGCGCCAACCTGCTCGAACCACATGTCGTCTAGATCCATATGGTTCAACTTGGACAACTAACGTCGTTTTCAAAAAAGTACGGACCAATTACGCCGCCCGCCAGCCCAAAATCAACACTAAACGGTAATTTTTTGAGGATGCATTATCACCTGGTGAACCTTGAGTGGTTTGGTGTCGTCCCATATACGGCAATTTTGCTTGTTAACACAGCCATTCTTCCAAAAATGCACCTCGTCTCTAATGATAGTTTTTCGAACGAAATTGGGGTCCCCTTCCAAACGATTCGAAGCCCAGTCAGCGAACAAACAGCGTTGTCTATCATGAACTATGAGCTCCTGGGTCAGTTGGATCTTGTACGGGTGTAGGCCCAAGTCTTGACGCAAAATTCACCAAGTTGAAGTCTCCGAAAAGGCGAGTTCTTGTGCAGGGCGAATAATAGACTGCCTCGGATTCTGCTGTACACTTTCACGGACCACGGCGACGGCGATGTTCTTGGCCAATCTTGCGGCGATTCTTGAAAGTACGGGTATTGGCTGATTGTGAAGAGTCCCCAAGTCTACTGTAAAATGGACGCAATACGCGCAACGTTTGCGTTACCGAACACTCATTTTGATATTAAAGTTTTATCATTTGAACATGCTGTTCAATTGTGTTTCTTGTCATGATGATTTGGCATAAACAACTGAATAATAAACAAAAGACTTGACAAAAGTCACCTAAACAAAATGGCCGCCTATTTGCGCCAAAATCTAACCGCGCCAATTTAAAAACATTTTATTTCAAAATTTGATCTATTTGTGGAAAACATCACGCCGAAACTGTTTACAAAACTTTTGTTTCAACAGAATTTAAATGTTCAAAATTCAATGTTTCATTCAGTTATATATATTTTTTAAACATTAAAAAACAACATTTTAAAATAGTCCCACATTAAATGGAGAACCCATTGCATATACAGTGATTCAAAAAAAAGTTGTACATTCGATTTTCTTTTTTGAAAAAGCAATTACCTATGGAGTTAATTGCAATAATAAAAAAAGAGGCTGGGATGCGACCCACACTGATAACTTCCCATCCCGTCTGTCGATTTGTCTTGCTTAAAAGTTTGTCTATATGTACTAGTATCAATTTTACCATTATTTTTTTACTACTATTTTTTATAGATTTTATTTTTTATGAAAAAACGGACTGTTGGATTTTTATATAAAAATCACTGAATATCGAAAACAATATTTTCTGGAAAATAAAATAAGTTTGAAGCCACTATTTTTAATTTTTGAAAAGCTATTTGAGTCGAAATTAAATGTTTACCAAGTTTTAGTATTGTTTCTTTTAGATTTTTATTTTTTGTAAAAATACCGTCAATTCGATTTTCTTCAAAATTCTATCGAATGTTGAAAACAATATTTTCTATAAGATAAAATTAGTTTGAAGCCAATGTTTTATAGTTTTGAAAAGATATTTGAGTCGAAAATCAATTTTTACCAACTTTTATTAATTTTTTTTTAGGTTTTAATTTTTGTAAAAAAATTGTCAATTCGATTTTTCTCAAAATTTTACTGAATGTTGAAAACAATATTTCTTATAAGATAAAATGAGCTTGAAGCCTAAATTTCAAGTTTTTGAAAAGATATTTAAATCGATATTTAATTTTTACGAACTTTGAGTAATGTTTTTTTTAGATTTTTATTTTTTATAAAAAAAACTGTCAATTAGATTTTTCTCAAAATTTTATCAGATTTTAAAAACATTATTCTCCGTTGCTCAAAATTGTTTTGGAGATTAAATCATATGTAAGTCGTTAAATTTAGGAGGTGACAATTTTTTTTTTTTCAGTGTTTTTGATTTAGAAAAAAAACCGTTGTATTGATTTTTTTCAAAAAATATACTTCTTTGAGATCACGTTACAGTTTATTATATAAAATTTAATTCAAGTCTCTAGCGTTTTTGGTTCGTAAGATATTTAGGGTTAACCAAATATTTCAACTTTTTTTCAAACTGCTATGGAAAAAAAACCACCCATGCAATTTTCTTGAGAGCCCTTTCTGAATCTTTCTGCCTTATTATCTGTATAACAAAATTTATTTGAAGTCGATATCTCTTCTGGTACTTGAGTTTTGGACGACGAAAAAAACGTCGCGAACGTACGGACGTACGGACGTACGGACGTACAGACGTACGGACGTACGGACGTACGAACGTACGTACACACGCACGCACAGACATCTTTCTAAAAATCTTTTATTTCGACTCTAGGGACCTTGAAACGTCGAGAAATGTCAAAATTTTCAATTTGACAAATCGGACCCATTACAATAACTTCCTATGGGAAGTTAAAAAAATACTTACCAAAAATAGGGATGTTTTTAACCTCCAGATTAGTAAAATACATTTTTTTTAATAAATTATTTTAATAAAAAAAAAACAAATTAAACAATTTGTATGAAACAAAAAAAAAACTTGTACACTTAAATAATTCAATTAAAAAACAGCAACATTTCAAAACCCCAAATGGTTCAATATTTTGTATAATGTCATTTTGCATCTAAGACCAATTGCAATCTCATTGGCATTGAAAGGGCCAATTTTTTTTATAACATCTGGCGTAATTTCAATCCATATCCTCTGTATTGCATCTTTTAACTTTTCTTTATTTTTCACGTTCCTTTCCTTTAACTTTTTTTTCAACATGAGCCCAAAAATATTCAATTGGATGTAAATCCAGACTTTATAACAACCATTCCTTCACTATCAACGAGGAATGTTTTGGGTCATTGTCATGAACGAAACTATAATTAACTCCAAGGTCCAATTTTGCTGTAGTACTTCTTAAATTATTTTTCAAGATGTTCAGGTAATCAAACTTATTCATTGTCCCTTCCACAAATTGAAAATTTCCAACTCCGTTTGTTCCCATCGCACGCTGCCACCACCATGTTTTACTGTGAGATTTACATTCTTCGGATCTAAGGCTGTACATCATTTTCTCCAAACAAAACTTCGCCCATCGGATCCAAAAATATTGAATTCGGGTTCGTCGGTATAAATAACGGAATTCCAAAACTCTATCGGTTTATTTATGTACTCTTTGGCATATTTATGCCAGATAAAATTGGTTTGTTTCGAGGCGTAAGACATCTAAACTCTCCCAAATTTACAAAATTTCTTACCGTCTGTGGATGAACTTGGACAATTTTGTTTCTATTGAGGTCTTCCGCTATTTCCACTGCCGAAATTTAGTATCAATTTTTCTCAGTCTCCCACTTCCACTCGGTCTTGTAATCCGTTTTTTTTTATGTAAGAGTTAATTACGTACTGAAGTGTGAAATGTTGTTTTTTCACAATATCAGTGATTTGTCGTAGACTTTTTTTTTCGTCCCACAACTTTACACTAAGTTTTTTCATATCAAGTGAAGTTTGTTTGTTTTCCATTTTTTTTAATTTTTCTTATAAATTTTTAACAAATTATTATTCTGGCAACATGAAGTAACTAAACCTTTCAAAAAAGAGATGATCTGATAAAGCTTACTGGATAACCGTTCTATACAGTATTCTAACTACAAAGTGTACAAGTTTATTGCAATTAACTCCATAAAAAATCGACTTTACAACTTTTTTTTTGGTTCACTGTTTGCTGTTCTTTTTATCTTTTCCTTACAAAATATTTTTGAAACTAAAAATTATATAGGTAGTAATTTGATTATAAATTTGAAATGGAAAATAAAAATGGATTTACTTGAATCTGCACCTGTATAATAAAGAAAAGTAGAGGGAGGCAGATATGTCGAAACTCCAAAATGGTAACTCTTTATTCCACTTCCTATAAAAAAAACTATAACTTTTTGACGAAACAGTGTTGCCGCAAGGCTTCACGGAAGTGTAATGAAATATATACAAAAAACCTGACAAAAGCTAAAATAAAGTTAGAAAATCGAAAATATTTTCGGACAACAATGAATATTTCTTTAAAAGAAAAACAGTGTTTTCCATAATCTTTACATGATTGTTAAAATGTTTTTATAATTCCTTATATAGTTAAATCATTTGAAAAAGTATCTCACTAATGTTAAACATTGCAATTAGTTGTGAGGTTTATCATAATTTAAATAAAATGTGAGTAAAATTAATTCGAAAAGTATGACAAAACGTACGAAATGTAACAAATTTTAAAAATAAAAAGAAATATAAAGCTTTTGTTATATTTGTAAATTTTTGGCAGACGAAGTTGCTATAATAATGATGAACATGTTCGTCTGCACAATAATCTTGACATCCATATTTCTCGAATTTCCTATAATGCAGAAATGAATACCTTCTGCATTTTGGTATTTTCTCTCTATCTTACAAACATTAATTTTGTATGTACCATCCTTTTTTTTACAGAAATCAAATGCAGATGCATGTAAATCAACTATAAATCTAATTCAACAATTTTATGAACCGTGAAATAAAAAAGACATTTATTGAAACAACCTTAAAATAGGTGTGCTGTTATTAACAACTTTATACAAATCCATTGAATAACCTAATACAAGTATTTAACATTTATAGTATTATTAGTTATTAGTTATTCATTGTTTTATATTTTCTTATGACTTATAGCCAACGGATAAAATTGAAGTTTTATGTACGACTCGTTACAAATTCCATAAAGTTTTATGAAAAATTAAAAAAGCCGCATAAATGTGAAATAACTTCTGCAAGCTAAGGTTTTATTTAATGTGTACTTGCTGCGTTAGGGGGCACTGTGCAAAGCAGTCACCCGACCCCGAGTCTGAGTTCATATCCAAAATGCCCCGAGGGTAATGATACATTCGGACTAAAAATAGATAAAATAAGACCTAAAGAAACACACAACAAGAGGCGAATGACTCATTTGAAAATTTAAAAAAAACCTTAAGAACGACCATTAATCCTCAGTAACAAAATTCGTGATTGATGGTTACTTTTTATTGACAAAAATAAATAATTCTTCAATAAATTATCAAATCGAGAATCTTTTCACTTCCGAGCACTAAACTTATAAGTTATAACTTATACTTAATATAGCAGCAGATAAAAACAAAGAAAATATTAATCAGCGTAAGAAGTCATGATTCTACTGTCACGCTAGAAGCGATAACATGCATTCAATCAAACCGGAATTCCATTGAAGAATGAGAATCTCATCTCCATTATGGAGCCAACAGCTCCGATCTTTCTTAGTACCGTAGATCATTAAAAAAAGAACTCTCTTATGATCGAACCAAGTATTTTTATTACTTACATATGTGTTTATGGAAATTCAAGCCAAGCACGTACCTATACATTAACAGTATAGAATGTGTATGGGAACATGGTATTTGTAAAATTATGTGCACATTGAGTTGGCTATGGCGTTTCCAAAACAGGAATAGAAAAGATGACGAACAACTCAAGATGAATATAGTATTTTGTTCTGTTAAATATTCTGCCTCATAGTGACTGATGTATACCTACGAGTACATTATAATTGTTAAGGCATACTCATGGAGATATTATCTATTTATATGTGCATAAGTATATATAAAAGAGAGCGATGCTAGTTATTACGCTTATAACTGAAGAACGCCTGTGCCGATTTCGATAATTCGCACCAATTGGGACTTGTTTCCGGCCAAACAAGAAGAGTGCCATAGAAAACTCCATCCTCCATTTTACCATACATGTTTTATGCACAGATTTTATTCCGCCATTTTTATGATAGATGACGTTTACGTTACGTTGTTACAAATTTGTTTGATAATTGTTTTTGCACAAAATTTGTGTAACAATTGTTTTTGTTCCAATTTTCTTGTCACACTTTAAAAGATATTCGCAAAAGTTTCCTAATTCCCAAAACAAATTGTCATAAAATAATACAAATTTGCTTGATATTTTTCATTACGTTTTTAAGATGATTGTTGTTCCGTATTCGTAACGTTTTTTTGATTACAATGTTTATGGGTGCGGTAAAAAATGTTGGCTTGGAATAAAACCGAAGAAAAAATTCCGAATTTCGAAATTCGTCTTGATTTTACTTTACAAACGATGAATTTCGATCAAGAAGTAAAGCTGAATAAAAGAAAACTACAAATTCGGTTTTATTTCACTTTGTAAAGAGAATAAAGGAAAAATATCATTCTACTTGATGTATGATCGGTGCCGTGAAATAAATCCAAGTGAAATAAGTCTAAATTTGAAAAAATGGCTTTATTTCGCTTTCAACAATGGCGCACCTACCATAAATCCTATACGAGTTGTGTTCAAAAAATACCCGGAATTTTAATTTTTTTAACAAAATATTTATTTATTCGTTTACATCAATGTGGCCCCTTAAAAGTATCCCCCGCTCAGATATAACACACTTATGCCAGCGTTTTTTTCCAATCTTCGAATCACTCTTGATATTCACTTTTTGACATGTCCTTGAGCATTCTCAGCGATTCGGCCCTTATTTCTTCAATCGAGGAAAAACGCCGTCCTTGCATGGGCCTCTTCAACTTTGTAAACAAGAAAAAGTCACACGGAGCCATATCTAGTAAATATGGAGGTTTGGGGCATGGCTACGGTATTGTTTTTGGCCAAAAAATTACGAACAAGCAACGACGAGTGAGCACGTGCGTTATCGTGGTGCAAAAGAAATGAATTGTTTTTGCATAAATCTGAGCGTTTTTTTTCGAATGGCTTCTCGCAAACGTGGCATAACTTTAAGGTAATACTCCTTATTTACCGTACGACCTTGTAGTAAGAACTCTTGATGCACTATGCCATTAAAATCGAAGAAAACAGTAAGCAAAACCTTTACATTTGATCGAACTTGACGTGCTTTTTTCGTTGGTAACGTTGGATGCTTCCAGATGGACGATTGTGCCTTAGTTTGATATCATAACCTTGCGCCCATGATTTATCACCAGTTATGACCCTTTCAAGCAAACTTGGATCGTCGTTGACGTCATTTTACAGCTCCTGAGCGATGTTCATGCGATGGTTTTTTTGGTCAAACATTGTTAAAACAATAGCAAAAATCGCCAAGCTCGTAAAAACACGTCGAACTTTAGCAACTACCACAGACAAAGTAAACACTGAATATAGCTAAAAATTGCATCACACTTTGAAGATATGTATACCACCAAAATACAAAACAAATTTTGACCTTCGGACTCTCCAGACCCGCGAAATTAAAAAATTCTGGGTACTTTTTGAACACACCTCGTAGTGTACCAAAGCAGGGAGGATGCATGGACCCCTTACATATCTCACCGTAAAAATAAGTTGGTGCCGTGGAATAAGGCCAAGTGAAATAAGACCAACTTTCAATGAAAACATGGACTTATTGCACTTGGATTCCCATTTGCTTGGGCACACTATATGATGTGAGTTAGGAGTGAAGTTAAGTGTATACTCTTTGCATAAATGGCAAACCCCACCTTTGAAAGTGAAATAAAACCAATTGGGCTTCATTTCACTATGTTTAATTGTATTAAGATCAAAATTGGCATTATTACACTTTCCAAAAGTGAAATAGGGGCAATTCTTGAAATTTTGGGCTTATTTCATTTGGCTTTATTTTACGGCACGAAATAAATTAGTTTTATTTCTCAAAATAATTTAGTCTTATTTCTTACTACTGAAAATTGGCCTTATATCATTTATGTAAAGTGGAATAATGCCAATTTTGTGAAAGTTAGTCTTATATCAGTTTGCCTTATTTTACGGCACCTGTATAAGATCAACAATTGTTTTGGGGAGTAAATTTACAGCGGTCAGCGTATAAATAGTTATGTTATGTACCTCCAACTAACCAATTTTCGAAAAAACGTCTTAATTTACTTGGGCTTTTTTCACACCACCTTATTCATGATAGGAATTGCTAATATCCAATATGATTTATGATTTGAAATAAAACCACTCAGCCCTATTGTGAGTTTCACCCGGAAAATATTTCACCCACAAAATTATTGGTCCCCTCGGAATTTAAAAGCTATTGTGAGTTCCACCCGAATGAATTTTCACTTCGAATTAGTGGTGACATTTCGAAAAAAAGAAGCGTTCATTGAAAAGACTAATGCAAGGTAGACGAAATATGTCAACAAATCCTAGAAAAAATTACAATAGGACGGTGTTCTAGTTTTGCAAATGAATAATTATTTTCAACCCCTTTTCGAATGAAAATGACAATTTGTTGAGTTTAAAAACTTTATTAAATATTGTTTGTATGTTAGGAGTAATTTTTTAAGAAAAAAAACAAAAGATGGTATCCATAATTAAATTACCGAACTCAGAACAAAAAAAAACCGAAACAATTGAGAACTACATCACTTCGAACACAGCTAAACATAATTTTGACAGATGAGTGAAGTGTTTCAGGGTTTTCCTACATTTTATTGAGCAGCATATCATTTTGTTTTGAATTGATTGATTTGCTCCTAGCATAAATATAAAAGTTATTGTATTTTTTTTTTTGTTGTTTAACACTAATTAAATTTAATAACTTACATCATTATTTGTTGTTTTCCTGTTCGCCTCTAAAAATTAAGTGAACAACGCTCACGTTTTCATCTGCACATCACTTATAGAATTTTTACACCAAACCCAAAACCGGGTTTTCGACAAAATGTTTTCGGAAGCCCGAAAATAAAATGAATTCTAACCAATTCAAATTGATTTTAACGTAACACTAGCTCGTCTCGAAGAAGAGTTTCAACTGAAGTTCTGCGGACACGGGTGGAATGGGCTCACGACATGAACCGACAAGAACTACAAGCTCGATTGGCTGCATCCTGCAGCCAACTTCTTTGTTTTCTTCGACCGGTCCGAACAATTCACTAAGAGAAGCTAATTGTGTTTTAAAAAAATCATAGAATCAACAAAAAAACAAAACTGTTACAATTAAAATTCATTTTATCTAAAACATTTCCTTCTTTTTTGACAACAAATTCAATCAAGCCTCAGCTTTGGCTTCGTCTGCGTTACGGTGGGCTTGCTTCGAGGTTGCTTTGAATGACATTTCTATTATTTCATCATTCCAAAGAGTAAATATTTTGTTTGTTGACATTTTTTTACAGCTGTTGAGCTGTCAGACAAAGCAAATGTTCAGATAATTGAACTAGAGCTTCCGTTTGGAGTCACACGTTACATTACGTTCTTTTCCTTACGATTGTCAAATGAAACGTGAGGTCGAAGGTCCATTTTGATAGCATGCATTCCATTCCTATGGCTGAACTCGTAAACGTCAGGCGAAGCCGAAGCTGAAGCGTGTTTGTGTTTCAGCCATTATAGGCAGAGTTGAGAAGATTATGAACGATTTCGTGTAGGCCCTTATGACCGGAGCAGAAAAGGTCAATTCATCCAAAGCGATCATTGAAGCTGTTATGATGATCTGCAATTCCTCCATGACTATCTCTTTGGTTTCTTCCTTTGAGGGCTCGCCTGGCTTGTCCAAAGCACTAAGGATCTTCTTGGTGTAAGCATCGTTGTCTATCAAGTGCGATAGCCCACTGTTGTGGTTTTATTTACCGGAACAACGATTGCCACATTGTGGGAAAATCGTGGAATGTTTTGGCGCAAATTTTTCTAGCCCGCTGCTTATTCTCCTTCAAAAATGAACTTATCGCCTTTCTCATATCTCCCAAACCCTTTTAATTGAACTGTGTTACCGGAGAGTCTTTCTCCAGGTAGTAAGCGAAAGCGTTGAACATATTTGTGGCGACGAGTATGAAGACCCATTCCTTGCAGATGTCATTACAAACTATGAGCAAGTCTTCCTCGTCCTTGGGGTCGTCACGCCAGTAGCCATAGTGAATTCCGGTTCCTCGCTTGACAAAGAGCGATTAAAACTCTGGAGGATCATAAAAGAACCGCCAGTAGTGCAAATAATCACAAGAGCTTTTATTCTCGACCTTGGCAAATTGTTCCGCAGTGTTTTCTGTTGCCACGCAGCTCCCCCAAAGTTTCTTTTTTTTCTTTTCCATAATCTGTAAATAAAAACATAAAGCAATAATTCTTACTTTGTAAGGAAATTGTATAAATAATATTACTTACCACGACCAAACTTATTTCAAAATAAAATACTTGTTTTTACAGCCATCAATTGTTTTGTTTACAATAATTTGAGCGCTGAATGTTTAGAAAGGTTTGTTTGTTTAGTTCAACTTTGAATTGCTGCTAGTTTTCGAGTGGTTTTATATTAAACTTGTGGTTTACGAAAACTTGTAGTTTACCAAAAATGTGGAAGAACTTGAGCTTTCGATGTAGGTTTTCGGCCAAAAACGATAATTTCGCGAAAACCACGTTTTGGGTTTTTGGCTCAAATTTTCCCCCAAGATTCACAATTGCGGAAAAAGAAGGTGCGACCCAATGGGTGTATTTTTTTTTAACTCAGAATAGAGCTCTAAACAGAATCTGAGCATATCGAGCATGCTCTGAACATTCTCTTAACAAAGCGTGTTCTGAACGTTCAGAATTATTTTTGAAACACACCTGAATACTTAAGCTGTCACTATTTGACATTTCTTCAATTTCATCCGTCAAATGGTTGTGTTCGGCATTCAACTCGGTCTGCTCAGTTCTTTTATTCTGAGCTCATAGAGCGTGCTCTGAACACGATCAGAACGAAAAAAGAAACACAAATTTGAAGCTCTGAACGTTCAACGAGACAACAAAGAACCCAATTTTTTGTTTGACAATTCAGCCTAGGCTCTGACCTATAAAAAAAACGCCTAATTGAGTCTCCTTTAGTGCAGTCGAGCTTGGAATATACGAAAATAGTAAACAATCAATCTCTGAGAACAAACAAAATCGAGTTCGAAAAATGTTTGATTAATTTTATTAACTTTTTTTAAGGTTCTCAGTTCCATTTGTAGTCTTAAAGTTAAAGGCGTTAAAGATTATATTTATAAAAGATTATATACTACATTCTTTTACAAGATAGGGTGAAATGAATTACATAGCCACAAATCTTTTTACAAAGCCGAGAGCTGTATTCAAAAATAAACGTCAATTTTAAGTCCAGAATAACATCTTTTAGCATGATAGAAATGTCAAAATTGACATTTCATCCTTCTTACAGCCTCTTTGTAAGAATCAGTTATTGGTTAAATGTATTTGTCAATATTCAATAAAAGTCGGTTTTTATTCCAACATTGCCTAAATCTATTGTGAACCTTTTTATAGCAGTGACCAGTCATTTATTCAAGGTATACTTTTGAAAATTACTATGCCAACAGCGTATTAAGAACGGATGGGTTTTGTTTCTGTAATTGAAGTTATGTCATTTGTATTCCTTGAGAAATACCATAAAGTTGACGTCAGTTTCATCAGAGTTTCATTTCTAAATATTTAGCAATTTAAAAGTACTCTTCGGGAAAAATAAGACAAACACTTTAGGAGGTATACTATTGAAAAAGATCTTCTAATCATTGAAAAAACTACTCCACAGCTGTTCTTGACGATGCGGTGGGTATGTAATGTTTATAAGAATCTGATGTTCTTTTAGATGCTCGGAACTCAAAGCAAGCATTGTGCAGCAGGCGGGTCGGGTCGTTGGCAGCATTTAAAATTGCTCGATGAAGTACATGTGTTAATGTTAAAACAAAAAGAATAACGAGGCAAATAGAGTAAAATTTAGTGTCAATTTGCTGCACAGGCAGACATATGTTCTACAAAACTAAATTAGTCTTTTACAGGCCACAAGTAAATTGAGAATTTATTGACGAAAGCGTCTTTTTTAAAGGGAATGGGAACAAACAAATGTTGTCTCTTGTGAGAGAAAATTCTTTTGTTATCAACTTGATTGATTAAGAATTTAGGTTTCTTATCACAATTATTTAGCCACTTCAAGTATTAAACAGGAACATAGGAACCTATAATGTCACACAAAAGTGTGAAGTATTTTAATTAAAGAAGTTTAATCATTGAGTCTTGTAGGTATGCTGCTGATACGAAACTAAATATCCTATTTAAAAAGTGGAACAACGAAATCATTAACCCAAAATGTTATTCCATGTACTTTTCAGTTCCATCTTCAATAAGCAAACGATAGATGACTCAAGCCGATTATTTTCTTAAATGTTTCTAATCATATCAAAAACACTATTAATTACATACTTTACCCAAATTTGTATTGGTTGTTGTCGTGCCTAATAATAATAAACAATTACGAAACTCTTCTTATCATGGCCGCGAATATTTTTGCGGTCAATAGAATGAAACAATGTGAAGTATATAAAAATATGTTCTTTTTATTTAATTGGAACTACATATTAAATACAATCAGCTTATAATAGATTTTAGTAAAACGACCAAGAAGAGAGCTCCAGTAACTGAAATATGCGTCTTGATCATTGAACCCGAACTTCGATCAGTCATTGTCATAAGTTTTGGCTTAGCATTACATTCAGTTTCATTTTTCACATATTTGAACACTGATTCGATAATATTGGAAGGAGTTATGTCGTTACACTTTCCCAGATGGAATAAAACACATTTTTCAAAGTTCTCAATATCTTTGCATTCTTTCTTGCCCATTACAATTTGGGGTTGATTATTGATATCTGGAAGACCATTCTTTGGAATATACTCGGCAAATGATTCATTCATACAATTATTAATTTCATCCTTTTTCTCCTCGAGACACTCTGGGCCTTGTTCGGCAAAAAATAAGGCAATTTGATCACCTCCCTTACCGCATACGAACTTGAGCATTTTTGAACCCACTCGGGATATCATAGAATGACGTGCTTTTTCTTCCTCATTGAGGCATGGGTGGATTTTAACCTCTAAGTTTTTGAAACAAAGTTCCACTTGGTTCTGCTTTTTGCAGTACTTCTGGAAAACTGTATCCAATTCTCCGATGGGTTTGGCTATTTCTATTTCCATTTGGATTGTTGTCAAATCGCCTAGACTAGATATGCACTTTATGAAATCGAGAACACCTTTGTGTGCCTGAATAAATATTGTTTCATTATCTCCCGATACTTTGCGACACCTGTCCTTCAAGAGTTTCTTAGCATCATCGGCTGTGAAATTTTTACCCATAAATTCAGCTGGCAGAAATTTGTTCTTCAATAAATCGAGAGCATTCTGTGGCACTGCATTTGATTGATTATTCAAAATTAAAGCAAACGCTATCGCGAGAGGTATAATCCATTTCCAACTATGCATTTTTAGAACAAATAGAAATATATCAACATAACAAGAGCAACCGAAATACTGAATACAATATTTTTGTTCCCTTATGAAAAATTGAATTGAGTTACTGAAGAAATGAACATTGAACTTAATTGTAATCTTAATCTTATCACGTTTGATTAAAAACAAATGGTGGCATATCTAAACATAAAACCAATATCGTTCCAGCTGAGGTAGTGACCAAAGGTGCCTTGTTCTACATCATAAAAAGTGTATTGGTATTCAATGACTACCTTCTAGCTGATTAATTAAAATACTGTTCAAAGTTTACGCTAAAATGTCTAATAGTCCAGTCACCTCAGAAGAATTTGCATATTGATGAAAGTTTGTACAAACACAAGTCTTTTTACAGTGGTTTCGAAAAATGTCAAATGTGGATTATTCTGATATTCTTTTAATTGTTTCTTTACAAATGATGCTCTGGAAGACTGCACCGATTTCCATCAATATTGGAAGTAATTCGGAAGTCAAATTTCTACTTTCATCAAGATTGTGTTAATGAGTCTCACTTTTATTTTATGCAACCAAAATGGATGTAAGTTTGAATTCCTAAAATTAATTAAATTCAGTTAAAATAAATATAAAAATAAATTAATATAAAGCGACCTTGATCACCATTATAATTTCAAACAAATCATTACAAAAATTATTGGATTAATAGATTTGAGTATAACTAAATAAGCATTTCAGAAATTTAATATTACTTCCCTTTTCATAAATAACGACTCATGGTTCATTAACTTAATAAGTTTTAACGTAAACAACACAATCTTGTTATTATAGCCCGTTGAACATAGAGTTTTCACTTCCGATTAATACCAATATTGATGAAAATTGGTACGAATGTTCATACCGCCATTATTATATTTCGAAGAAGGCTTTAAAGTTTTTTTTGAATGTATGTTACTATTTTAGTCTGTAAAGGTTATAAATAAAATTCAAATTTTCAATTCTGAGGATCTAAAAATCTTTCATTCTTTAATAACCATTAGGGTTATCCATTTTGCGTTTCAAAAGTAAACGTAAATAAAACGCATAAAATATTTTTTTTCATGATATTTATTTTTCATTGTAAAGTTTGAACGTTGACATTACGTGTGAAACCATACATCATTTTAAATGAACATCACGAGAATTGTTAAAAGGTTCGATTCTTTTGAGGTAAGTTTCGCCCACATTTTGACGCATATTGGGCGTTGTCTTAGCCCAAGACCAATGTTGGTTTTTAAGTGTTCAAGAGTTAAAAGTTTATCTGCATAAACACGGTTATTCGCTTCGCCCGCCCGCCAAAAAAAGGCCAGCAGTGTTAAATAGCATAATCTTGGTGACCACGACGAGAAATCACAAGGCCAGGAAATGTCTCTTGCAATAAAGCCATATCCAGTTGTGTGGGGTCTTGTTGAAACCACATATTTTCTAAGTCGCATTGTTCAATAGCAGGCAAAAAGAGTCGGTTTTCATATGACCATAACACTAAAAATTGAGGGTTGCAGTCGTTCCGTCGTTGTTTTCGAAGAAGTAAGGTCCAGTCACTCTTCCGGACCAAAGAGCGCATCAAACAGTAACTTTTTGTGAATGTAATGTCCTCTCTTGAATTACTTAAGGTTTCTCAGAATCCCAAATACTACAATTTTGTTTATTGACATAACTACCGAGTGATAAATGTGCTTCGTCGCTGAAGAACATTTTGTTCAAAAAATTGCCAACCACAGCTTTTTTTTCAAAAACCCATTTGACGCATCTACGAGGTTGTAGATGGTCTGCTGGTATTAAGCTGTTTTGTGAGCTAGACTTTATAAAGATGTAGTTGTAGATTCGAATGCGAAATACGCCATAATGTGCTGTAAGAAAGTCCTAATTCCTGAGAACGAGGAGGAATCGACACATTCGGGTCTTCGGCAACAATTTCACTTACAGCAGCGATATTTTCAGTTTTACGAGCGAAACGACACACAACAATTTTTGCCAATTGCTTGGATAGCTGGAAAATGTAAACCATAATCTCCTCTTGAAGCACAATATGTGGCTGTGGCAGAATCACCATTATTGTAGTATATTTAACCAATTTGTATGCATTGTGCTACAGCTAAGCACTCCATTTTCTGTAATCTCTGACATTCAACTGAACAACAATTATGGTTTAACAACTTCGTTTAACAGATGTTAGGATATGTTAGGATATGTGAGAGATCGATATTTTCGACATTTGGCAATTTTTTAGACAGCTATAGAGTTTCTAATCGCTTATTCGTAGAAAAGAAAAGGTATTTTGTAGAAAATATTATTGTCTTAATGGCTGAAACACTAACACGCTTAAGCTTAGGCTTCGCTTGACGTTTACGAGCCATAAGAATTCAATGCACGCTATCACAATGACCTCACGTTTTATTTGACAATCCTAAGGAAAAGAACGTAATGTTACATAATGTGACTCCAAACGGAAGCTCTAGTTCAAATTTGCTGAAAATTAGCTTTGTCTGACATCTGAACAGCTGTAAAAAGTCATCAAACAAAATGCATTTACTTTTGGAGGGATTCACATTGGTTATAATAGGATGTGTTTTGTGTAAGCTACTTCCGCGATAAATTTAAATTTTTCGATTTCAAAACTCATATTTTTGTTTTATTTTGAGAACAAAATAATAGCTGCTTTTGACAGAAGTGCCATTTTAGAAATGTCATATTGGAAGTGTCATTCAAAGCAACTTCGAAGCAGGCCCAAAGTAACGCACACAAACCTGAAGCGTTATTTTGTTTCATCCATTAAAGTTTGACTAAGGTTTATTGTAGCATTTATAAATAATGTAGTTACAGCCTGAAAATGGTAATTTTTGGAAAACAAATCATAGAAACATTTTATAGTGACATGGGATCTTTGGGGACCTTTGGTCACTTGTTAGTTCCTTTTTAATTTTATAAATATTGGAGACAAATTTTAAACGGTTTAGTACAATGTTGAAGTAATTTTAACCAATTTTCTAAGCTTAAAAGATGATTTACCTAATTTTAAAAACCACGGAATTGCTACTTTAACTTTTAGAAATTATTCGTATAAGAGTAGTGGATGGAATGGTCCAGTCAACAGTTGGGAATTATTAGGTTCGTTTAAACGTATTTGCTTCGTTTATTTTCACGTACTGTCACTTTTTAGACATGTTTGGATGTCTAATTTGTAATATAAAGGCAATTCGCAATTTAATAGTTTAATATTTTTTATAAAATATTTAGTAAATTGTTAAGCCCTGAACAATAAGCTGTTTAAAGTTATACGCCATTGTGATTAGACTATAAAAAGAAGTGGACATTGAATATATCAACAAAACAAAAACTGTTATAAAATTATTTCACTGCAAAAAAGCTTGGTGCAAGGGTTATGCCTTAACATAAAACATTATTAAATGGTATTATTGGATTATGACCAAATAGGCAATTAAATAATCAGTATCAGTATTTTTGTAGTTTTTCTAGTTTTTAGAGTTTTTTTTATATTTGTGAGTAAACGAGAATTAGCATGAAGTCAATATCATTACTTGTTCGCTCAGTTTTATTATTGCTTGATAAATAATTTCTCGAAAATATTTAAACAACAAAATCAGCTTGAAGCACATGACTCTCCAAGAACTTATTTTTGCATAAAACTAATTTGTGTTCTAGATCTACTATTGTGTTCTGAAGGCTTCTATGAAGATGTTTTCGGCACAATTTGCAAAAAGATACATAATATCCGACGTTTAACTTTTTTATTTTGAAACATTGTAATTTCCAAGCGCTTTCTTTGTTGCTTTTCTACAGTCAATCTATAAAGTCAAAGCTAGAAACCAGTTAAAAAACTGTGATTTTTCAATTTTTTAATTTTTGTTCATATATCTGACTAGACCAATAAGTAACAAACAGAAAGATTAAAGGTGAATGCATTTAGTTGTTTTTAGATAGTAGAAATACATACGTTTAAACACTAGTTTAAAAAATAGCATGTACAATGTGTTTATGTCCATGCATTCCAAACATTATTCAACTCGTTTTTTAGCTGTTATTGTATTTTCTTTTTATTTGTTTAATAGATAAAATATAATATAATAGTTTAAGTGGCTAACTTCAATACAAATACACTCTGCGTCACTTGATTAAGGTTACAATATTTTTTTAATGACATTCTTCGCTTGGAAGTGGAATTATACGTACTTAAAAAATTATTTTTAATTCAGTACTTGGAATAAAAATAATTGTACTAAAGTAGTGCTACATAAAATATTTAAATAGCAAAGTGTGCATACCATACTTGTAGGTATAATATGAACTTAAATTAGAGACAGAATGAACGCTTGCATGACGATCAATGTAGATATCACCACTATATCATTTAATATTTTAATCTCTGCATCGTTTGAGCATTGTAGTCTCTGGCTGAACATTAAAACGCATCATAAAGTCAACTCGAATAAAAATAGATACGAAAAAAATTTCAAGGCAACAGAGTTACAGAGTTTTGCAAGAGCTCAATTGTGATTATGCGTGGTTTCTATAGATAGATAGATAGTATAAGTATATAGGCAACTACAAGATAGATACTTTTTTGTGTTAAATTTTGATGTCACAATAATTTAAATTTAGAGTTAGGTGGTGCGTTTGCTGGCTGGTTGTAAGTTAAAGGAATTCAAATGTGTTAAAGTTCTTTCTTCGATTTCATAAGATTTGAATATTCCCTAATTATTGTTTAAAAGCCAAAATTTGGGTTGTTCTTGATTAGGTTTTATTTTTGTCAACAAAAACTTTTACAATCATTTTAACAATTTGGAGAATGTTTAAAACAAAATTTGTTAAAATTTAATTTAAATATTTCAAAAATATCGAAACATTTTTGGAATTCTTTTTATTACATTTAAATAATTTTTTTTTAATTTCAGAACCTTTAACAGAGAAAAGTAAAAGCATTGAAATATAATAGAGGATCATTGACAATTAAAATAGAGCCTGGGATGCTATCTACACTGATAAGATCCCGTTCGTATCCGTATAAAGATATTTCTTTTACAAAATATTAATAGCAACATTTTGCGTAGGATACAAATAGTTTGAAGTCAATGTTTTTCTTTTTTCTCTTAATACTTGGGTCAAAAACCATTTCTTATCAGTTTTGTAAAGATTTTCGTGTTTAAGAGAAGGTCACTATGTTGCATTACATTTTAATACAATTTTGTTTTTCTGAATTAAATTGTTGATATTTCTCGAAGTTATCCCTTGAATGTTGAATCTAATTAACGTAGAAATTCTCTTCAATTACTTTTTGCCTTTAAAATAATTACATCGATCTCAGAATTACAGTGTAATCTGCGGAGGGCGTCAAATGTTAATTTTTACATTTCTATCACATTAAGTATGTCAAAACCTCGCTCCAAATCTAATCGCAATAAATTCTTCAGGTTTATATAAATATTGCACGTACTTACTTACTTAAGGTGGCGCTACAGTCCTGTGTGAATTAGGGCCTTACCCAAACAAACTTCTCCATCTAGCTCGGTACCTATCTAGATGTCTCCAGTTTCGCGCTCCAAGTTGGGTGAGGTCACCTTCCTCTTGTGCGCGCCACCTGATCCGCGGTCTTCCCCTACTGCGCTGTCCTGTGGGTGTGGATTCAAAGACTTTCCGGGCCGGAGCATTGGTTTCCATGCGCTATACGTGACCCAGCCATCTTAGTCGTTGGGCTTTTACCCTTATGGCTAAGTCTTCGTCGCTATACAAAGAAACAGCGGTTAGCAAGAATTATTCTGCGTTTGATCTCAGCGCTAGTGTTGTGTTTTGCGTTTATAGCGAAACGAAGTAGACGAAGTCATTAAGTTGTAATTGCTTGCTTGATCACAGAATGTTCTTTGTTTTTCCCTCATTAACCGCGAAACCAATTTTTTTGAAACCTTTGCCACAATACTCACCAAAGCCCCATTGACAAAGTGCTGAGTTCTTCCGATTATGTCAATGTCGTCAGCATATGCCAGTAATTGGACAGACTTTTGAAAGATAGTGCCTCAAGTGTTGACGTGGTAGCTCTGTTCTATTCTTTCAAGGACGATGTTAAAGAAATCGCATGACAAAGCATAACCTTGTCTTAAGCCTTTAATGACATCGAAAGGTTCTGTTAATTGTGTCCATTGTGAATTCTCCATGGTCATCCTGCACAAACGGACGAGTCTATACAGCTCGTCCCTGTAGATGCTGTCATATGTGGCCTTGAAATCGATGAAAAGATGGTGAGTGTCGATTTGATGTTCTTGGTGTTTTCTAGAATCTGCTGTAATGTGAACATTTGATCGACTGTGGACTTTCCTGGTCTAAAACTACACTGATAAGGGCCTATCAGGTTGTTGACGATGGGCTTTACAGATTCACATATTACGGCAGAGAAGATTTTAAAAGTGATGTTAAGTAGACTGATGGTCTCCACTTTTCAGAATCGGACAAATAGGTTCCATTCATCCCAAACCATCAGAGTATCCTTTTTTTCAGGTAGTTCTTATGACTTTCTTCGGAAAAACTCCATAAAACTTGTATTTATCCACTTAATCGAAAATGAATATCACATTCTTAGACATTTTGGTTTTTTTCTTCAAAAAGTCACGAATTCCATCTCTCTAAAACTCTTTTATTTAGACTCTAGAGACCTTAAAACGTCGAGAAATGTTAACATTTTCAATTCGATAAATCGGACCGATTATAATTATTTCCTTTGGGAAGTTATTCCAGTCAAAAATAAATGTTGACTGGATCTGTATTTCATTTTCAGCTAACGAAGAAAAAATCAAGTCAAATCTGACTGGAAACAATTCAAAAGAGCAACAGTGGCATAATCATGTGAAACAAAAATATAATATGAAAAATTACTAATTGCGATTGATTGAATTTTGTATTTCGAAGACTTGCTTATTTTCTAATTTCAAAAAACGGAAATATGTAATTGAAAACTTGAAAAATGGAAAAACTAATATCTATTCCAAACTGGGTCAAATAATCCACTCTGCAATCCATAAAATAATGCTTCCCGAATTCAGTGTCTACATAATTTTAAAATTAACTTAAAAGCAAAAATATCACTATCAAAGTTATAACGTATAACTTATAAAGTATTTTAATTTTCAAATGAGTTTAAAAACTACGAACTGTGCATACTTTATCTATATAAAATCTTGAACTATATGCATAGATATAATATTTCTGTCCTAACGATTATAGGATGACCCATTTCCTATGGATGTGTGGAAGGTATATCTGCCTGCCTGGCCGTCTCTTTTGGTCCTTTGCACGGCAAAAAATGCTTGGAGGCGTTGTTGGCCATAAAGAAACGAGCTCAGATGAATGCATCAAAAACCTAGAATTGTGCACGTAGTTGTATAGACATAGTAAAACTCCAGGCTTGACGTTGTATATGGTGAACAAGAAGATTGCGTTTCTCTTATAGTTTTTATTTTATTTTTATGAGTAGAAAAGGTATTGTTTTTGTATAAATACGTTATGCCTTATACTCTTTGACTGTTTGTTTTGTAGTTTAAGAACACAAATCACTGCAATGCTCCAGGCAATGTAACAAGATTATTTCTTAATTTGTTTAGTCGTTAGAGAATTAAAAAGAAACGTTTTGAAGTTGTATCCTTTCCAAGGTACTTTTAATAGAATTCTTAGGTATTTACTTCTTTAAGTTGTTTTTTTAGAGCAAATGGGAAACAAGTACAAATATAAATTCGCAATTGAAGGTGTCAATGATCTAGACATGCATTTCATTTAAAAGGGTGTTTTTTGAGAACTTAGGAACTTACTATTATAAAATCTACACAACACAGATATATTGTTGAAATTATTATTTTAGTCTTAAGGGTCAGCTTCCAAGAATTCTGGTTTGTTAAAATAAACCTCAATGAATCATAAAAAGTAATCAAGAGGCGTTAAGTGGCATGAACGAGGGGGTCAGTTAACACGACTACGTACGGAAATAATGTTTATCACCTAATTAATTTGCAATAAATTGAAGGCTAAGCACGCTTTATCACATATTGCACCGTCTTGTTGGAAACAAATGTCATCTTTGTTTAGTTGATAATTCCAGGAAACATAAAACCAGTCAGATTGAATCGATATCGGACACCATTTACTGTAATGGCAGCTTCTTCCTCATTTAAGAAAAAAGGACTGATAATGCTGCCAAAATGTAAATCACACCAAACAACCAAGTTTTATAAATACAATGGTAATTCCTTACCAGTTTTTGGATTGTCTTCGCTCGCCATAAACGGAAATTATTTTGTTTATTGACAAAGCCATTTATCATCAATAAATACGATTCTTGTGTCAAAAGATCTATGAACTTCGCGAACAGATCAATTTTGTGCAGTAAATTTCCACAGTTAGTGTAGTAGCAATTTTTATTGTGATTTGTTCGTGTTTTACAGTGGTATTCAATTAGTAACATATTGATAGCAACTTAAGAGCTAATTTATCGACTTTGAATTAGTCAGACTTTACAAAATTTACTTTATTAATTTTCTGTTTAGAAACTACCAACCGCACTTGAGTTTTTGTAGTAATAAAAACTACAGTAAAATAGATATGTGTCCACTCCAAAAGTCAAGGACTTTTTGAATTTCCACAATTTGGACGTGTTTTTTTTAAGGTTAAAAGATTCATAATGAACACAGTTTGACAGTCTTACTTGTCAAACCAAATACGAAAAAAAACACTTTACTTGCATTGTAACTTTAAACACCTTACTTTAACTTGATAAGTTGGTAATCAATTTTAAGCAAAAATATTCTTAAAAATCAATCTCTAAAAACAAATGTTCATACTATTTATGAATGGCCATTAGGTGCCAGTTACAGCTTTCATTGGTTTTCATCATTGAAGAAAAATATTGGAATTTTTTGACAGGTCATTTATAGGTATTAGCTGCGTGTTGGATAGAGTATCTTGGATAGGTGGATTTTTAGATACTTTGTTGAACGAGTTGTATTGAGATAGCTGTCAAAAAATAAAAACAACTTTCAGCTGTTCACAAAAAGCAGAGGAACATTTAAGCTTCGAAGTCAAAATTGTCGTAAGATAAAGCATTTAATGGATAATTCAACTGATTCATCGGACAATGATCAATTGATAGGTGCGTAACAATTTAATAAATAAGTGACCTGTATTTTGTTCTACCTCTGGAACAGGGTAAATGCTCCACTAGACTGAAGGTAAAACCTAGATCATTATTTCCTTGTAAAATCGGAGACAAATAGGTTCTTCATCGGCTATTATGTACAGAACATCCTCAAATACAACTTTTTGTTTACCAACAAATACAAAAAGCTGAAATAAATTTTCAAGTTTCTTGAAATTCAACCATGTGTTGAATCAGCTGTTATGTCAGATATCTACATCCCCAGAAATTCTTGGATACCTTTGGATTCCTTTTTTGACATATCTGCTGTTTTTGATCAGCTGTTATTTTACACGTAAAACACTAACAAAAAGGTATCCGGATACCCTATCTGTCTGAGATTGAACGCAGCCATTAGAAATGTTTGTCATTGAAAAATGATTCAAATCCATCAAAAAAATGTTTGCTGACAGAAATCTGTCATTGGAATTGTGTGAAATTGGAAAAAAAATCAGTGGAAAGATTCGTTTGACTTTTGAACATAAATTTATCAGCTGTTCAAGAAATAAACAAATTCTTTGTGTGATTTCCGATCGAACAGTATATAATTTTCATTTCTAATCGAAAGGAAACACCGTCAAATGTCGATTCAAAATTTTTCCGGATCGATTTTAAAGATAGCTTCTTATAGCAGCCAAGTTATCTTGTTATTTTCTTTTAAGATTTATAAAAGAACATCAGTTTTTGCTACTAAACCAAACTACTCCATTTCTGGCGTTTGGCAGAATTCCCGAATTTTATCCAAGATTTAAAAAATTACATACTCGTAGCTCTTTTTGACGCTATTTTTTTTACCTCTTTTGGGGTATCTTGCCACCACAGGCTGTATAGTGGAAGCTTGGCAGCATTATGAATTAATACTCAGGAGACTTAAAACTTAACAAATATGCTGAAAACGTTCCTTTTAAAGGCTGCTTTTACATATATGACTGGATGTAAGATTTTCTTCTACCAGGGCCCTGTTTCACCCTACACTTTTCACTTTGCAACTTTACACTTTTACTTTTCACCAAACGCAAGTTTGCAAAGAGAAAGTTATTAAACTGAAAAGTTTTTCTCTTTGCAAAAAACGTTTCACCAAACTCAGATTTAAAAAGTGCAAAGTCTTTTCCAGAAAATGAAAATATTTGTTTCAAAAGTATTTGTTACCTTTTGTTTCACCAAACAATAAACTTTGCAAATTATATTAAGAATTTTTAAAAGCTTTTCAAAGAGAAAATTTTGATTTGCAAACAAGTGTTTGTTTTGGAAAGTTTTTGAAGACTGATACAAAAATACATGAACTGTTTTGAAAATGAAGAAGTAAATAATTATGAACAAGACAATGGACATACATATTTAGGTTATTGTTATTATTCTTGTATTTTGGCGAAATTAGCAAAGACCATGAATATTGAATTTTAGGGTTAACGCGTTGAGTCATCTCAATTTCAAAAATGTCTGATTTTGTAGAGGTTTTTCAATCCTTCATAGAATTTGATAGATCATAGCAAATCAAGATTTCTTTTGAAAACCTGTTAATAATATAATAAAACGAAGAAGTTAGTTAATAGTGACTTAAGAGTAATTAAACTAAGAAATAACTTCGATATCGGAAATGTTTTTTTGGCAAAAGAGAGTTTTTGATTAACGAATTGAATTTGTGTTATCTAAATTTATAAATAAACTACAATTCAATAGCCAAAGCACTGTGTATAAGACCATTGCAACAACTTTTGTGTACACTACATTGGGTTGGGAATGGAGCCGAAAATCACGGTGTTGCATCTATGCACGAAATAAGCAAAGCATCCGTCTGCAGAGTAGTTCATCGAGTGTCAAATATTATTATTGATGATTTTCTCTCGAAGGCAATTTGATGTGCACAAAATTGTTCAGTCATAACCACGCAGTTTTGTTCTCAAGGAGGATTTCCTTATGTAGCTGGATGTGGTGATGGCACTATGGATATATGTAACTTAAAAACAGAATCTAAGATTTACTTTGCGACTTTTCAAAATACGAATTAAATTCAAAATTGTGTTTAAAATTGGTGAAACAATTTTATCTCGCACTTTTCAAATAAAGACTGTGAAAATTCTTTTCACTGAAATACACTGAGTTACAAAAAAAGTGAAGCAGCCATACTTTATGATGTGTAGTTATTATTTTGATAATATACCACGTTATTTTTGCAAAAGAACCTATAAGGTGCCTCAAAGCCTTCACCAAACAGCGGTTGAAGTGTCTCACAGACTTTAATCAGTGAGAGGAATCACTTTGAATGCTTAAACGGTGAGGCGGTGTTTAATTAAGAGTGATCTGGTCGTATACCAAGACTGACGATACAGCACTTAACAAAATGGAAGCGAATGGAATTTGATCGCCTTCCCCAAGATTGAACCGAGGCCGACTAGGGTAAAAATGATCTTCACTGATAAGTCCAGGTTTTTCTACACTCACCAGACGGACGTACAATAGTGCTAGACCTCTTTCACACGAAACGGTCCGTACTGTTAAAACCATTACGATTTTTTTCCGTACGGACTTTGTCTTCACACATAACTTATTTTTCCCGTGAATCGTGTACGTTTGGTTATATTTTAGATATTTTTCTTTAGTACAAGTGACCACAAAAACCGACGGTAGACGTCTTTTGTGAATGCGTTCGCGTAGTCACGTACGCCACTGATAAGACTGCGACAGCACGGTCGCGTGCCGTATATTTCAGTCGTTGAGACGGCTGTTTTAAATTGTCCGTACGGAAAAAAACCGTCTCCGTCCAGTGTGAAAGCTTTAGTTAATTTTATTAGTTTACTATTAATGGTTCACGGAAAAAAACCGTACGGTTCTTTTCCGTACGGAGAAAATCGTCATGTGTGAAAGAGCTCTGAAAGAGATCAGGTGTGAGATACAATTTGACAACAGTTGCTCAGGGGGGAAATTTCTAGAGAGGTTATGAGTAAGGAATAACTTTGCTGTGCATGGTGGAAAGAGCGGTTAACTCCAATTATTACATCACCAACATTTTGGAAGAATATGTGGTTCCTTTCGGCCCATTTATTGGTAAAAATTTCATGGTGATTCAAGATATTGCGAGATTTCACGTTGCCAGGTGACTACTCGAAGAAATCGATGTGATGGCTTGAACATATATTAAACATATTTGGGATGGGAGCTGCTGGAATAAATGACAAGGAAGCGCCCTGCTCTCTCCGAGGAACTAAGTAAACTGAGATCTTGTCAGATTGAAGAGTGGGATAATCGACACGATCGTAAAAAACATTATTAAAGGCATGCTGATGCGCATTAAAGCTTCTATAGATGTTAGGGGAAACAGCACCCATTACTTAGAGAACAAAAACTCATGTATTTTATATTTTATTTAAAAGTTCTTCCCATTTGTTTATTTGTACATAAATTAATAATATTAAATGTTAATAAACAATACTGAATTTAAAAAACAAATTTTTTTACATATTTGAAATTATTGCGAAATTACAAGGTGCACCACTTTTTTTTGTAACTCAGTGTACTTTACGTTTAACTTTGCAAGGTATTATTGTTTCTTAAGATGGAAAGTTTTTCCTAAAAAAGACCCTTAAAAGTTTAACTAGGTAGGTTCGCAAAAAATCCCTTATTTTTAAAATATATACGGCCACATTTATTTTTAATTGGTAAGGGGCCCTCAAAAATTGTCTAGCTACGCATCTGATGTTAATGTAAAATAAAAATGAAAACAAAAAATAAAAATCAACCATCGATGCATTGGATTGAGAATGTAAAACAAAAACTGGCTATCACTATCATTATCATTTAACTTTCTGTGGTGTGGTGGTTTTAAACAATAATTACTTCTTTCGTGTTTACCCGTTTTGCACTAGTTAATTTGTCTGCAAAATAGTGTGAACATTAAAAAGTAGTTCAATCTTCAGTCCACATTGTGCTTAGAAAGTGTATTTATTTAGGTGGGATTTCAATGATTTTTGTTTATGATACAGAGATAGAAAATGGTATGGCTTTTGTAATTAATTAACCAATAAGACATAAAAGTAATTCTATACTTTTGCGTACCCTAAATCTCGCATTGATGCGTTCAAATAGAAAATTAATAAATTAAATCATAACTTGATTTAACCTGTACGATGACTCTTTCCAAAATACTTACATACATACATATACGAGTATTTACTTACTTATATAGCATTATAATAATTTATTGCACTTATTTCAATAATTAAATGCATTCAACTTTAGAAAGTCATATAGATTCACATTCAATTGAAAGTGGAAAAAATAATTACCATTAAACGTAAATAAAATTATTACTTGTTGCACTTTCAATTTCAATGTCATTTTGTAAAATTTAAACCATGTATTTCCACATTCAATTTGTAACACTTCAAAATTTTTGTTTATTTTTAGAAGACATAATGAGGACTCCTATTCAAATTGCTTAAGACTTATAGAGATAAGATTTTGAAGGTAAGTTAAAATTTATTTGTGATGTGAATTTTATGATAATTTTGATTTTGATCGTTTTATAAATATAGGCCTACAAATTATAACTATATTTCATAATTTTTCCTACTTTTCATTGGAGTTACAGCGTTATCCATTTTGCGGTTTCAAAAGTAAACGTAAATAAAACACATATGAATTTTTTTTGATCATGATATTTCTTTTTTATTATAAAGTTTTAACGTTAATATTATGTGTGAAACACTACATAATTTAAATGACCCCAACGCAAATTTGAAAGCTTCGATTCGTTTTAGGTAATTTTCAACCTCTTTGACACATGTTGGGCGGTATCTCAGCAATACCTTGACGCATGTTGGAAAGAAGTGTCAAATCGCACGATATTGGTAGCCATTTGATATCGCCACTAAATGCCTTTTGTAATAAAGCCGTATTGGCTAGAAACCACATTTGTTCTTCAATAGCAGGCAAAAAAAATGTCGAGTATCATACGACCAGCCATTATTATGAAAAACAAACACCCTTATTCGGCTTTGCCTGACGTTTACGAGTTCAGCCATAGGAATTCAATGAATGCTTTGACCTCACGTTTCCTTTGACAATCGTAAGGAAAAGAACGTATTGTTACGTAATGTGACTAAAAACGGAAGCTCTAGTTCAAGATTACTGAACAAACAAAATATATTTGCTTTTGGAGGGATTCCCATTGGTTATTATAGGCTGTGTAAGCTACTTCCGCCATTAATTTAATTTGTTCGATTTCAAAATTCATATTTTTTACTGCAAGAAAAATCAAAACAAACTTTTGAGAAAAAATAATAGCTGCTAATGGCAGAAGTGCCATTTTAGAAATGTCATACTAGAAATGTCATTCAAAGCAACCTCGAAGCAGGCCCATCGTAACGCAGACGAAGCTGAAGCGTATTTGTGTTTCAGCCATAACTCTCAAAATTGATGGTGACACTGTGACAGTCCAATTTTGTCTCCGGACCAAAGAGCGCACCAAACCTTAATTTTTTGTATATGTTATGACGTCTCTTTAATTACTTGAGGAAGATTCTTAGAACCCCAAATATGACAATTTTGTTTATTAAAATACCCACTGAGTGAGAAATGTGCTTCGTCGTTGAAGAAAATTTTGTTCGAATAATTGCTGTCCACCGCCTGCCTGTTCAAGCACCCATTCAACGCATCTTTGTGAATGGTTTGCCGGCTTCAGTTGTTGTGTGAGCTGGATCTTATATGGATGTAGGTCCAAATCCAAATGCAAATACGCCATAATGTGTCGTAAGACAAATTCCTGAGAACGAACAGGGTTCGATACATTCCGGTCTTCGGCAACACTTTAACTTACAGCATCGATATTTTCAGTTTTACGAGCGAAACGATGATGCACAAGTCCAATGGCGGATCCAGACTTTTAATCAGGGGGGTCACACGCTTCACACAAAGATGATTTTTTACGAACAAAATTTAAGTAACATAATGTGTATCTTAACCTTAAATTTTCACATTTGAAAGGCTAAAGTGACAACTTTAGTTATTAAATTATTTTAATGCTGTTGTCCAGCAAGGAACTATTTAATTTGATCGACTCTCTACATATGAAAACATTCCAGCAGTTTTCTAAATATGCCATATTTAAGAGCAAAACACAATAGTTTAGAAGGTGTTTGTTGCTTTCACGCAGAAATGTAAGAAATTGTTTTAAAGCCTAGCTTTTATCTTCCCATTTCTATCTATGAGAAAAACGCTACAAAAATTCAAAAACCCAGAAAATGAGGAAGAATGTAAATATCGAGCATTTCCTGGCTTTTTCGGACTCAATTTTTGAGAGTCTATTATTTCTATCGCTATCAGTCTGCTTACTCGTAGATTGGAGCTGATGCTAGAAAATAAGTGGCATTTTTTGGAATTCCATGAATAGTACAGTGAAAACCTGCCAACAAAACGCAGTAGCCAGTATATTGGTACAACTGAAAGAAGATCTTTCAGAATAATAATAAAATAATAACACAAATAGAAGAAAGTTTGCGAAAATTAACTTAGCAAAAAAAAAAATTAATTAAGAAAATTCTTTACATAACTGAATCGAGTTGAAATGAGCTTGATTTGACTCGATTCCCGTCGGAGAATCAGTTGTTGAAACTTAATTAGGTATCTTTTCTATTGTTTTTTCTTGCAAAATAAGCCCAGTTAGTCCATTTTTATTAACAAAACTAAATGATATCAACAGTAACAAAATGGTTTTTTCCCCAATGAAAAACACATACATAATTTCGAATCCACAACTACTCAACGAACACAGCCCTAGAGATACAAATGCAATATCAATCGTACCAACTCGTATAAATGTCAAAACCCATCCATAGTAAGATTCTGCTCTAACTTTTATAGGTGTTATTCATACTATGGGTATTGTTTTTGTTATTCGTGTAAGATCCTACTATACTATGGATAGATTCTCCAACAACACACGGGTAATAATTTGGTCTTAAAGGAGTCAACTAAACTTAAAAATTGTAGAGAAAAAAATATTTGGTTCTTGAATTTAAAGAAATATGTGCATTTAAGTTTATAATTTCTCTGAATATATACTAAAAACTAACTTAAGTACCTAAACAAATGAGTTGGGAAGAAATTTTGGAAGGCAGTCACAAATTACACGTTTTAGAATCTCTTTCAGTTATCAAGAGATTCAAAGCTTTTATATAATTAGATATGAAACGTGCAACAAAAGTGTCACTTTTGCTATTTTTTTGAACATTTATACTTTTCAAGTTCGTGTTTAAATCTCAGTTCTAGGACATCTAAAGCACATAAACTTCAAAAAGTAGATTCCTCTAATTTTTTAAGATCTTAAAAGTTTCATTTAACAGAAAATAAATTTTAAAAGAAATATAATTAATGCACGACTGGGTCACTAGAACTTGCAAAAATTTCAATGTTATTTTATTTCTCAAAAAACATAGATTAACTTAATTTTTTTTCGAAAATCCCTAATTTAAATTTGTTTATACACAATTTTTAAATGTTGTCTTTAAAATATTTGTGGTATACAGTCTGTTATTAAGTGCTTATATATTTTATGTTTAAATTTCGTTAATAAATATTCACTCCATTCTGAGATATCAATAATTCCAAAAAAATTTATTATTTGTTTAAAAATAAAAGAAATGACATTTTTGATCATCATCAATTTGAAAATTTGATCATCCACAAATCCACAAGAGCTTGCACTGAAAGAGAAGATTAATGAAATCGATCGATTAGTTCTTGGGAAAACTTAAAAATAAAATAACGGTTTTATAAGGGGTACCCTTCTGGAGCAATACCAAAATATATTTTTCTTGTAGAAAGAAGAAAGATTAAGAAACAACAAAATGGAGAAAGTGTTAAAAAAATCTATCGGATCATTTTTGAAAAATTCAATTTTTTACTTGCGACATATAGGAACTATATGGCAAGTTTTGCATTCGTGCAAAATTTCGAACTCGAGATTTTAATCAAACATGATATTACGATGGTAGAGAAGTCGAAAAAAGTGGGTCCCGCGATTCCGTCCGGTCGGTTTTGTCTGTCTGTCCACGCTCCTACAGCCTAAACCATTGGGTCGATTGAGTTCAAACTTGGAAGTTAAGGTTTTGAGCAGATTCGCGTTAGGCGTTTTTTTCATTTTTTTTTTAAGATCAAAACTAACAGTGGCCACCATACAATATTTTTGGGCAAAAAACGAAAATTCGAATTTTCTCAAAAACAAACCGATAGATTTTCTTTAAATTTTCTCTAAAATTTTATTTTTTAACTTGCCTTCTTTTAATAAGAAAAACAAATTTTTGTATTGCTCAGGAAAGGTACCGCTCATAGAACCGTTATTTTGTTTTTTAATTTTCTCAGTAATTTATAAACCGATTTCAATAATTTTTTTTCTGAATAAGCTCTTATATTGTTTTAACAATATTTGATTATCAAAAGTGCAATTTTTTATTGTTTGGATTTTTAAAAAAATATTGAATTTTATTTTTTCAAAATTCGATATCTCAAAAACGTTTCAACATTTTTTTACGAAATTCAAACGCATAGCGTATATTAACAATCTCTAAGCAACTGCGTACCAAAAATATTTTTAGAACAAAATTGAAAAATTTTATATATAAAAAATTAATTTAAAAAAAAACCGCTCTAACGATTTTCATAAAAAAAATTTGAAAAATAAAATGTTTTTTTATTTATAAAATGGCATTTAAATTTTTGAAGACAAACTTATTTTTCGGGCGAAATTTTGAATATTAAAATAATTTCTTTTTTAATATTTTAACTGTGCATGATCCCGAAAGAGCGCATTATTTTGACAAAATTGTAATTACATTCCTAGCTTTTATCTAAATTAGTGCGTTTTGTACATATTTATGTATTTTTATAGCTAAAATTATTGTAAATACCAACGATATGGCCGCCCATGTAGCGCAATTGTATCGGATATGATATATTTAATCAAAAATCTATTTTAAAATGTCCATCAAGAAGTAATATCTTGGTAACTTTGTATAAATGTGATTTTAAAATATTATTTTTTACGAATAAGGTTGTTTCACACATGATTTACTTGCCTACGCCTATATAAAAGAATAAATACTTAGTACCTACAAGTTAAAGAAACGGGCCAGAAAGAGTATATGTATTTTCTATTAGAATCACTTTTTCAACGTATACACATTATACCTACTTATAAAGGTATTACGTACAACTTCTACAACTACTGCTTACGTGTCACTTTATAACTAAAATCCAAAACGCTCAAAAGCCTGACCTTAAACAACACATGAATAGCAATTTCTTGTACCTGTACGTATGCTTGTTATTTTTTTAAACTTTAACAAAATAAATAAACTGAACGTAAAAACTCCATGTTAGCGCTGAAAACTTATAGTAAAGAAGGAATGTAGTATGAACCTTCTAGCCACCAATAACATTCCTTCATTATCATCATGAACATGTCCTTATCTATCTATCTGCATAAAGCTAAGCACGCCAAGTGAACTATTTTATGGTCGTTTTAGACATCTACCTGCTACCTAACTACACAACCAATAGGCGATCGACTTACAATTTAAACATTCCTGGTCTGCCTCTTTCTTATCTTATTTATTTTCCATCCTGATTCTTCTAATATGAAATTACAATAAAGCTCTTTCTGAAGGAAAAAAGCTTTGAATCGCATCGTAGCCTTATACATAATACAAACCATTTTTCATATACAAAGATCGTACCGAAGTAAAAGCAGACTTATGAATGTAAATAAAAACAAATATCGGAAAAGATCCTAAACAGCTGACGTAAGCATGTAAAAGTTTGTTTCATCCCCTTATTAGATACAATATTAAGCCATTTTGTTTTTTATATAAAGTGCATTGATATAAATAAAACAAAAACAAATTCATCAACCTTCATATGGAAGCTGTTTATGTGAAAATATATACAAGGATAGACTCAAGTAGAATGAAGGAAATTGTGTAGACTTTTTGGGTCGAAAATTAATTATCTCCCTTATTCTGCTGGCTGCTTATGGGAATGGAAATAATATTTTTCTCTCGCTCCCGCTGAATTTTTCCACTTTCGATACTAAAGCTACGCCAACGACTAGCATCTGGTCGCCCTAAAAGTTTCTGCTCATGAGAGTACTATGGTTTTCATTATGTACAATTGTACATAATGGCATTTATATCTTTGAAGACAAACTTAATTCACAGGTATATTTTTAAATCTTACATAAGTACTTTTTTAAACATACTCTTAGCATACAGGAGCAAGTTCGTGCGACCCAGTCGTGCATTTTATTATTTTAAACAAACAAATTTTTAAGGGGAATGCTATTATTTTTAATATTATCAAAATAAAATAATATAAATGCCTTAAGCCTTAATAAAAAGGCTTTAAGCCAAACGGCTGAAAACCTCAATATCACAATGGTTAAAGCTGACAGACAGACGGAATCGGAGGACCAACTTTTTTCGACTTTTCTACAATCGTAATGTCATGTTTGATTCAAAATTTTGTACGAATGCAATACTTGCCATATATGTATCGCAAGTTTCAGAAAATTAAAAGTAACTTAATATAAAATTGACGATCTCTTATTCAAGGTTTCTTCTTAAAAACCTGAATATTTGCTCTTTTTCTTATAAACAAATTTTATGACAATAATTAAAACTATTACTAAAATTAGAAAAATAGTAGTTGTTTTAGACAGCAAACCACTTGTTGGTGAATGTCATTAAATAACTTACAAATTTTTAGATGAAATATTTACCTTTCCAACTTAACTGTGTAGGCTTTATAGCTCATATGACGCGCCTGGATCTCCATTGGTCAAAATTTGTTGAATTTGTGCTCAGTTTTTGGAATAGGGTTGAATTTCCGATTCATATTATGTTCTTGGTCCAGTCCTCAGTTAAAAGAGGTACGTTTGGCAACAAAGATTTAGAAAGTAAAATACAAATTTAGTTTTCATATAGAAAAAAAATGAATAATTGAAAATATGGTGGGGGTCATATCCATTAGCTCAATTCGATTAGTTTTGAATTGAAAGAAATTCCTACAAAAATACAAGAAAATAATATCTCAATGGAGGTTATGCGACCCTGAGTTTGACAAATGTCGAATTCCAACCGGATAATCCGTTATAATGGTGCGTAAGGACCAGATCCCTAAACTGGTTTCGGTGTTTTTGATATACCTATATTAATATATAAATATTCCTAGAACATATGTAGATATAAATAAAATGTTTAAGTGAGTTTCGCAAGGAATAGAGAAAAGATGTTATTTGTATGCTAAATTACGACAAAAATTGTTCTTGGAAGCGTTGCCAATTTCTTGCAAGAGAATTTAAAAAGCAAACAAACTTTTAAGTTGGTCCAGACAGGGATTGAAATTAAATTCACCAATTTCAATTTTATGATGATAGCCACAATATTTGCATATTATGCTAAATGAACAAAAATCTTACAAATAACATTCTGTCTACCGTTTGTGTTTTGAATGGCCTTGAATGGTTGAGCGCAGACAACAATCAAACAAATAAAAAAATTAAAATTCTATTGTTTAAATATAAAAAAAAAGAAATAAACTGAAAACAAATAATTGCAGACGAAATCGGTTGTATAAGTTTGTCTATAAAGAAGCCTAATACCAGTATTGTTATCATCATAATCACCTAACGCTTTACTATCTTTATAAGTCCGAAATTTGGAGTTTATTTGTGAGAATTGATGAAACATAACTTCATTTCATCATTACAGTCAAGTGAATTGCACGTGATGAAAAGACACCAAGCCTTGGAAAGACGCAAGAGTTTAATGGCAAGTTTATGGCACCAATATTTTGGGATGAACGTTGTAAAATATTCATCAATCATTATCTATCTTAAAAAGAAATATGCCATCAAAAGCGATTATTTATTAGCGTTATCGGAGCATTTAAAGAACAACACAGAAAAAAAGGATGTTTCATCAAGACAGTGCAATGGGTTTGAGAAATATTGAGAGTTAGAAATTCATTCTACATTTATATATATTTTTTTTTTAAGAGGCATATTTTAAAAACATGTTTTGAATCGCATCAACCCCAAATCATCACAAAACTTTTTTCCTTAACAAAGCCCAACTTTTTGTGAAATACTCAGTACAAGGCTTACACAAAGGTCTCAAAGGTAATTTTAATAGGAGCTTTTGGGAAAATAAGAGCATGTGTACCCTTAACTATAAGCTTACCTATACGAGCATCAATGCCGATTATATATGAATGAAAAAATAGAAGTGTAAAGCCTTTTAATTTACTAACTAAAATCCACTACACATAAAAATGTGCGCAAAACCAGGCTTATTCGCAATTATACACATAATTTTTCAATAGAGTCGTTATCATATAGAAATTCCAGATTCACGGATGCACCTACCCAAAAGAAAAATTTATAAAAAGACAAACAGACTCGAGTCGGAAATGGTATTGTATGTACATTAGCAGTCAGTGCTGTATCTTATATCTCGCTCCTCCAGTTAGCTCCTTAAACTATGATATGAGATGAAATTATTTGAATAATTATACTCTGTACGCAAATGAACGTTAATTAAAACATTTTGAAAACGCTCACAGAATTCATCATAAGCTGATTCCGTCTAAATGGGGACACTTTAGTGCTTTACCTTGCATACCTTGCCTTCAAACAAAGCAAATTTATAAACAGATAAGTACCAGTGAATGTACAAAATTAAATTAGGGTGGTTCAAAATTCGTTTTTGTTTTGATTTTTTTTGTTGCCAAATCGCATGAGTATGACATTTATGTAAAAATTAATTTTAAAACTTAAAACGCAGTACAAATTTTGAAAATCGTGGTATGACTCAAACTTATGTCTGTATCAAAAATAGGAAAATACTCATACGGTATGAGTTCCCTAATTTTAATGTTTTTGCCGTTTTACATTATTGTTGCCAGCCCTTAATTACATTCAAATTCTTAAAAACAACAGTTAACATGATTAGTAATACTTATAATTTCGTTATTAATTATAGATTGCACTTTTGATTACCACTTATTAAAAAAGCTAAGAGGATAGTACTAATTTATTAAAGAGGTTGTTTAGTTTACTAGTAGTTTGCTAGTTCCATTTAATTAAAAAACGGGCATCCGAATATTTCTAACAGTGACAATTCGTGAAAATAAACGAAACAGAGAAACTTAAAAGGGCCTATTAATTGGAATTTTGAACTAAAGACTGGACCATTCCATCCACTACCATTAGACAAATTTGTTTACCAACATCAGCCTAGAGCATAATTTCTCAAACACGGACAATATTTATTGATAAGCCTAGTACGCTGCTAATGCGAAACGAAAATTACGGTACAAAAATGACATGACGAAATCATAAACGAAAAATTTCGCTGTGCTTTTCGTTTTTCAGTACGCTGCTGAACGACGAAATGTGTCATTTTAGTGTTAAGCTGTACTAGATTTCTTAGTACAATTCTCCACTCTTTTCGTTCTCTCATATTAATTGCTTGCGAAATTTTGACGTTTAATTTTTCTATTGAAAACATTGTTTACTCGTGACTTTCGGTGTTTTAATTCGGATTCGTCTACTGTGTTGCAACAATACATTTATGAATCGGAAACTCAGGATGTTGAAGATGTTATTGGTGATGTGCAAGAAGTGATGAAGACGAGCAGTGAACTTCAATTTCCATAGAATAAACATTGATTTTTCTTCGGAGAAAAAAAAAGAAACTGGCTTCGTTGGTCGAAGCCAGTGCAGCTATTTCACAAAAATAATTTAGCCGTTGCGAGCCTCTGGAGTACATGTACTAACTGCTCAACAAAATGTTAATAAATCGAATTCTTTTTCACTTTTATTTACCAGCACTGTCAGAACTTGTCAATTTTCACAGTTGAGAGAACTCTCCACAAATATTTTTCCGCTGTGGTTTTCGTTTTCATTTTGCTCTGCACTTGGAGACAATCAATTGTAACTCCGTATAAAACCAGAGAGAAAAAACTAAATGAGAGAGCCAAATTTCCTCGTCTCCGTCCCTTTGGAACCTCTTACTCTCATTTTTTATAGCGTGTTGAATTCGTATCGGTGTATACATGTTTTCACCTCGAAGAGCAGAGAGAATCGAGACATTTGATATTTCTTTCTCTCTCTGGTTTTCACAAATTAATTCTAGCAAACAATTTTCGTTTGTCAATGAATTACGGTAAACGTTAAAATGGAAGATTGTGGTGAATTTGTTTTTCTTTTCTCTTTCTTTGAGTTACAGATAGATGGCATTAACAACCAAAACCAGAAAAGATGTGTTCAGAAAGAGTGTATAACAAGTTTAAGGTTTTTTAGACTAGACTTTATTTGTTATGAACAAGTACATGTTTTTTATAAATGTATGTTATGTTTATTTCAATAGTAATACCTTAACATAACTTAACTGCTGTTTTATCTACAATATACTGCATTGAATTATTTAACTTCGAATTAATTATAATAGGTGGAAATAATAAGGTCTACAGTTTACCGGGAATATTAATATAAAATATCCATATCTTCTGTAATTGCGGTATCAATCGATATTTTGTGGAACTTAGTGTTAACGTAACATTTATTTGTCATGAATTAGTCTTTCAGCTGTTTTATACACCAACAAAATTTATTATGAAATTTGGCTGCGATAATAATTACTTGAACACAGCATTTTCTATGTTTATAGTTATTCAGGTTTAGCCCTTAACTTAGATTTGCATTTATTTATGAATAGCCTAAAAAGTTTAGTATTTTATAGTATAGTATAGTATAGTATTTTGGAAATGTCGGTAACATAAAGAAAATAAACAACGAGTACACACAAATACAATAGGAATGTAAAAAAGAGATGAGTATATAAAAATGTTTTCAATGTTTCTGCGTTGTTTTATTTTAATGATCCATGTTTACATTCTTTAACTCTCGTTGTCAATGTTCCAGCAACTCGCAGCCAAAATTAAGTCGATGAACTCTGAAAATTGAACTAAATCAGAGTTTTTTTTGCATTTTTCAACGGTCTGAGCGAAAATTAAACGCATAAACGCAGCTAATAATAAAACAAATAATAGTTGTAGTGCTTTCAGAGTTTTTTGTTTCTAGGTCCTAATTCTCATTGCACCGTTGCAACACCTAATTTATTTTACTTATTTAATAATTAAAACTGGCTTCAAATAACTAACTAATATTTCTCTAAATGCGTAATTTACAATTGTTGCTAAATCTTCATTGTTCTGGCACCTAACAAGAGTAATTAATTTCACTTCATATTCGAATGATATTACTCGCAAAGTAACACAATGAGAATACCAAAAAATTGTTCATCCACAATTTTGAATTTTCTTTGAACACCTCTGAACAACATGGCATCCGCCATTTTTCGAAGGTGGACGCCATTTTTTTTTAATGTGGGGAGTATGCACATCTTCTTGCATAAGTATTCGTTCCCCACATTTTTTTTATATGGAGTTAATACTTATGCAAGTTTATGTGCAAATCGCAGCTTGTAGGCAAAAAGAGAGCAACCGTCGAAGTTGGTTCTCTCGTTTAGTTTTTTTCTCTCTGATAAAACTAAAGCGCCTTGCACATGAGAACGAACAACGAATGGACGAACAAACTTGATTTTACACATTTCAGAAAGCCAATTTCAAACAAAAATACATTTAAATTATAAGAAACCAATTGAAACTAATGTTAGGATAATAAAATTTGCATATTGTTCTTTAAAACAAGAAAAATTTGCAGTGTGGTTGCTACGAATTGTCAAACGCGTTCCATATACCATACACACTGCAACGAATAAATTGTTCGTGCGCAACTTAACCTCAAAATTATACCACTCTTGTTTTGTTATTTTTGTGATCAAAGATCATGGCTGAGGAAAATATGGAGAAAAGAGTAATAATAAATTGACAATTCGTCGCTGTCTGCGTATAAAAATAAAGCTCATGTAAAATAAACGTCAAAATATGCTAACATTCACAGTACGCAGTTTATAGTTCGTAGCATTGAGCGACCAACGACCGACGAATGAACGAATATTCGTCCATTTTGACATTTTGTTCACATGGATTTATACGTAGCGAATGAAGTTTTTCTTTGACAACTCACTTGATTGGTTTCGAAATGAATTTAAAAAGTGTATTCAAAACAGTATGAGATCAACAAATTATTTGTAAAAAAAAGAGGCTGAGATGCGACCCACATTGATAACTTCCCATCCCGTCTGTCGATTTGTTTTGCTTAAAAGTTTTTTTGTTGGGGACGAACGGATGAACGAACGTACGTAGAAACGCACGCAAATGTTTTATTTCGACTCTATGTACCCTGAAACGTCGAGAAATGTCAAAATGTTCAGTTTGACAAATCAAACCCTTTACAATAACTTTCTATGGGAAGTTAAAAAGAGAATGTTGCTGTGCTTAATTATGAAGAAAATTAAAAAAACACTATGTGCAGTGTGCACCGACTTAACGAAGACCAATTCCAAAGAAGAATATGTCTTTTTAATAACAAAATTGGAAAAATATCTGAACAAGTTTTTTAAATATTTTAGGAAGTCAAAGGAAAAATTTGAAATCAAAGCTTCAAGCTTTAGAAAAGATGTAAATTGTGTCAAAGAAAAGTTTGTTATAACGCTACGGTAAGATATAATAAATATTCCTCCTTACCTTATCTTCTGTAGATTCCTTGCAAGTTTTGTCGATTTAGCCTTCAGGTTTCGAATGGGAGTATCGACAGTAAAAGAAGCAGCCCTTCCAAAAATTAATCTTTCATCAAATTCTAAGAATTATTTACATTATTTCAGTGTTCATGATTCTTAAGCATGTATATACAAAAGTTTTTATTGAATATAATTTACCTTTTTATCCATGTTTGTTTCAGCCATGACCAATCCACAAGTAAACAAAAACAAGAAAAATTTTGAGATTATTTGGTAGAGAATAATTCATTCGTTGGAGTGTGGATTGTATGTGTGGAACGCGAACAGAGTTTGACAGTTCATAACAATCAAGTTTCAAACCAAACCCAAAACTGGGTTTTCGGCAGAATGTTTTCGAAACCCCGAAAGTCGTTCACACAGAACATTTACACGTTTTGATTTTACATTTAAATTTGTTTAACACCGGCTTTTATTGTCGACGGTGGCAAATTTTCCCGCAATTTTTTCTGTTGAAACTCAGCTCCCCCAAAGTTTCTTTTTTATGTTTTTTTTTTCTCTTCCATATTCTGTAAATAAAAAAAAAAGAAATAATTCTTACTTTGTAAGGAAATTGTATAAATAATATTACTTACCACGACCAAATTTATTTCAAAATGAAATATTTGTTTTGACAGCAGCCATTAGCTGTTTTGTTTACATTAACTTGAAGTTTTGTTTGTTTAGTTCAAATTTGAATTACAACTAGTTTTCGAGAGGTTTTATACAAAACTTGTAGATTACCAAAAATGTATGGGGAAACTTGAGATTTCGATGTAGGTTTTCGCGAAAACCGATAATTTCGCCAAAACCGGGTTTTGAACTTATAGTGAAAAGTCTATTAATTAACTTTTCTAAGATTTTGTCTAGTTTTTGTGAAGGATTTAGAGTTGTTAAATGTTTTAATTTCCATTTGTTTGTTTCTTATTCGCCGGTCATTCTGATGTAAACAGTCCTTTAAGGTACATCCAAGAACCGAACTATTACCTATACCTAGACACAAATTGCGAATAGATTTGTTAGGGACATCGCACTGTTCTGCACAAATTCGATTCTTCAAATCTTTCGAAATAATATTCTAAGTTCAAAACAAAACAATTTTAGCTCAAGAATTATAAAAACAAATCAACGCTTACAAGTTGAATTGGCAAACTATTTTGTTTAGGATAATGACATATGAATTATACAAATAAGCTAAATGATCTTTTAAGCTTAATAAATTGATAACAATGACTTTAACTTTTAACTAAACCGTTTAAAATGTTTCGCCATTGATGTCAAGCAGATGTCAAAATATAGTTAAAATGACCTTAACTTTTAATGGTGATTAATTTGAGAGAGACTTTAATAACGTCATTTAAAAGTCAACATTGATTATAGATCGTACAGGGGGGTTCAAAAGTGACTTCCCAATTAAAAGCGAAAAAACGATTAATTATATTTAATTAGTTATTAATAGTTTATTTTGAGAATCAAAAAGAACAAAACTTGTAGCCTTGTAATGTTATTTTATGTCTTTCAAATGAGTATGAAACTCACGGAGACGGTTTCGAGGGTTTTTCTATGACACTTTGTATGGCATCTATGCTCAGCTTCTATTCACTTGGGGGATATTTGTGCGCTAATTGGGTACACTATACGGTTCTTAGAACTCTTCGCAATAAACTGCGGGGCACACTGACTAGACTAGCCTTCGAGTAAGTGTTTTTGGACTTTCCACATCAGCTACGAGAATACTTTTCGAGGTTTTCCAGCCTGAGAAAGATCAACTACAGCGTTTTGTTGACGAAGTCGTGGCACCAATTCCTTATTCATAAGCACAAAGGGTTGATTTCCCTCATTGAAATCGAGTGATTGTTTTCAAAATAAAATTAAATTAGTTTGATCCTCTCTTCTTCCGTAAGTACGCTAAAAACAGAAGATATTTGATATTTTCAAATTAGGAACGAACTTTTGACACACCCTGCAAAGATATGATAAACTTTGGAATCGTCTCATTTTAAAAATGTATAAGAATTGCTTTTCTTAACCTTAACTTAAATCAACAATGCGAAGATATAATTAAACTATTAATGAACTGTCAAGTTAAACAAAAGTGTCTAAGAAATTAAAATAAATCGGCCAGAGAATAAAAACACTGAAGAAATACATAACTCTATTATTGAACATAGAATTATGTAATTCATGTATTTACCTTTCACGAAAAATTTAAAATAAATTATAATTTGTGTCATTATTTAGTTAAAAAAATGTCAATAAACATTTTTCAATAAAGGACAAAATAATTCAAGCATTGGCAAATCATCATTATTAAAAACTTGTCAATACGAAATTATCAAACATTTGTTAATTTAATTACATCAATTAAATTTAAGTATCTTACCTTAAATTAAGTACTTAACCTTAATATGTAATGCTATTTTTATTAAAAATCAATACTTTTAACCTCGAGAATTATGTGTAGTTATAGCTTTGTATTTGCACTGCTAACTTGAAGATGTGTTGTGACTGATGTCATTTGCAAGTGCAACTATTTGTAGCTATAATTAAGGTCTTCATGCATTTGTTCATATAGCCACATACAATAAGAAGCAAACAAATCATCACGTTTAGACGTTCCTGGTGCCTGTGAAATCGAACTTTTATGATGAGTTATAAAACAAAATTCATGAAATAATAGTTAAACAGTAGGTTTGCATGTTATTCTATAATGAATTGAATCTTAAAAAAATCACAGTAAGTAATCAGGGCTATAATTCATATTTTAGCGCTGCTAACATAATCTACAGTTTAAAATCTTGCCAGTTGTATTACATCATTTCATTTTCACAGCTGCATTAAGTTTTTAGTTTATTAAGTTGTTGAAATTTTTCAAAAATGTATGACTGCGTTTAACAGACTTTTTTATAAGATGTTGCAATGCAATTGCTAAAAATAGTGTTATTAACAAAAATACTTAAAAAGGGTTTCATTTTGATACAAAAAAACGAGTACATATATTTTTAAAGAAATCAATACATTTTTATTTCATTGCAAAGAGAATGGAATTCTAAATGACCAAAATAATTAAGCTAAAATAAACATTTTCCAAATCGACAGCTTGATTTATTTTTTTCATCTGACGCTATTAGTGAAGCAGTTGTTGAATCCACGTTTCTAATCACATAGAATCGAATATAAATAAACAGGATCCCGCACTTGACGTTTTTCTTGACTTAGACGGGCAGCTTCATCTACAAAATAGTAATTCGTAGGACTGTTCATATTTAGCTGATTTTCGGAAAACTAATTTTTAGCAGCTTTCTGAACAAGTTCTACTTGTGTTATTGGGAATGTACCAATTTTAAATGACATTGATGATGCAGTTTCATACTTTTATGTCTTAAAATATCTAAATATTCCAGATTTATTCATGTATGGTATACGAAAGAGCTTCAAATGCTTCAAAACAAGGCATATAATATATCTTATAAATATGGACACTCCTGTAGAAATAGATGATATTTTCTCTTTATTCACTTCAACTGCCTTGAAAAATCTAAAACAATAGTAGAATCTCCAATTCTTCGAACATTTGTTCTCTTTCAAGCGCCGTTACAGCTATCATTGGTTTTCATCATTGAAAACAAACATTGGAATTTTTTTCACAGGTCGTTCATAGCTATAAAATAAGTTTGTCTTCAAAGATATAAATGCCTTTTAATTTGTCAAAAAAAACCACAAGATCTTTGTATATGAAAACCATAGTACTCTCATGAGCAGAAACTTTTAGGACCAGATGCCGAGTCGTTGGCGTGGCGTTAGTATCGAAAGTGGAGAAATTCAGCGGGAGCGAGAGAAAAATATTATTTCCATTCCTATAAGCCATTCCTATAAGCCAGCAGAATAAGGGAGATAATTAATTTTCGACCCAAAAAGTCTACACAATTTCCTTCATTCTACTTGAGTCTAACCTTGTATATATTTTCACATAAAGAGCTTCCATATGAAGGTTGATGAATTTGTTTTTGTTTTATTTATATCAATGCACTTTATATAAAAAACAAAATGGCTTAATATTGCATCTAATAAGGGGATGAAACAAACTTTTGCATTCTTACGTCAGCTGTTTAGAATCTTTTACCGATATTTGTTTTTATTTACATACATTCATAAGTCTGCTTTTACTTCCGTACGATCTTTGTATATGAAAAATGGTTTCTATTATGTATAAAGCTACGATGCGTTCGATATAGATTCAACTTGTTCCTTAAAAGCTTTTTTCCTTTAGATAGCTTTATTGTAATTTCATATTAGAAGAACCAGGATGGAAAATAAATAAGATAAGAAAGAGGCAGACCATGAATGTTTAAATTGTAAGGCGATCGCCTATTGGTTGTGTAGTTAGGTAGCAGGTAGATGCCTAAAACGACCATAGAATAGTTCACTTGGCGTGCTTAGCTTTATGCAGATAGATAGATAAGGACATGTTTATGATGATAATGAAGGAATGTTATTGGTGGCTAGAAGGTTCATACTACATTCCTTCTTTACTATAAGTTTTCAGCGCAAACATGGAGTTATTACGTTCAGTCTATTTTTTTCACTAAAGTTTTAAAAAACAAGCATACGAACAAGTACAGGAAATTGCTGTTCATGTGTTGTTTACAGTCAGGCTCTTGTGCGTTTTGGATTTTAGTTAAGAAGTGACGCGTAAGCAGTAGTTGTAGAAGTTGTACGTAATACCTTTATAAATAGGTACAATGTGTATGCGTTGAAAAAGTGATTCTAATAGAAAATACATATTCTCTCTCTGGCCAGTTTCTTTAACTTGTAGGTACTAAGTATTTATTTTTAACTTCCCTTAGGAAGTTATTGTAATGGGTCCGATTTGTCAAATTGAAAATTTTCACATTTCTCGACGTTTCAAGGTCCCTAGAGTCGAAATAAAAGATTTTTAGAAAGATGTCTGTGCGTGCGTGTGTACGTACGTTCGTACGTCCGTACGTCCGTACGTCCGTACGTCCGTACGTCTGTACGTCCGTACGTCCGTACGTTCGCGACGTTTTTTTCGTTGTCCATAGCTCAAGAACCAGAAGAGATATCGACTTCAAATAAATTTTGTTATACAGATAATGAGGCAGAAAGATGCAGAAAGGGCTCTCAAGAAAATTGCGTGGGTGTTTTTTTTACCATAGCAGTTTAAAAAAAAGGTGAAAATTTTGGTTAACCCTAAATATCTTACGAACCAAAAACGCTAGAGACTTGAATTAAATTTTATATAATAAACTGTAATGTGATCTCAAAGTAGTATATTTTTTTAATAAAAATCAACATAACGGTTTTTTTTATAAATCAAAAAAGCTGAAAAAAAAATTTGTCACCTCCTAAATTTAACGACTTACATATGATTTCATCTCCAAAACAATTTTGAGCAACGAAGAATAATGTTTTTGACATCTGATAAAATTTTGAGAAAAATCGAATTGACAGTTTTTTTTATAAAAAATAAAAATCTAAAAAAACATTACTCAAAGTTGGTAAAAATTAAATATCGATTCAAATATCTTTTCAAAAACTTAAAATTTGGGCTTCAAACTTATTTTATCTTATAAGAAATATTGTTTTCAACATTCAGTAAAATTTTGAAGAAAATCGAATTGACAGTTTTTTTTACAAAAAATAAAAACCTAAAAAAAAATTAATAAAAGTTGGTAAAAATTGATTTTCGACTCAAATATCTTTTCAAAACTTTGAGATATTGGCTTAAATTTACTTTTATCTTTCAAAAACTATTGTTGTCAACATTCAGTGAAATTTTGAACAAAATCGAATTGACAGTTTTTTTATAAAAAATTAAAAACCGAAACAAAATTAACAAAAGTTGGTAAAACTTGAAAGTTAGACTTCAAACTTATTTTATCTTATAAGAAATATTGTTTTAAGCATTCTGAAAGATGTTGAGAAAAATCAAATTGACAGTTTTTTTACAAAAAATAAAAACCTTAAAACAAAAATAAATAAAAGTTCGTAAAAATTGATTTTCGACTCAAATATCTTCTCAAAAATTGTAGATATTGGATTTTAACTACTTTTATTTTTCAAAAAATATTGTTGTTAACATTTATTAAAATTTTGAAAAAAATCGAATTGATAGTTTTTGTACAAAAAATTAAATACCTAAACAAAATTTACAAAAGTTGGTAAAAATGATTTTCGACTCAAATATCTTTTCAAAACTATAAAATATTGGCTTCAAACTAATTTTATCTTATAAGAAATATTGTTTTCAACATTCGATAGAATTTTGAAGAAAATCGAAATGACGGTTTTTTTACAAAAAATAAAACTCTAAAAAAAAACAATACTAAAACTTGGTAAAAATTTACTTTCGACTCAAATAGCTTTTCAAAAATTAAAAATATTGGCTTCAAACTTATTTTATTTTACAGAAAATATTGTTTTCGATATTCAGTGATTTTTATATAAAAACAGTCCGTTTTTCATAAAAAATAAAATCTATAAAAATAGTACGCAAATTTGGTAAAATTGATACTAGTACATATAGACAAACTTTTAAGCAAGACAAATCGACAGACGGGATGGGAAGTTATCAGTGTGGGTCGCATCCCAGCCTCTTTTTTACTTGCGACATATAGGAACTATATGGCAAGTTTTGCATTCGTGCAAAATTTCGAACTCGAGATTTTAATCAAACATGATATTACGATGGTAGACAAGTCGAAAAAAGTGGGTCCCGCGATTCCGTCCGGTCGGTTTTGTCTGTCTGTCCACGCTCCTACAGCCTAAACCATTGGGTCGATTGAGTTCAAACTTGGAAGTTAAGGTTTTGAGCAGATTCGCGTTAGGCGTTTTTTTCATTTTTTTTTTAAGATCAAAACTAACAGTGGCCCCCATACAATTTTTTTGGTCAAAAACCGAAAATTCGAATTTTCTCAAAAACAAACCGATAGATTTTTTTAAAATTTTCTCTAAAATTTTATTTTTTAACTTGGCTTATTGTTCTAAGAAAACCATATTTTTGTATTGCTCAGGAAAGGTACCGCTCATAGAACCGTTATTTTGTTTTTTAATTTTCTTAGCAACTTATGAACTGATTTTAATAATTTTTTTTTCTGAATAAGCTCCTATATTTCCCTAACAATATTTGATTAACAGAAATTCAATTTTTAATTGTTTGGATTTTTTAAAAAATATTGAATTTTTATTTTTCAAAACTCTATATCTCAAAAACGGGTCAACAATTTTTTTACGAAATTCAAATGTAAGACGTATATTTACAATCACTAAATAACTGCATTCCAAAAATATTTTTAGAACAAAATTGGAAAATTTTATACATAAAAAATTAATTTTATAAAAAACCGCTCTAACGATTTTCAAAATAAAAATTTAAAAAATCAACGGTTTTTTTATTTATAAAATGGCATTTAAATTTTTGAAGACAAACTTATTTTTCAGGTAAAATTTTGAATCTTAAAATATTATTTTTTAATTATTTTAAGTGTGCATGAGCCCGAAAGAGCGCATTATTTTGACAAAATTGTAATTACATTCCTAGCTTTCATCCAAATTAGTGCATTTGGTACACATTTATATGATATATTTAATCAACAATCTATTTTAAAGAGTCTATCAAGAAGTATTATCTTGTGAACTTTGTATAGGTATAATGATTTTAAAATATTATTCTTTACGAATAAGGTTGTTTCACACATGATTTACTGGCCTTCGCCTATATAAAAGAATAAATACTTAGTACCTACAAGTTAAAGAAACTGGCCAGAGAGAGTATATGTATTTTCTATTAGAATCACTTTTTCAACGTATACACGCGAAGTTGTATTACGTACAACTTCTACAACTACTGCTTACGTGTCACTTCTTAACTAAAATCCAAAACGCACAAGAGCCTGACTGTAAACGACACATGAACAGCAATTTCTTGGACTTGTTCGTATGCTTGTTTTTTAAAACTTTAGTGAAAAAAATAGACTGAACGTAATAACTCCATGTTTGCGCTGAAAACTTGTAGTAAAGAAGGAATGTAGTATGTACCTTCTAGCCACCAATAACATTCCTTCATTATCATCATAAACATGTCCTTATCTATCTATCTGCATAAAGCTAAGCACGCCAAGTGAACTATTCTATGGTCGTTTTAGACATCTACCTGCTACCTAACTAAACAACCAATAGGCGATCGCCTTACAATTTAAACATTCATGGTCTGCCTCTTTCTTATCTTATTTATTTTCCATCCTGGTTCTTCTAATATGAAATTACAATAAAGCTATCTAAAGGAAAAAAGCTTTTAAGGAACAAGTTGAATCTATATGAATCGCATTGTAGCTTTATAGGTAATAGAAACCATTTTTCATATACAAAGATCGTACACAAGTAAAACAAGACTTATGAATGTAAATAAAAACAAATATCGGTAAAAGATCCTGCTGACTTATGCATACAGAAGTTTGTTTCATCCCCTTATTATATACAATAATAAGCCATTTTGTTTGTTATATAAAGTGCATTGATATAAAAAAAACAAAAACAAATTCATCAACCTTGATATGAAAGCTCTTTATGTGAAAACATATACGAGGATAGACTCAAATAAAATGAAGGAAATTGTGTTGACTTTTTGGGTCGAAAATTAATTATCTCCCTTATTCTGCTGGCTGCTTATGGGAATGGGAATAATATTTTTCTCTCGCTCCCGCTGAATTTCTCCACTTTCGATACTAACGCCACGCCAACGACTCGGCATCTGGTCGCCCTAAAAGTTTATGCTCATGAGAGTACTATGGTTTTCACATACAAAGATCGTGCGGTTTTTTGACAATTCAAATGGCATTTATATCTTTGAAGCCAAACTTATTTTATAGGAATATTTTTAAATCTCATATAAGAACTTTTTTAAACAGACTCTTTGCATACAGGAGCAAGTTCGTGCGACCCAGTCGTGCATTTTATTTATATAGGCGAAGGCCAGTAAATCATGTGGGAAACAACCTTATTCGTAAGGAATAATATTTTAAAATCATATATATACAAAGTTACCAAGATAATACTTCTTGATAGACTCTTTAAAATAGATTGTTGATTAAATATATCATATAAATGTGTACCAAATGCATTAATTTGGATGAAAGATAGGAATGTAATTACAATTTTGTTAAAATAATGCGCTCTTTCGGGTTCATGCACACTAAAAATAATTTAAAAAATAACATTTTAAGATTCAAAATTTTACCTGAAAAAGAAGTTTGTCTTCAAAAATTTAAATGCCATTTTATAAATAAAAAAACCGTTGATTTTTCAAATTTTTATTTTGAAAATCGTTAGAGCGGTTTTTTTTTAAATTAATTTTTTATATATAAAATTTTTCAATTTTGTTCTAAAAATATTTTTGGTACGCAGTTGTTTAGAGATTGTTAATATACGCTATACGTTTGAATTTCGTAAAAAAATGTTGATCCGTTTTTGAGATATCGAGTTTTAAAAAAATGAAATTCAATATTTTTTTAAAAATCCAAATAACAAAAAATTGCACTTTTGATAATCAAATATTGTTAAAGCAGTATAAGAGCTCATTCAGAAAAAAAATTATTGAAATCGGTTTATAAGTTGCTGAGAAAACTAAAAAACAAAATAACGGTTCTATGAGCGGTACCTTTCCTGAGCAATACAAAAATTTGTTTTTCTTATTAAAAGCAGTCAAATTAAAAAATAAAATTTTAAAGAAAATTTAAATAAAATCTATCGGTTTGTTTTTGAGAAAATTCAAATTTTCGTTTTTTGACCAAAAAAATTGTATGGTGGCCACTGTTAGTTTCGATCTTAAAAAAAAAATGAAAAAAACGCCTAACGCGAATCTGCTCAAAACCTTAACTTCCAAGTTTGGACTCAATCGAAGCAATGGTTTAGGCTGTAGGAGCGTGGACAGACAGACAAAACCGACCGGACGGAATCGCGGGACCCACTTTTTTCGACTTCTCTACCATCGTAATATCATGTTTGATTAAAATCTCGAGTTCGAAATTTTGCACGAATGCAAAACTTGCCATATAGTTCCTATATGTCGCAAGTAAAAATTGGTTTGCACTTCCTTCACGATTCCGGCTGATTGGCTTATCTAAAACAAAAAAAGTAAACGGCGTCTTAATTTGTGAGCCTAAATACATAGAATGAACTATCATCAAATGAATATACCAACAAGTGGACTTTGGGGAGACATTTAAAGAAAAAACGTCGCGAGTTTTACGTTTTTTTTTTGTTTTTTGCTAAAAAAGAGAAATTATTGGAATTTTTGCTTGTCGATAGATCATTCAATGCGTTTACATGTGCTGAATCCAACGCATCAAATTTTAAGTCTTTCGCTCAAGCCGTTTTTGAGATACGATGTAGGAAGGTTTGAAAAACATGGTTTTGAATTAAACTCGTTTAAAATTTCAAATCCCCTTAACTAAGATATATCAACTTACCTTTCAATCGGCGATGCCTGTTCCATAGAGTATTCCTTCCTCTTCTTCTTGAAACACTTTCAAAGCAGATTGTTCAGCTCTTGAATCAATTCTGACTTGTTTAACGGCATCACTAACGCGCCGCTCGGAACGTGAGAATCGCTCTTCAGCACGTTTCTCAACATAAGTATAGGCTTCGCGGCCTATAGGGCATCCCATAACCGACATTACTTTCAAATTACCTTCAAAACCTTCATTTAAAATTTTCTGAACAACTTTATCAGTAAGTTTACCTGGTCCTTTTTTACCGATTCCTTTTTTTGTTTTATCTTTTTTAACAGTCTGAAGTCGTACTTTAAAACGACTTCGAATTTTGAAATATCCCTTTACTACCGTTGATTTTGCCACGACGGGAAATTATGCGGCCAGGAAATGTCAGCGTCTGGTTGAAACCACGTATTCCCCAAGTCGTATTCTTCAATAGCAAGTAAGAAGAACTCACTTATTATACAACCATAACCCTCCAAATTCATGGTGACAGTAGTTCCATCGTAGTTTTCTAACGAGTAAGGTCAAATGACTCTTTCGAACCAAAGAGCGCACCAAACACTAATTTTTTGTGGATGTAATGGCCTCTATTCAATTATTTCAGCATTCTCAGAACCCCAAATACGACAATTGTGTTTATCAACACACCCACCGCGTGAGAATTGTGCTTCGTCGTTGTTCGAAATATCGCCGTCCACCGCCTGTTGTTCAAGCACCAAGCAAGCAAGACGCATCTACGACATTGTGAATAGTAAGCTGGCTTCAGTTGTTGTGTGAGCTGGACTTTATATGGATGTAGATGCAGATCCAAATGCAAAATACGGCATAATGTGCAGTAAGACAATCCTAATTCCTCAGAACGGCGAGGAATCGGTACATTCCGATCTTCGCCAACACTTTCACACAGTCTTTTCAAATTTCTTCAAAACGTTGGAAATTGCTTGCGTAGTTGGACGATTATATAAACCATAATCTTCTCTTAAAACATGATATGGGGCTGTTTCAGAATCACCATTTTTGTAGTAGGTTTCAACAATTTCTATGCGTTGTGCGATAGTTAAGCGATCCATTTTTGTAAATGTCAGACTCTCAACTGAAAAAAAATTGGTTTAACAAATTAGTTTGACAGATGTCGAATTCCAGCCCTATTCTTTTAAAACCGCAAAATGGATGACCGTTATATTTTATCAACAACAATGTCTTACGGAAAACGTTCGACAATTAATAATCCACTTGAATTTGTACCTAAGTACTCAAATACCCTAGAACTCGGTCAATTCCAAGACTGCATTTAGACTGATTATTCTAAAACCTATGACCAACTTTCTCATGATATCTTTACACATGAATTTCGTCTTATCTTCTAAATATAATCAAGTTAGATTCAGAAGTTATTTTTTAAACCCTTAATTGCCAAATAAGGAGTTCCCCAGGGTAGTCATTTAGGACCTCTACTCTTTATCTTAGCTATCATTGAAGTACGGCTTTGTGTACGGTACAGTCACACTCAAATGAATGCGAATGATATGAAAATATTCAAATAAGAGCTCTAAACGATCGATAACAACTGAAAGAAGATATAAACAGTTCTGTTACTAGATGCAAAAAGAATTGGCTAAACCTAAACAAAAAACAATGTCAATAATGACTTTTTTTTTAAAAAAAACGGACTCCTAGCTCGATTTATTTTAAAAAATTGTAATTTAAGATCTTGGAGTTCTTTTTAATTTGAATCTTGATTTCAAGGAGCTTATTTAATCGATCCTTAGTTAAACAAGCTCTATGTTAGGATTTGTTAAACATTAGTCTAAGGAATTTCATGATTCTTATGGCACTCTTGCTCTATATAGGACTTTAGTCCGTCCTCATCTGGAGCACTCATCCAAAGGTTTGTCCATACCTTTTAAAGATAGAAACTGCTCAACACAATTTCAAACCATGGTCTCACAATAACAACCTTCTTCCTTCCAAAGCTTCTTCAAATTCAGCCTCCATCGCAAAGCAGCGTTAATAATGATATTTTTTTGATTCATCAACTTTTAACTGGTGTAGGTACATTTTTTTTTAACCATAAAGATAGATCAGAAAATACTTCTTTTTTCTTTTATGAATTTGTAGCTTTTATACATACATATG